>NC_081216.1:15544444-15893819 GCF_902713425.1 Acipenser ruthenus | reverse complement strand
GTTTATATCCCGTGTACCAATCTATACACCAACATTTACACACGCAACACGCAACACATAACACACAAATGCACACAGGGGCGGGGCGCATTGCCACAGTTGGCCATCTCTTTGTGAAATAAAACTCCCTTCAAAATGAGTTAAGAGTTTGGTAAAAAGACGCAGATTCTCTGGTCTTACTCACTGTGAGATGTGTGTGACGGGGGTCAGGGCACTTTCTCCCTCCAGTTCAAGGTCTTCCCCGAAGCTGTATGTTCTGTGGATAGCTCCTGGTTGGTGGACTTCAAGAAAACCAGATGATTTTTTTACTGAATGTAAAAAAGTTTAAAAAATACAAGACAGTCAGGCATCAATCTTTAAACCAAAGCTACTTGAACAAAAGTTATTGTATTTCTTGCTCTTATTGTATTACTTGTATTGTAACGCTTGAAATGTTTTTGCTTACGATTGTAAGTCGCCCTGGATAAGGGCGTCTGCTAAGAAATAAATAATAATAAACCAAAGCTGCACCACGATAAAACAACAGCTCTTATACTGAATCTACCTGTTCAAATAGAGGGTCTGGAACTAATTTCGCCTACCGGTATATAACTTGGAGAAATGACATGCAAAAAGTTCAGCTGAAGCTATAAAAGTATGAAATAACCATAGAAGGAAAGTGATCGAACCAAAGTTGTATTAATAGTCTTGTAAAATAACCTCTTCAGGCTTGGCAACTGATGAACAGAAAAAACACTATATTGTCAGAAAACTTTAATTGCAATTGTTAGTGTACCCGTTAATTCCTTCACCAAAAATCCCTGTTAGTCTACAGCAGGAAATTAATATGCATATACAATACATTCACTGTTATTTAAACTTTCTGGGCCATGGGCAAATAAAGTTGTCTAATAATAACTCTTTTTTGATTCTGGATGGTCATTGGCTTTCACACCTGTGTAGTTAAAATGCATCGATTTTGTGTTTTGAAAAAAATGAAGAGAATACATATATTTTTTTAAACTGTTTAAAGTTTTTTTTTCCCATGTTTTTCTGTCTCTTTAAAAATCTGTCAAGTTCTCGAAGAATGTTTTTATTTGTAATGCCCGACTACAGTTCTTTTCTCTAGCATTGTACTTGAAACCAGGATTTAACAAGTTCTACAGGGGAATGCCAGGATGTTCCATGCTAACAGACACCAAGATATGTGCTCTCCATGGAGAACAGACAGCACAGCAATGTTATAAATTTGAAGCTGAATCGCAAAGCAAAACTCATGACTACAATGTGGAAGGCCATTTAGGTTGGCCTCTAAGTTTAGTTCCTTAAAGCCTACTTTTGCGCAGACCCTGGGATGTGGGATGTGGTTTGGTGTGCATTGATCCTCTGATACTGTGTATAAACCCAAATTCCTCTTGGATTAACAGAGATCACAGGTGGCTGATCGTCCACACCTGCAGAGTTAATTGCTGTCTGCAACTTTATATAAAAATATACATACAATCTCTTCAGGTTTCTCAGTTTATTTTATTACATTATTGATGAAGTAGAGAGAAGCTAGTGTATTTCAATGTTTTCTTACACACTAATATTTCTGCCGTCATTTAAATATTTGAAATACTTGGGTTGGTGCCATGGATTACCATAGTTTTTAAGTTTAATAGACAAGGACTAGGTAGTTAAGGTAGTTAAGAAGGTCAAGGCAAACACACCCTAATATTAGACACTGGGGATGGGTGTGAAGAATCTAACCCTTGTCTTAAAACTCAACCAGGGCAAGATGTCTCCCAGACTTCCGGAGCTTGTGGGGCACTTGGGGAGGAAAGAACTATATTGTATTAGGAGGTTAAGGCAACGAGGAAATAATGAACTGTATTTCTTTTTTGCATTTTCTTTCTTAATGGCAAGGTCCTATTATGATGAGTTACGTAAGCTTTTATGAAGCATTGTATTGGACCCGATTCACGACGGTTTAAAGGAGTTCTTTAGTCTGTTTTAATGAATAAGGTTTCATGCTATTCATGAAACATCCTTTTTATAAAAGGGTTAAGCATTTCTTAAATATATATTATGAAGGGAAACCTTTGGTCTTCTAGTTGATTAATTCAAACATTTATATGCTCATAAGCCACATTAAAAATGGTGGATTATTTCACTGAATCAACTTAGTAGCCACTTTAAAATAAGTGTAAATATATATAAATTATGGAACTAACATACATGATATGGAATTAATGTGAACATAGTATAAATGTAGTACTAAATAATGTTTGTGTAAGGGTTAGGTATGAATTCAACAGTAACTATACACTTGTTCATATGTAATCGTCTTTCAGATGAGATGTAAAACCGAGGTCCTATTGTAAGTGATTCTGCAGCAGCAGTTGATGATGCACAGTTCACCCCCTAGTCTTTGCAAGTCGTTTTGGATAAAAGCATCTGCTAAATGACCAATTAATAATAATAATAATAATAATAATAATAATAATAATTACAATTACATTTGACATCTATTATATAGTAATGTGTTGCCTAAATTCACTGACAACACTTTGTTTACCATTTTACAGTCAGTGAAAAATAAATAAAATACAGATATGAATAAGTTTTACGAGTACAAACTGTGTTCATTTTACAACCCTGGTTCCATTTCCAAGTTGTAGGTGACATTTGTAGGTGCAATACATGAAACAATTCATACCTAACCCAACAAAATAGAAACCATTAATTACTGAGTTTGAGCACGCAACCTACAACTAGCTGCGTTATGGTATTAATTGACAAGTTCGTTTCAGTTCAAGCTTGCAGAGACAGGAGAAATTCCCTGGACATGTAAAGACAGTGGGGTAGAGTAGAGCAGTGTTACCTGGAGAGGGGGAGTAGAACTGAAACGAGGTCCAGGACGACGGGCGGCCTACATCACCCATAAAAGAGACAACACAGTGAAACAAAGCCAAAACAATGCAGAGAAAAAAAAACAACAAGGAAAGCTACTGTCACCAAGGCAACAATTTCACTTTGAAACTACCTAGTTGTTGACTACCAAACTCATGGAATTGCTTCATCATTCCCAATGAAGGTTAAACATTGGCCGAAACATGTGTCAACTTGAGATTTATAGTATGAAAAGCATGACAAATGTATATGTGAAAATGATTTGCCCTGGTTACAGTACCACAACAAGACATGCTGAGTATATCTACTTAGTATATCTATCAAGAGTTAGCTTCATGTTGAAATCCACATGATATGCGCATCTGTTAAAAACAAATGTTAAATGAGCAATTTAGCTGTAAGTAATCCTGGTCTATAAAATTGTCACATGCAGTACACATGTCATGGATGCCAAACAAGTAAAGAATATACCGTATTTTAGAGAAAAAAGTGGTTTCAAAACACACTGTCCGGATACAGACACAGCCTACATAGAAATTTACAAATCTCAAGCCTCCCACAAGCTACACTAAAAGGTCTACTGTCCTAAAGAACTTGCTCTTGTTATTATGTAGACAATTTGCTGACCTGAACTGTCTAGTTACTGCCAGAGGTAGATGCATTAGATTCCTGACCTGGCGTCTCTATTCAAAACGGCCCATGGCTGCTGCTGCTCTGAACTTACCAATCATTTTTAAGGCCACTGTCTCGCCTGGATACTTGCATTTAGGGTGGCACAGTGGTGAAGGAAGGGATTGAAAAAAAGAAAGGAGGAGTGAAGAAATCAGGACATAAAAATAGGAAGGTATAGAAGTCTAGCACATATATATATATATGTGTGTGTGTGTGTGTGTGTGTGTTAATAACTTCTTTATTACCGTTTCTGCCATAGCAGAATTATATTAATTCTGGAAACATGTCTTTTGATCTGCTAGGAAACTATGTGAAGCACTTTTAAAGTAGGGGTTCCCCAATGTTCTTGGCTCAACATTGACATTAGGCATCCAGACAAATCCTTAGAAATGGGACATTTTGTTTCTTACTATCACTCCCTTTTAACCTATAATAGCACTTTTATCAAGAATAGGTCACACATTTGTGATGTGATTGACTGTAATGAACTTGAATGATCGTGTAGCTGTTAGAAGTGGCTGCTTACAGCTACCCTATGAACAGCTACAATCTACTCTGGGACTACTGACTGGTAAGAGCAGGTGATAGTTACGATGGGTTAAACAATTACCTCTCACTGTTGATTGTTTTCTATATCTTAGAAAAGTAAGAACTGTAACAAAAAAACATGTTAAAAAGGGCTGAAAAATGAAAGGTGGTTTAAAATTAAGACCAGCATCTATGCTTAAAAGAAGTACACCACATTTATTTCTTAAAAGAGTGGCAGACATAAATACAACTTCTAGCTACGGGTGATTTCTAATCAAAATGTATAAATAACAGGATGCTAATCCCTGTGTATTGTATTTTATGAAAAATATTTCAAATACAACACTAGAGAAAGTGCTCCATCCTGGTACCTGTGCTGTAGTTCACACGGTCTGAATGCAACCATACAGCAGCTTTTTTGTTTTTTATCTATAGCGTTGCATTTAAAATATCTGCATTTCTAAAAACAAGCAAAGAACTACAGTATAGAAAGGAGAGGTGCAGCAAAATAAGAGGCAAGAAATTGCATTTTAAAAACTTGCAGGTAAAGTAAAAGAGGTCTCTCTCACACAAGTGTTTGACTTGGTTGGTCTTTGTCTGCTAGACTACCACTGTGGTCTCATATTCAGTCTGTCACCGCCTTTCTGTCTACCTAACTCTACAGTGATTAGAATACAGTATCCTGTTCTCCCGTTATGCTTGTTATGATCCAGGCCATTGATCATCACCGATCTCTCCCCTACCTGCTGAGTTACTGAATCCATCAGAGCTTTGTGGTTCCCCGATGTGGTCATACGTGATGTGAGGAACCATAGGTGAGTTTGTTCCATTGTCCTTCTCAGTCTTGGTCTTCTTCCTGACTTTAACCTGAAATAAAAAAATAACATTCATTTGAATATATTACACAACGCTCAACGTGGTTTGCACTAATCAGCTGAAAAAAAAAACAAACAAACAAAAAAACAAAACACAACAACATGTGAAAGCACATTTAGCTATGCAGTAGTACAGCTAAACAGGCATATAGGCATGCATTTATACTACAATGATTTTACAATGTATGTGCATGGTTCGGTTCAAACACTGCACATCTCAGTGCTAAAGTACCACAGCTGCGCCAGTGACGCCACCTTCAAAATCGAGCTCACAACACTGGCCCTTTGAAAAACCACAAATGTAAAAGGTTGTTCAAGTGCCATCATGGGTTAACTTTCACAGCAAGCTTACACTTGGTTGGTTGTTACTAGATTCCATCTTTTTTTTCTTGTTTTTGTTTGGATGTTCCTATGTTTTTTTTTTTTTTTTATTCAATGAATGGGTAACACTCATGATACAGAATATTTCCCCTCACCGTTTTCTTTAGTCTTGGGCTGGATGGTGAAGCATAGTTTCTGACGGCTTTTCTGATGTACATTTTGAAAGTTGAGGAGTCAGGGTTTTCACATGCATAACATCTCCAGGCCGTCTGGAAAAATAAAGTACTGATTAGATTGTTTTAATAGAGTCCTGGCAACTTTCAGGCAACTCTTATCAGGTAACTGCTGAATCAATCCATTGAATGTGACATTTAAAAACAGTTTCACCAAGTAAATCCAATTTGATGCAATGTTGCTCACACAGGATCAAACTGCAGCTAGAATAGTAGCTAAAAAAAAGTTGCCAGAAAAAGCGGTTTGTCTTTCAAAAGAATTTTCATGTTAGTCCACTGTGCAGAAATCAATAATTGAGTGGGATTGTATTTATTTATCTACTATAGATACAACATCTGAACTTTGTTAGTAAAACAAATGTGGCACTTTCAGTAAAGTTTGTAGAAGTCTGTTTTAAAGAAAACCCTTCTAGTTTTGTCTGCACTATAAAGTACATTTTACTATATGGCACATTAGCATGTGCACTGCAATTACTGCAGTTTATCCCTTATGATCTCTTGGAAACTTGGTAGGGGGTTGTGAAATCGAAAGATCCCTTTGTCAGAGCGTAACGCAAGCGACTCGGAATGCTGTGTCAACATGTTCGAGGAATGTGTATGAGCAACAACAAAAAAAAGAAGTGTCACATGACCGCTTTGCTGTATGGTCAAGAATGTCAAGGTCACTAACAAATTTCACACATCTTAAAATAACTCTGCAAGTGTGAATTCTCAGACCCTAAATAGCTCCTTAATTAAAGCTTTGTAATTAGGACTTGATAGATCTCAAATAGGTTTCGGGCAATACGATCTTTACTAAGGCATTTTATTCAATATTTTAAATGCGACATACTCTGCTGTTACCGCTTTGTAATTATATCATTTAGGCTATATTATACAGAAACATAGATTCTTAAACACCTGATGTGTGAATATGTATGTAATTAAATATCTAATTTCTGTATGTTCAAATATAGAATATGTATCTAACTATGTATTGTGTAAATATGTATTGGAGTTATTTTACTAATACTTGATCAATGTACTTAATCATCTTCTATTACTATGTATTAACTGAATATTTTCCTGGAACATTTGATTAATAAGCATGAGGAGCTAAAATATTACATTAAAAAATGGATGCTTTTCTCTTGTCTACGTTGTACGACATGGCAACAACAGTGTCTCATTGCAGAGTTCAGCATTGTCTTTTAGCTCTGCCAAACCTGCAGATGTTTCCCCTCTAACCCTTTTTTTCTCCTGAAGCGGCAAAAAAATATGTGTGCTCTTTTCCTGCTGAAAATAATCAATTGCCTTATTGTAGAGCACTGAAAAACCACAAAGTGGAGAACTTCATATTTCTGAGCTGAATCACCAGCTGAAACCTTTTGTGTTTCGCTGACTTGTCAAAAGCCAGGCACTGCGACTGCAGTTCCCTCTGATCTCCAGAAAGACTGATTGTCAGGAGCCGCCTCTGCACCCAGTCCCTGGCTCCCTCCCTTCATCCGAACCCCACTGCTCTGGCATGTTCCCTTTTTTAACTTCTGCTTTCAAATAAGGAATTTCTGATGAAGCAGCCGGCTCATAACCACGGTCGTTAACAGAACTGAGTGTATCAAACCACCTCTTTGTATTCCTCAGGTTAATGTTAAATAATTCTGTGCTTTTGCAATCTCAAGGCCCTGCTACTGCATTTATTTGTTTGCCAGCAGCACTCCAGATGAGTCTATAAATTGGTTGCTATTAATATGGTAGTCTGAAACCTGCACCCAATCTACTCACCAACTCTCTCTACTCCTTTTCTAATGTGTATACAATTATTTTAGTGTTTTTTTTGTTTTTGTTTTTTTAAATACTGTGATTTTCGTACAAGGAGGATGACAATGAAATTGGTTTCACCAAACAGGTTTCCTGCTGTTCAAGTGTTTTAATTAAATGTGTTGAAAGCATGGATACATTTTTAATGGAGTGCTTTTTTTTTTTAATACTTGTGCACATTTGAAATATATGTAGAAAATGTTCAGAACCGAATTATTACTAAATTTAACAGAAGACAACGACATTCCAAAGGAGGTTACGTAGGCTATATCCTCATACTGTACATCATTGCTATGTACATTATATCAAATTATTATTTAGCTGATAATTTTGATTTAAAATTCATTTTGCTTATTTATGGTTCACTCAAATGCATAATGGGTTAATTATTTTCAAGTGTGTATTGAAAGTAGCAGCTGGCTTTTGTAAAATAAGCTTATGATAAGTTAGTCATCCGCAGCTGCTGAATCACATTTCAGTTGTTTGGAAACCAGTGTATACGAGCAACTAATTAAGTCATATACTTGAAAAACAGGCAGAAACCATAGAAAATGAATGACTAAGCATGTGTAGCAACCTTAAGATAAAGAAACAAAGAAAATTTGTAAGTGAAAAACAGATCTGTGATCTTTAAAAATGGAATGTGCTACAGTGTGAGGTCTTATTTGTGTTTGGAGGTGCAGCTGGGGTCTATATTTAGAACCAAGGGGTTTACCTGCATTACTCAGCAGTGACTGAAATACGGCGCTGTGTATGACTGCTGTCTCTCACCTGTATGAGTGACGCCGCTGCAGGAATCTGTCTATTAAAATGCTTCTGTCGCTGCTTTTGCTGGACTTTCAAGGCAAAACCAGAGCCAAGAATTCCCTAGAAAAAAAACACCATCAGAACAGCTTGTTATTCAGAGATGCTGATCCTATTAACAAAACACTAAGGACTGTTTTAAAAAAAAAAAGTTTTTTTTAAGCCAATTTTGATTAATTAAATCAAAATTACAGTTCATGAAAAATATTTATATTCTTAGTTTTTAAAGAACTGTTTAACCTGAGAGAGTGTATATAAATACCCTTAAAAAAACACTAAAAACGTTGTGAATAGGACCCATTTAGTTTAGCTGCTGCTAAAAACAGTTTTCAGCACTTATGGGTTGATATGATCAACCTATACCTCAATGTGATAAGCCTCATCATTACTGCAAGGCAGAATCCCCCTGGATTGCATCAACCCTGAATCTGTGGTTATCTTGGGATACCTCTAAAAATAGGAGGTCAATGCAATCCATGGTGATTCCCACCCATGCTGTGAAATCCAGCTGTGGCTTATCCCAGCCTACCCAAAACCGCCCCCTTGCAGATTTTTTATTTGGTTTCATTGAAGAAAAAATCATGAACATCATTGGAGTTTTAATACAGATGTATGCCTGATATTATGTGCAAGAAATCACTGAGGGAATACATCTTAATTACACCAGGCCTGGATTAAACCAAAATTATATTATTATTATTATTATTATTATTTGTTTATTTAGCAGACGCCTTTATCCAAGGCGACTTACAGAGACTAGGATGTGTGAACTATGCATCAGCTGCAGAGTCACTTACAACTAGGTCTCACCCGAAAGACGGAGCACAAGGAGGTTAAGTGACTTGCTCAGGGTCACACAATGACTCCTGTGGTTGAGGTGGGATTTGAACCGGGGACCTCCTTGTTACAAGTCCTTTTCGTTAACCACTGGACCACCATAACCATTATTAATTATTAACTATAAATTAATTCTAGTCTAAGTTCCTACATATTACCCTGTTGTCCATACTCCTATATCAGAATCCATCTTAGGGACCACAAGACCGAAACAAACAATTCAGTGCTTGATTGTTGGTTGTAGTTTTATAGAATTATAGAGTGAATGCTTCTATGCCACTGTAGTGCATATTGAGGTACCTTGTAATATAGCGACTCAATTTAAATAAATAGGCATTTCATCTTCGAAACCCCCAGGACACCAACTTACTGCAGGCAGCGCAAAGAATGAAATAGCAAACACTGAAAAGCAGGAGGCGATGGTCTTGCCTATCCACGTCTGAGGCACCTTGTCACCATAGCCAATCGTAGTCACAGTAACCTGCAAGGAGAGGGATCAGTGAACTGCTGTGCGTTTCTGTACAAAATCATAGAAACCTGCTGTAAAACTCTGTTGTGAATGCATTATAGGACTTAAATTAATTAAGTGACATCCGTTGCAACAGTTATAAATACAAAATTAGTAACATGAAAAAGTAGATCTAAATGGCCCATACGCAACGTATTTAAAATATATACGTTTTACGTCCTTATATTTACAGATTCTGATAACTTCTACAAATAACTTCTACAAAGAATGTCCTTACAAAGTTGCAACACAACTGGATAAATCATTTTCTAGATGTATAGAAAACTGTGTGACACACATCCAGATGCCACCACTAAATGCATTTGAGAGGAGTTCAAAAGTCTTTTCAGTTGTAAGTGGGAAGAGAGAGGTGCTACATTCCATTTAATTTCCAAAATGTTTAAAATTTAAAATTATTGGTAACCACTTAGATAACCCATAGAAGCACCCTGGTAACCACTTAGATAACCACTACAATATTAATGTGTATGAGACTACATCTAAACAACACTAATGTGAATGTTGAATAAATACTGAATAAACAACATTACACTGTATAGATACTACTGTATAAAACACCAGTGCTAACATCTTTATTTCACATGCAACAGATTTGACATTAAAACATTTTAAATATTTAACCTTCAGGGTACATTTAAACTATAAACTGTTAGCACCATTAATGTATCCCCACACCCATTGCTGAACATAAAACTAGGACTGTAATTAACTTACTGGTAATGCTTGAATACAGTGTATGCAGTTGCTGAAATGATACTTTGAATAGCCTGCTTAAAATAACTTGGCAAAAATGTAATTTATATAAAACATCTCTGCCTACCGCTGTTTAAACAGCATCAATAGCTGTAATAGCCTGGGGTATGCAGGAACTGCCCCCGGCACCCTTAATATGGATAGACCCATCAATAGCGTCACGCTGTTCCTTTATAGAAGTATACAATACAAATGACATTTACTGCTTGTACGGAATGCCAGTGGAAATAAAACAACACAAAGTTCAAAGTGATTAAGAGTGATAATAAATTAAGACCATTTTTAAGTCCTAGGGTAAAATTAGTAACCCCCTATTTCACTTATCCGTTTGCACCCAAATTCTTATTATCACACATCCATTATTACAAAACAAACTATTGTCATAGTTCTACACCAGTTCACTTGGGTATTTCTGTTTACAGTCATGAAGATACCAGAACAGCCCTTAGTTTCTCATAGTAAAAGCATAGCAAAGTGCAATAAAAGCACAATGAAGGCACAGCGTTAACACTGAGACAGCGCAATGGGGAAGCTCAGCAGGGTGAGTTCATCCAAGGACAGGGTAATGAGTCAGTCTCCATCGCAAGGTATTTTGCCTGCCAAGACAGGATCTACTTGTATAAACTCAATTCAGAAATCTCTCCTAAGCTTTTACAAGAGTTAAGACGCAGAGATTTTTTTTTTTTTTTTTTTTTTTTTTAAAGCATTGTGTGGTGATATTTTCTGTTTATGTTAATAAACTGAAATAATTTGGGCGCTTGCGGCTGGAATACCTTACATATTTGTATGGTAATTGTACTGTAAGGATATAATCCATATTATGTAAGGATTCTACCTCGTACATGTTTTACATAACATAGAAAGAAAATGAGGCGCCACACAAGCAAGGGTAAAATAAAACCACAGACATAACATTTTAATAATCGATTTGAAGAGTTTATACTGTTTATTAGATTAAATTATACATTATACAAAGACAAGCTTTCAAGAGTTCAAAAGTCTTTTCAGTTGTAAGTGGGAATTTAAAGAAACAGGGGTGTTGTTAAGATTTGCGTATTAGTAGAGCAATCTGATAATGGGGGAATAGACAGGCCCAATTGGAACATGGTAACGCCTGAAGTGTTGTTTCTTAATATATTGATGACTTTTAAATAACTGTGTACAAATGTAATACTCAGCTCAGCTAACTCCAGAAACACTATACTAATTATGAATCATGGCAGCTTAAGACACAAAATGATGGACATCAAAATACTCCGACAAAATAAATTAGTTCAGAGCTGGCTTAGAGTCCAGTACAAGTGTAACTGTCTGGCCCAAATGATAAACATCGTTTAATCCAATCGTGTCTCAGGCGGCTCAGATTGTAAGTGTAAACGCACTATATAAGAACAGAGTAAAGTAACACTTTTGTCTTGTCTTAAGAAAATAGACCCTCTAAGGACACTTTTTTTGAAGCAATGACAAAGGCATATTTTCTAAAAAGGAATAAAAAAACATTTGCCCCACTTTTTTTTCTAAATGGAAAAATAAACTGGCAATATTGTAAATCTTTAAGTAAAAACAGTCCAATTTGTTCATTCAAGGGCCGTGATATTCACCTGTGTTACTTTGATTGTGACTTGTGGGTTATACTGCATACACCAATCCCATGTTATACACACACACAATTAAGTAATACATTAAGGATAAAAAAAATTATCAACAAATCAGTATCACAAGCACATTGATATTTTAAATCAATAAACAGTCAATGGTGGGATGGGACACTATCTCCACAAAGCATAAGTTAGAAGATTAATATAACATTTACTGTGACAATTTTATAAAACGAGATTAAGCCAAGTCTAAGATTGTTGTGGTGATGGGTCTATCCAAATACAGAGAGCTTTGATCAACAAAAAGTAGTCTGATATTATTGAGTTATCCATTGCAAATGTTACATACTTATGCCTAAACTGTATATTCTTGCATCCAGAATTTTAAACCTGGATCTTGCGGATGAGATTTAGAGAATAAAATAAAACAATGCTGACTGATTTGGCCTGCCTGTAGTAGAAATCTACTGAATAACACATCCAACATCCAAGCGACATAACATCCTTACCACTCCCCACCACAAGGCATCAGCGTAGCTGGCAAACTCCGTGACCCCATCAGCATCAACAGCGTCTTTCTCAGCCAGGTACACGAAATAGGAACAAAATATTAACCCCAGAAAGCCAATGTACAGGGTTGTTATCAGCTCCTACAAAACACAAATGTAATAATGCTGAATACAGATATTTGGCCTTGTTTTTTGATTTACTGTCCACAAGTTTATTTAAGGGTTAATAGCATTACTGTGGCGTGTTCCTCTGTAATAATGGAAGTCTCAAGTGAATAAAACCTTTTAAAATTGTTCTTTTTATTTACCTTTGTTTGTCTGAAATAATCATTGTAGTGTACTGAAGAGAGCAGGGCTTGAGCGCCCATGTGAAAGTTTAATCAGCAAGCAGTGGTTTTAGAACAGTTGTCATTAATTAGTGTCATCTCTCAACCATGCTTTATTTTCTGTTCTGTTATTGAGAAATAACAGGATGGCTGACTTCCACAGAAAACGATGGGAGAGTTGGTTGCTATGTAATAACTGTTGAAATGTTTGCTAATATATAACTCTTTCAGCACTCATTCAAAGTAACTTTGCAAAAATACAACAAGCTCAATGGTTTCAGTGTCTTATATGGAAATAAGTTACACAAACATGATAATAGGGGCCTACACAAGACTGGGCTTGGTTAACAGGTTAAAAAGTGCAGAAATAGTTAGAGCTTCTTTCTTGAAACATTTTATTTTTTGGAGACGATTCTTACTTTTTAATTAAAAAGCGTAGTTGTAATGTCTCTTATTATAAAATATATACTATTGCCATTGCAAGTTGAAAACACCCCCTCGCCTGATCCCTGTCATTAGACCCACCTGCCGATGAATGAAAACAACAGACCCCAGAAGCCTCCAGGTGCCTCCCTGTCGGTCAACGTGCAGCATCCGGAGAATCTGAAGAAAGCGGATACCTCTGAAAGAAAATGAAAAGTGCTTGTTTAGTCCAGTCATGGCCTCTCATCTCCAACAGGACCAGTACAAACTGCGCAGAGTTTATTAATCGATTTTGGAGTATTACCAAGTAGAATGAGTGAAAGCGAAATATCCAAAATGGAAAGACAGCAGGCCGTATTCCTAAAGCATATTTTTCCTTTTTGTGCATTATTTCATTTTCTGATATTCTTAAAAAAATTAAAACTAATATTCTTTCATTTTAATATTCTTTCATTTTGTATTAGCTGGAAAACAAAATTACAATGTATACCTATTACAATAAAATCTCTCAGGAGTAAAATAATAAACCTGATCAAGTTGTCCAGGAAAGGGGTGATACATACGTCTGTATAGCAGAATGTGTTACTTATTTCATGAATTGGTATCCTTTGCATCTTTTTGAAATTATGTTATATTGACGAATAAAATGTTTCAAACAGTTTTTATTCGAACAGGCAAATATTTGTCCCAGTACCAGTTAGCCAATTAACTCCCTGTTTTAGAACTCTAATGTTACTAATCCAGAAACAAACAACTTGAGTGTTTAAGATGGTCAATTATATGAGTTGCTTGTTTTCAGTTTTGTAAAGTGTTTTTATTATATCCTTTTTCACAATACTCAAGCAGTAGAAAAGGATATCACCCTGCAACTGTTCTAGGAATCTGGACGATGGATGCACATGAGCCTTCTAGGAACTAAAGGTTAAATTAACATGATGGCCGCAACACATTTTCCACATTTCCTTTTAAACCACTTTCATGTCTAGATACTGTTGGAAGACAACAATTAAAAGCAATAAGTAGTACTGTATTTAAAGCATTACCTGATGGCAGAGGTTGCAAAGACTCGTCCATTTGAGCCGACACACAGCACAATTACTGAAGCTAAAACAACTATCAAATCTGCAAAGCGGAAAAGAAGGAGATTACACCTGAACAAACACTGTACTTACATGACAGTGTCTTAATAGGGTACAGAGAGACCAAAAATGTAGACCTAGCTTAAAAGCATATCAACTTCAGTTCCATACACAAATTCAAGGCTGAAAATCTTGAAATTGTAATAAACAATCTTTGTAGAATATTTAATTTTTTTTTAACATTCCCACTTTTTACAGCCTTTAACTCTCCAAGTCAATAATTAAAAAAACAATAAAATGGAGTATACTTTACAGTATGCAGATACAATATGCTACTGTACGTAGATATAGACAAACTACATCTCATCATAGTGTGAGCAAAAGCACTCTATCAGGAGTTCACCAATAACCTGGCAACATAAGATTTAAAACACAAGTTGATATAATGCTTTTCTTTGTTTGTTTTTTTGCTGTGGATCCCAGAATACAGTGCAAGTATTGCATTGCTTACAGTATTTTGTA
The DNA here is from genome assembly GCF_902713425.1 of Acipenser ruthenus. Classification (NCBI taxonomy): domain Eukaryota; kingdom Metazoa; phylum Chordata; class Actinopteri; order Acipenseriformes; family Acipenseridae; genus Acipenser; species Acipenser ruthenus. The sequence goes on along the minus strand of NC_081216.1, from coordinate 15,879,139 downwards.
TTAATGAAAGGTCCATCCCATATACTGTACACACCACAGTGTTCTGTATGCTATATAGTGCTACCTTACCTTTTATGTAAACCTTCTAATCTTAGGCTTTTATTCTCGAAAGTGGAATTAAGTGGACTCCCATTATATTCTGGCATTTTCATATGTTGATAATGAGCAGGAGTAATATTAAGTGGGTTTGACTATTATTTTTGTATTGTACTCACCAATGATCGAAATAGGTTTACTTGCAAAGCGAAGCCTGCCACAGATACCAACATACTTGCTGCGGCATCCTGCAGACCACAATCTCACCACATACTCAACCCCAAAGAACACCACCAACACGATTTCCTACAAAATAAGAAGACGGCAAAAGGTCAGACTCTGTTTCTGTGATGAACAGGCAAAAGTTTTGCATCACCCTGTAGAATTAACTAATTTTGCGTCAAAGTCGAATGAAACCTGAATAATGAATAATGTTGCATTAACAAATTGATTTACATACCACTTTGTAATTTTCCATATAATTCACGAAAAAAAAAAAGCTGTCAAAAATGGAAAAATGTGACATTTCAAAATCTAACGTGAAATACTGTACTACTATTATGGCTTCAGGTTGACTTTTGCAATATCATTTTGTTGTTTCTTTGCTTACGTGATGTTAAATAATGTCTAAATTATGTTAATATAGTTTTTTTAGTTTTTTTTTTTTGTTAATTAGATCTCAATCCTAAAGTTCTAGGCGATGCAAAACTATTGGCCACAGCTGTAGGTTTGTTAGGAGTATTTAAAAAAAAAAAAAAAAAAAAGCTTGCAGACAGTAAAACTGATTGATCATGATTAAGCTGATTCAGTGGATGACTCTGGCTATATTAAACTGATAATATAGTCAGTCATACTTAATACATATAGACTATTGTATGTACAAGCTGATATCCACCCCATCAGCGGTCAGAGCAGGTACCAATGAGTGGCTTCACTGGCCGACTGAAAATCCGCTTCTTACTGGCCACTCCGACTGAGTGAAAATCAGCTTGTATCTTACACAGCTCCCTATCCTATATTTTTTTAAATATAAAAAATACAATTAAATAACGAAGCAATAGAATCTGAAGAGGGCTATTAGATTGTTGAATTTCGAGATTTTATGCAGCACTAGTTTTTGTTGCTAATGGATACAAAAGTTTTCCTAATTATTCATGAGCAATGCGTTTTGCTCAGAATTCCACCCATGGTCTGGTAGCCTTCACTCAGGCTTCAATATCCCAGCGGTGGACTGTCACGTTGTGGGTATTTCCAATAGCCTAAATAATACCTCAATACTAAAAACTAAAGTTCTACTTAAATAGAGCTGTTCTTCAGTTCAGGTACCTCGTACACAAAAGCGAACATGGTTTGTGATTTTTTTGTAAAACATGTAAGAGACTTTTAGTACAGCTAACTTTTTAATTTTTTATTAGGATTCCAGTGAAAGTTTGTGTAAGTTTCAGTAATTTATAAGTGAGCGAAAAAAAAGTTTTCATAATTAAATATCTATGTGTAAATGCTGATTGTACTGTTTATTCATAAAGATTATCCAAAGCCTCCTTCCTGTCTTTGTTAGAGAAGAGAGCACCGTGCCTGTGTTGTTATAATTATTATTATGATATATGCTGAAATAAAAGTTGCTGAAAGTACATTTATTTTTTACTGTATTTACTTTAGTAAATTTTAAATAGATAAATGAAGGTACAGGGCAGCGAGGAAGCAGAATTAGTCTACACCCAGACAGCATTCACAGGGTGTGTACTAGAACAGAGATTTTCTTTCATCAAGCAGAACAAAGGTAAAATACACAAATACTGTATTTACATATTTTCTGGCATATTGATTTGGAACAGTGATTAAACATCACTTAAACATTCAAGGTCCTTTACCAGAGATTAAGACCCTCGTATTGACCAATCAGGTTAAAGGAAATCTTCGATCCATGTTCTAATAATAATTGCAGTACTGTGACATCTGATGCCAATTCTCTTATACAAGCCCCCTAATACAAAGAACTGTCAGATGGCTGTATCACATCAATACTATATATTATAATACAAAACAAAAACGACAGACTTACGCAACGTCACTGTAACAGGATAGCGTGACTCAGTCAGCATTTGAATGCTGTAGTTTTGTCCAGAGATAACAATTCAAGGAACATCCATGCTCTCAGGAAAAATCGACACATAAACCCAATCCTAATCTTAAACCACAATGTACCTTAAAACTTAATCACTTTAAAAAGTCACTATCAGATTACAACATTTCTGTACAGTTCCCAATTCACTAGTAAGAATAAATAGTCCAATTAATACCCCAACAACTGTAAGTCTAACCTAAAATCCTACTTACTGAACAGATTTTAACTTTAGCTAATAGAAATTAAGAATGTTCTTTCATCTAAAATTCCAAGAAGGTGTTGAAGATATATTAAATAAACATAGTGGGTTATTTATTTGAATGGTTTCCTCAGATTAATATTTATTAAAAAATAAAACTGCATTGTGAAACTCGACGCAGATTTGTAGATGAATTTTTCAGATACGCAGTTTGTCAGTGAAGTGTTCCTAAATGAAAGCTGAATGTTTTGAAATTATTTTTCTTGGGCGGCTCATTGATCACAGAGCCAGACAAACAGCAACAGAAAGCATTTTCATTACTCTGGGAAGCATCGGTTTCAGGAAATAGGGGGATGTGTCATGATTCATGTCTAATGCAGGTCAGCAACATTAAACTAGTTAAAATCAGGATTATTGGTAGTTCATGCTGCTTTCCTACATCTGGACAGACAAGCACACGTTCCAATCCTTTCCTGGAATTTACCTAGATAAACAAACATACTACTAAGCTTAAACTTCCACTATAACTTTATATGAACATCAGTTATCTCTGTGTATAAACAAATTCCCTCATCATTTTCCGTTGATCGTTCTGATTTCCAGACCCAAGTTAACACATCCTTGACAGTGATTGGTTTACTTCTCCCAAGTGTTTTATAATTGAACTGTCCTGCAACCACACTACACATTCACTTTATGTGGGCAGCAGTGTGGAGTAGTGGTTAGGGCTCTGGACTCCTGACCGGAGGGTTGTAGGTTCAATCCCAGGTGGGGGACACTGCGGGTGTACCCTTGAGCAAGGTACTTTACCTAGATTGCTCCAGTAAAAACTCAACTGTATAAATGGGTAATTGTATGTAAAAAATAATGTGATATCTTGTAACAATTGTAAGTCACCCTGGATAAGGGCTACGGCTAAGAAAATAATAATAATAATAATAATAATAATAATAATAATAATAATAATAATAATATGCAGCAGGAGTGGCTTGGTGTTATTCAGGATTTGGTTTTCAATGTGTATAGTTTACAATTGGGTTTAAGTGTTATTCCTGTTAATCAAATAAATGTTTTCATAGAATATATCCGCAACTTCCATACACACAATCAATGAAGACATTAGCCAAAATTTTTGTCTACTTGACTTTCCTTTAAATGTTACTTCTTATAGTATGCACCTTTGTAATAACTTCAGCAATATTTTTCTAAAATTACCACAACCTCAAATCGTAACTGCTAGAACATGTCATGAGGCGGAGATGCCAGTAATGAATGATATCTCAAACCAAGGTACCACCTGCTTATTAGACATTAAAAATGTTAACGCTTCTGTCCATGAAGCATAAGGGCAGTGGCCCCAACCTCCAAAAGAGACTTTGCTTCTTCACTTGCAGACTGGGAAAGAGGGCCTTTCAGGAAACAAGCGTGCAAGCTCAAAAGTTTACTTTGTCCAAATATCTTCAGATAATAGCAAAAATCAACAAGACCAGCCCGAGCGCAGTGGGCAGACAGAGACTGTAGGTGATGATGGAAATGCAGGCTGTCTCGGGGACAATGCAGCAGACACAAACTCAATGGTTCCTGTTGCACTGTGCTGGAATGACATGCAGACAAGCTAAGTGAACATCAATTGTTCTACAAGATGGACCAGTCGGCTCCACGCCAAGTGACATTTTTCACTGGTGATGTCAGGATAAATGACTTCTGCCGCAGGAGATATTCAGAGAACGTCAGGGGGTGAAAGAGCACAAGCTGTTCTCCTGGTATCCCGGAGCAACCCGTATACAGCCTCTGGCGACTGCATGTCATGAGAAGGCATTTTCAATATCAGGCCTACAAGTCTACAAACTTGCTTTGGGGAAGGAAGGGGTGGTAAATATCTTGGTCACTGTCGTTACGCTTGCCTCCTGAAACACAACTTTGAGTTTACCCTCCTCCTTAAAAAGACAAATGCAAAAAAAAAGAAAACTCCACACACACACACACACACACACACACACACACACTCGCCTTTAGAGACACAAGCTCTTTGCAGGTCGAAAGTCGTGATTGACAATATTACCTTTGATTTTTAAAAAGTCATCTTTAATTCGATCTGTTGCTTTGGATTTAATTTTGGAAATGCTAATTAAAAACGACATTGTGGTACCAGTCTTGACTGCCATTCACCATTGTAGAGCCACTAGAAAAAAGAACTACTGTACAACCCTGTAGTTCTGCACTGACCTCTTATGTGTAAATAAAGAGACAAATATTTATGTTGGCATAATACCAAGCTATTTAGTAAGCAAGAAGTTTGAGCAAACACATGTCCCATCCCAGTCAATCTCCTTTTCCTTATCTGTCCCAATACTTTCTAGGGTGGTAGTCTATTTATAAGTTTGTAACACTAACTTGCACGTTTTTCTTCAAGATGCTTGACAAGATTGTCCCAATGCAAACATTCAAAATGATTAACTCTGTAGACTTGTATAAAGATCTAGGAAAAATAACACCACTCAAAACAGACCAGCAAATCAAAACGTGTGTATGTTTTTTTTCAGTATAACATATGATATCCTAGGGTATTAAAGTTACTTTGTGATGACAACTAAGAACAAGGAAACTACTGTAATCTTCAAGCTTTGTGTGATTTAATTTAACTGCACAGTTCATGTAAAAAAGACCAAGAAGTACAGATGCAGCTAATTACTGCAAATTCCCTGCCAAAATACAACCCAATAACACTGAAGGAATGATTGTCTAGATGGAAACTTTACTGACAAATGACAGTCAAAAATGAAATGTTTACGATGGAAGTAGTTTCATAGGGTAAACATGTAGAAATGAACTTCTCTATTGCCACTTTCTTATCTTCACCCGTTTGTATTAAAAAGAGTAAGTAGCAGGGTTCAGAAATACGTAGCGTTATACATCCACTCTTGTTGCTATAACTATTTAAATAATGTACTTGTAATTTTATTTTCTTGTTAACATCCTAATAACTTTTTACACTTAAACTTTAAAGTCTGTATCAAATCTCTTTTCAAAATGGCTGCTCTAGTGCTCTGGAGTTTGAGACCTGTCCTCTAAATCACTGCAGGAAGAGTTTTAAAAATTAAAAAAAAAAAAAAAAAAAACACATAACAAGTGCTCTGGCTTTTCTGTTCCATACCACATCATGGATCATTATACCTGTTTGACAATTTATGCAATAATCCTTACACTATCAGTGCACTAGAGTGGCCATTTTTAAAACAGTTTTGAAACAGATGTTAATGATTTTAAGAATGAAAAGAAAAATTATAGGTACGTTATTTAAACAGTTGTAGCAACACGTGTGTGGTCCAGTGGTTAAAGAAAAGGGCTTGTAACCAGGAGGTCCCTGGTTCAAATCCCACCTCAGCCATTGACTCATTGTGTGACCCTGAGCATGTCACTTTACCTCCTTGTGCTCCGTCTTTCGGGTGAGATGTAATTTTAAGTGACTCTGCAGCTGATGCATAGTTCACACACCCTAGTCTCTGTAAGTCGCCTTGGATATAGGCGTCTGCTAAATAAACAAATAATAAAAAAATAATATGTATTCTTTAAATCCTATGTAGGCCCATAAGGTTATTTTTCCTACTTTAGATCTATTTTTTTAACCCTTTAAAGGGTACGAGGGACATGTGAGTCCCACAAATAAAATGATAACTTTCATATTTTTGCAATGAGGTGCATGAAACAGGTTTAAAATGTACCAACAGGTTGGATCTGGTCATCCAAATTGTCAGTTTCCTTGTGATACATCTGAGTCACTCAAATGTATTTTAAGAAGAAACTGTTTGAACAACTGCTCAATTCCTTGCATACCTTAAGGGGTTAATGTGAGCACCATCTTTAAACAATATAACCTTTTAATATTTACTTCATAATGCTATACAGCATTAAGACTTAACTTTTGTTTATCCCCACATGATAAGTGTTAGCCTAGGCTGGGGTTTTGTTTCCACATTTACATTGAAACACCAAGTCAATAGGCAACAGTGCTATTTGAACGGTGTTCTCTAGGGACTTTGAAAACATCATCATACTAGTTTACCTTATGGCCACAGCAGCTGGATTTATGTTGGATTTACACTTGCTTATCTGGCAATACTCCTTCCAATTGATTCAGTTGCATTGTTATCACATGTGTTTTTAAAGATTACCACATGCTGTTGTCCACACTGCTACTGCCAGTCACTCACTGTGTGATATCTCTGTTAGCACAGGAGATGAGAAGCAGACAGTAACCTGCCAATCACACTTTAGATATTGAAATGACATGAGCTTTAGGAACTGTGAAAAAACAGCATGACGCATAATGTTTACTGATGATCCACGTAATCGTTGTTTTAAGGGCACTTCACAACTAAGGGCACTTTTGCTCCTATTGACAGCAATGTAAAGTCAACCTCCAAATGAACTGCATCCCTGTACTCAGTATTAGGGCTGCCATCTGCAGTCCCAAATGTATCTATTAAATGACTTCTCTATAAAAACCTCTGAAAACCTGGATGCAACTCATTCAATTTAGAAACTCTAAAAGAAACTAACACAGTAAATCATAGAGCAGTTTGTATAAAATAAACTGAAATAAATACGATCAAGAAAAATGCTGCATTGTTAAAATCTGTGAAAATACATTGGCTATTATTCTACAACAAATCTTAATCCTATAGTATCATTTTGCTTTTCCTAAGGTGTGCTTTTCCTTCTACTGTGCATTTACCATGTTTTAATATGCTTTATCATACAGTATCTCTCTAGACTTTACAATGCTTACCTAGGACTTATCATGCTTTCACAATACTTTACTGTGCTTTTACTAAGGTCATTTTTTGGTCCTTTGAGTGGCCTTGATAGATTCACTGTTTATATACCCCACCCCCCCCCCATGTTCTCAAGAAAAAAAAAAAAAAAAAAAACATTGCAGATTTTATATGATTCAATGTTTATATAGTTTACAAAATCATGTAGTAATAATACAATAATAGTTACCAACAACTCCTTTCAAATAATTAATTGTTCCTCATGTTAAAGAAAAAAATAAGAGGCAGTTCTGCTTTAATCACTTTAAAATTGAAATAAATGTCTCTTAAAACATTGAATTGAGCTGATTTAAAAGGTCATGCGTCACTCCTGGAAGTGAATAGCTTCCTAAAGCAAACAGCAATATTGTTTTAACCCTTTGGACCCTGCAGACCGATACAGGTGCTCAAAACTAGACTGCTTTTGTAGTAGAGGAAAGATAAGCACTCGAAACCAGTAAATCATATCTACATCTCTGACCATTTGTATTGATTTTTCAGTACAAGGCTGTGAGCTATTTAATTATTAGATATCTTTGGTTGATCTTTCACTGAAGTTACTTTTAAAACCAGAAACCGGAAATAAAAATCCTAAACTGCATATTAATCGTTTAACTGAAAATGGCTTTATGAAGATCTTGCATTCATCATTTATTGTATGATGCACTGTAAACCACTAAATTGAATACTGGATTTGACAAATAACTGAAATAAAATACAAGTTAAATATAAATGACTAGAATTAAATCAAGTCTCCTTTTGAGCGCAGTATATTTGTTTTCAGCTGTAAATCACTCTGAAAGCTTCTGACTGCCTGTCCTTAAGCCCTGGAAGCATTGCCCTTAAATGACTGATACTGGATACTTTATTACAGTAGACAGTGGGGCTTTTAACCCCCACCCCCACCACTGATACCTGTGACTCAGCAGTGGCTTTCAGATTACACATTTTTTAATAAATCAATCAATAAGGGCTTTGTATCAATCAATAGCAACACCGACAACTCAGGAAGGATGCCAAGTATAGGTAGACTCATTCACTTGCATTTGTTTCTGGGAGCAAAACAGTTTATACATTTCCATGAACGTTTTCGTATCCAAAGTATATTCACTACATGTAGTTATACCGTAGTTAACATTTACTAACATGTACTACAAATCTGACTGTGAGGATAACAAAAGTGAAAGTACATTGTAACTACAGTGTAGTTAATGATCCTGCATACTGAACGGTATCCTTTATAAAAAAAGAAAAGAAAAAAAAACGCACACAACATAAGCAGATCATGCAGTGCTGCTTTGGTACTCAAAAGTCAAATGTGTCCCTTGTGAGTGGCCCCAAACCTGACCTACAATTATTTAAATGAATATTAATTTGTATGTACCGATTGATACACAATATCCAAATACCTTGCATGCAAATATAACAATACGGCTGTTTGTTGTAGCCAACTGCCTCAATCTGTAGTTACCTTTAAAAAGTAATCAAATCCTGACTGCAACAGATAACATGTCAGGTCAGTGTCTTGCCATGTGATTCCTTAAAGGTGGCAGGTGAGAACTACAGAACAGCGAGGCTTTACCTATTGAAGAGTACCGGCATGTAGTTTGCCTGCCATAAGCTAGATTGTATTACAGAGGTAGGAGCCAGCACCATCTAGTGACCTGCCACTTTGGAACAGGTTTCCTTTTTAGTAGAAGACGCTGGCTCCAATATAAAAGATACAGGCTGATCTAGCCTGTGATCACATTAACACAGACTGAAATGATTACAACATAAAACATGGTAAGGAGACAGCAAAAAAATGAACATTTCAAATAACTTATTTAAATAATTTATTTTTAAAATCCTCATTTAAATTGCAGCCACCCTTCACCTTGCTCAGCTATAAAATACATTTTGAAAAACTCTGAATCTCAAATGTCTGACAGCAGGGGCTACACAGAATCAGTATATTTGCACTAGAAAGGTCTTAGCTGAAAGCATTTCCAACTGAACTGTTAAACTCTGGAAGCTGAAAGGCTGAATTGTTATAAAAATGAGCCATAGTGGTTGTGAGTTGATTGAATTAATTATATTATTATTATTACAAAGCAGTTATCTTCTACAGTTTGCTGAAGACTATCGGATTTGAATGCAAATTAACTTCTTTGGCTTGTGGCTTCTTTATTATTATTATTATTATTTATTTCTTAGCCGACGCCCTTATCCAGGGCGACTTACAATTGTTACAAGATATCACATTATACAGATATCACATTATTTTTACATACAATTACCCATTTATACAGTTGGGTTTTTACTGGAGCAATCTAGGTAAAGTACCTTGCTCAAGGGTACAGCAGCAGTGTCCTCCACCGGGGATTGAACCCACGACCTCCGGTCAAGGGTCCAGAGCCCTAACCACTACTCCACACTGCTGCCAATAGCTGCCATTCTTTGTATGGTATTATCATTGACATGAAATCAGACTGGTGATAATGCGGAGAAGGAAAGGATACCTTTCTGATTATCGAGAACCGATGTCATTCATATGGATTATCACTAACAAACAAACAAACAAACAATTTGGAATTGCTTCAGGCAAATATTTTTTTCTTTACTGTACTACACAGTTTGATATGGTGAGCAGATCTCTTGTAGTAAACATTCCAAGAACATTCTATATACTCTAGAACTATAGCTGCTTACAGACTTTCTCTTAAAACCTTCTCTGAAATGCATTGCGATTTAACCCACTGTGCTGCATATTGACAGCTTCTCTTGCAAATCACTCTGCCATTCTTTATATGACGTGAAATGTGGATATTAAATAGAACAAACAACGTCCCTTTAAAATAAATTGCAACAGGTCATTTTTACATGTTTTCAGCAGGTTTGCTCCGGGGATTTCCCCGCATGCCACAAGTGAAACGGACCCTCGCAGAGGAGGCACTTAGCACCTCGACCTGCAGAGCTGGGGATAGTAAAACAGGAGGCAGGCAGGGGTCTGCTAACTGGGTGGGGGCAGCAATTACATCCCTAGGGATTCAGCTGTGATAAGTAAAGGAAACAGCAGCCAGCACTCTACTATTCTATTGGGTGTAAATTCTACTGTGAAGCTGAAAGAGCATTCATCCACGATCAGTCAGAGTGCGCATACTGTGTAGTGGCATTGGCTACAATTCAGCCGTTCCCATTCACTTCAATGCTCTTCCCTACCTGATAAAGTTGTATCACATGTTCAGGCTGTTCAAAATGCCGCTGCAAGAGAGTTAACTAGGTCTAGGAAACACCATCATACCACCCCAGATTTAATCTTGTTGCACTGGCTTCCAGTACTCTTGACCTACAAGGCATTACATCGTCTAGCTCCAGTCTTAGTACCTTTACACTTACAACTTGGGCCTGAGCTGGCTCAGAGACGATCACATTAAATCGCAGAACTCAAGTTTATTTACCTATACACTAAAAAGGTACTATTGATAAATTTAAGAAATAAAGCCTCCTAATCAAAAGATTTTCTTCTACTGGGTGAATGCACTCCTTTGTTTAAAGGTAAAGTGCTTATACATATTGTGTGGGGTGTACCTGCGCTACAACAATGGGGTTTTTTGGGCCACGGTGAGTGGTTTCTGGTGACCATTTTGGGACTGACATGGGAGGTCGGGAGTCAAAATGGATGCCAGTTTCCAAACAATTGGACAGGTGAAGCTGGTTAAGCTGCAATCAGGGCTGTATATAAACTGAGGGTGTTTGGAGAGGATGTGATAGGAGTGTGGGGGGTAGACACTACCAGAAGAAAGAAAGAAAGAAAGAAAGAAAGAAAGAAAGAAAGAAAGAAAGAAAGAAAGAAAGGATAGATAAATAGATAGTGTGGTTTTGTTGGAAAAGAAACTTAATATATGGTTTAATTTTTACAGGGTAAAAGGAGTTAGCCTTCCCTGGCTTAGGAGTAGGTTTGGTTAAGGAAACCTACACCTAAGCGGTAATAGAGCCCCAGGCCATCCTGACAAGAGGGGCTTCACCACAATGTATTCACATCTAGGGTTACCAGATTTCCAAAGTGAAAACCTGGGCCGTTTTTTTTTTCCTCTAATTCACTGATGCCGAAGCCATTAAAATAACAGTATATAATAACACAAACATAATTTTAAAATTGTAGATCACAACAACTCGTTTTCTTTATATTGTAATCTAATCAAAACATATTAAAATGTACAAAAAGCCAGCATAGAAAAAAAAAGATCAGCTATTACCATTTAAACATGTGATATACAGAATCGGAATTATTAAATGCATAAGATCGCAGAGCCCCCTCTGGAGCAGGCTGCTAAGGACCTGGACTGGACTGGGACAGCTGCGTTTACACTACAAAAAACAAAAAGACCTAAGCAGTCAGAGTCGGATTAAAAGTGGCTAGTGTAAATGGTGTATATATCCCAGAATTATGATCTCCATACATCCCTGGTCATACACTATGCTCACAGGCAGCCAGTTTGTTGTGATTTCCCAGGTTTAAAATGCATCCCAGGGGTGAAAGGACATTTTCCCACCTCGCCCCTAGCCTTTGGAATACTTTCCACTTTTGGTCAGACAAGCACAGTTTCTCCCTATTGCTGGATATTGGCAAACAAGGTATCTACACCATTCTAGCCTCCCATTAAGACTGCTTCATGTTATAATTTGTGGGATGTTTGAACCCTGTGCATGAGACGCTAGTGAATAATCTACAATCTAGACCCTTAAAACACCAGCAACAAAAGCCCTTTTTAGATGACCTTTGGGCCCATGGGATTTGAATCTCTCCAAAGCACTTAACTTCTAATAATGTATATTCATGGACAGTCAGTACTTTTCACACAATGGCCCAAAACACGAAAAGGTTGTAACTCAGAATTAAAATGCGAGCTTTCAGTCTCCAGCTCCCTCCAGGTCTGTCAAAGAGGTCATCTCCCCTCCCCGAGGACTGCTGTGAGGGAGGTCAGGGACAAAAAGGTCTATAAATATATTACATTTACTCGTATATCTACAAAGTTTCACATATCCAAATGATTTGATGAGCCTAAACCTCACCGTAACAGATGCTTCCCTTTAACTGCCCAGCGAGGGGAAATTACAACCAACTAGAATTAAGCATTGTTAAATGAAAGTCACATTGCCTAGTTTATTTTTTAAAGAGCTTTGTCCATATAGGTTGTGATATTTTGCCAACATGTAGTGTGCATAACATGAAAAGCTATACATACAAAATATTAGCAATGAAAATATTAAAAGGAGTAGGTAGTTACTAATAGGGTTGGAACAATAATCGATTATCGTGATATTACTGATAATGTTTTTGCATCGATAATTGTATTGCGTTGAAAAATAATTAATCGATAATCATTTTATCGTCCATTACTCACTATGATATGCTTGTGTGTAACAGTAACTCTGCATTGAAGCAGTAAGACAGGACTTAACTGTCTGCGTGAGACGCAACACGTGATCTGTGCACGCTGCGTAGTGGGAAGTTGTAACATGTGACGTAAGATTCACTGAGTAAAGGCAAACGTTTGAGCTAATGGCGATGGCAACTACAGAAACTACCAAACCTTCCGAAAATATTTTAGAAAAAATAAATCAGCATCAGTCCTGTGTGGCAGTTTTTTGGAGTGACAGAAAGTGATCCGCAAGGTAATGCCCGTCTGTAGGCAGTGTGGAAAAGTTGATATTTTTTAATCGCAATTTATAATTTTTTTTTTTTTTTTTTTTTTTTTTTTTTTTTTTTTAACTTTTTTTAATAAGTAGCCTATATTTCAAAAGTTGAAAAGCTACCAAACAAACATTTGGTTATATTATTTGTGCTTTTTTATAACCAGCCATTGTTTCAGCCGATAATCATGATTATCGTGATAATTTACAGCCGATAATTGATAACTGAAAATGTCATTATCGTCCAACCCTAGTTACTAATAAACACTTCCAGCCTATTTAACACATACCTAAGACAGGCAACTAGAACTGAAGATCAGCTTCTGAACTCTTAGCTTAGCACAGACTTATTTTAGTAATTGCAGTAAGAGCCACTTAGAAAATTTAAAATGTACTAGCAAAACTGGACAACATTTAAAACCAAAACCCAAGTGACCAAGACAATACTCCAGAGTGGAAAATACAAAAACACCACAAAATAACATAAAATGACTTATTTGTTCATTTAAAACCACTTGTTTCAATGTTCTGCCACTATGGGGACACACTTTGTAGAAAATTTTATGAAAAATACCAGTGTCCATATTTCCCATTTCTTATCAGATATATTTACAAATTAAAGAAGAAAAAAGAAACACACACACACACACACACACACACACACACACACACACACACACATATACATATACACTACCGGTCAAAAGTTTTAGAACACCCCCATTTTTCCAGTTTTTATTGAAATTTAAGCAGTTCAAGTCCAGTGAATAACCTGAAATGGTACAAAGGTAAGTGGTAAACTGCCAGAGGTTAAAAAAAAAGTTTAGGTTACCTTTCAAAACTGAAAAATAATGTACATTTCAGAGTTATACAAAAAGGCCTTTTTCAGGGAACAAGTGATGGGTTAACAACTTACAGCTGTTCTGCAGCAATGGAAGTAAATTAAGCCTTGAAAGTTGATGCTAACAATTCCTACAGGTGTCCCAACTTTTGTTGATTACTTACAAACCCTCTGTCTGTATAAAAGCAGTGTTGGAACAGACTGTGTTACTACACCCTCTTAAGCATTATTTGGACAGTATTGTACTGCAGGAAGTAGTATATTGCTCTCATAATGGCGAGAAAAAGGCAATTAACAAAGGAAGACAGACAGACCATTATAACCCTTAAAAGTGTTGGTCTTTCCTTTAGAGAAATTGCAAAGAAAGCCAAGGTGTCAGTGAGTACAGTTTCCTACACCATCAAAAGGCACTTGGAAACTGGAGGAAACTCTGACAGGAAGAGGTCTGGCAGACCCAAAGCCACAACAGAATCAGAAGACAAGTTTCTGAGAGTCAACAGCTTGCGTGATAGGCGGCTCACAGGACAACAGCTTCAAGCACAGCTTAACACTGGTCGAAGCAAGTCTCAGTTTCAACTGTGAAGAGAAGACTTCGAGCTGCAGGTTTGACAGGTCGAGTGGCAGTAAGAAAGCCATTGCTAAGATGGCAAAATAAGAAAAAGAGGCTTGCCTGGGCCATGAAACACCGCCAGTGGACTACTGAAGACTGGAAGAAGGTCTTATGGACCGATGAATCAAAATTTGAAATCTTCGGTTCATCACGCATTGTTTTTGTACGCTGTCGAGTAGGCGAAAGGATGGTTCCTCGGTGTGTGACACCAACTGTCAAACATGGAGGAGGAAGCGTGATGGTCTGTGGCTCTTTTGCTGGATCCAGAGTCGGCGACTTGCACAGAGTGAGTGGCACCCTGAACCAAAACTGCTACCACAGCATTTTGCAGCGCCATGCAATACCCTCTGGTATACGCCTAGTTGGTCAGGGGTTCATCCTACAGCAAGATAATGACTCAAAACATACCTCCAGGCTATGTCAGAACTACCTTAGAAGAAAAGAACAAGACGGTAGGCTTCAAATCATGGAATGGCCAGCACAGTCTCCAGACTTAAACCCCATCGAGCTGGTTTGGGATGAAATGGACAGAAGGGTGAAAGCAAAGCAACCTACAAGTGCAACACATTTGTGGGAACATCTGCAACAGTGTTGGGAAGAACTTTCCGAACAATATTTGATTTCCATTGTAGAAAGAATGCCACGAGTGTGTTCGGCTGTTATATCTGCAAAAGGTGGCTACTTTGAGGAGTCAAAAATTTAGATTAAATTTTGTTAAACAAAACGATTCCATGATTTCTTTTTTATCTCAAATTGTTTATTTGTTCTATGCTTTAATTTCAGAGTACATTGAGACATTAAACTGCATAAATTTCAATAAAAACTGGAAAAATGGAGGTGTTCTAAAACTTTTGACCGGAAGTGTGTATATAGGGGCAGCAGTGTGGAGTAGTGGTTAGGGCTCTGGACTCTTGACCGGAGGGTTGTGGGTTCATTCCCCAGTGGGGGGACACTGCTGTTGTACCCTTGAGCAAGGTACTTTACCTAGATTGCTCCAGTAATAACCCAACTGTATAAATGGGTAATTGTATGTAAAAATAATGTGATATCTGTAAAATGTGAAATAATGTATAATGTGATATGTTGTAACAATTGTAAGTCGCCCTGGATAAGGGCGTCTGCTAAGAAATAAATAATAATAATAATAATAATAATACTAATAATAATAATAATAATAAATAAATAAACTATCATATATATATATATATATATATATATATATATATATATATATATATATATATATATATGATAGTTTCCTCAATAATTCCATGAAATAACAAATAGTGGTCCTCTTTAATGGCTTCTGGCTTGTGGTGTAACCACTTCTATTATTCATCCCGAGAGCGTTAAATCCCCAGCTTGTTATCATGACTAAAACCTTGGCCATAGTCGAAGCCAAAAACAGCAAACTCTAAATTAGCAGCATTTTTTTTTTCCCCGTTTACAAGTTGTTGTTTTTCAAAGACTGAGCTAATCAGGCTGAAGATGGTGTTTCCTAGGAGCCTGGTGGATAAATAGAATAAAACGCACAGCCCATAAATCTTCTGAGTGTGAACAAGGAAACCTGCCAAACAACAAATTACTTACCATTGAAGCCAGGCCAAAGAGCCTGCTTTATTAAATATGAGACCAAGTGGAGGTTACCTCTCCCTGAGAAACAGTGTCACTAAACCCCACACTGTTGTGAGTCAGGTCTCAGAAATACTGTTTTTACTTTAAAAACAAAAGACTATGGGGCTGATTTTCAAAGCATTTTACTCAAGAGTAAAAGAGTAAGAGTAAACTCAGTAATTCATGTTTTAGTGTAAAAAGCTTAGAAAAGACGTCCCTATGTAAGAATTAACCGATTTCTACAGTAGTAAGAATTAACTAAAGCAAACAACTTAAAACACATTTTTGGGCCAGACTCAAAAGTGATTACAGACTTGGACTCTGTTCAATCCTTCAAAACCAACTTCAAACTTTATTTATAGTTAAAATGTATTCATATAGTCTGGCCTTTATCTTTTGATTTTAGTGTAGTTTTGTATTCAATATATTCAACACTCTGAGGTGTGTTTCACACGAAACGTTCCACTTAAACCAGTTTAACTGAGGTTTAAACCTGAAAACGAGTCTTAAAAAAAGACTGTGCAATGTACCAATTTAGACCACAAGGTATTGTGTCTGATTTTCATGTCTTCTTTCTTTCTTTTTTTAATTGCATGCATGTTATTCCTTGTTTCTTACTGTGATGTCTGTATGGTCTTGATATGGTTTATTGTAAGAGCTTTGGGATATTGTATGTAAAAAGGGCACAAGTGTTACGGTACGTAAAAAGGGCACAAGTGTTAGGGTAATATTGTCAGTTTCATGGTCTTTTTTACGGCTTAGCATGCAGCAATCACATTTATTCGATTGGACGTATGCTGTAGTGTGTAGGCTATATTTTACGGCTCTGGCCTGTATGTCATGGCTGATTCGAGATCGGGCAGTATCGCTTCTGTTTGTCCAGCTCCATATACACTTGCCTCCTAATCTTCACATATCCCAGACTGTCTGAGGATGTACAAGTCGTGTGCTGTGCCAGGATAGCTGGCGACCACATCAAGAATCCTCAGTTTCGCATCACACACCATGTGTACATTAATAGAGTGGTAATGCTTCCTATTACAAAAGATATGTTCTGTATCCTGGGGGGGTGACAGTGCTATGTGGGTGCAATCAATAGCCCCCAATACATTTGAAAAGCCAGACATAAAAAAGCCACTTTTATATCATGGAGAGCATCTGTCTCTCTGGGATAATAGATATAATTCCGAGGGCTTCAGTACCTGCTGTCCTGGCGCTGCATCACTCCTATCTGTATGTAGCTCTAGATCAGATTTGATCTCCTCCTATAAGGCTAGTATGATCTCTGTGCTCAGTCTGTGTCTAGTTATTACCTCCTCCTCACACAGCCCTCTTAACGTCTGCCTGGTCTGAAAAACTCTCTCCCTGACCCTTCTTTTCGCTCTCCTGTGCAGCTCTTCTGCTCTCATTTGCGCTCTTCTCCTGGTTCTGTGATACAGTACCTCCTCCATGTTTCGCACACCCTGCACTACCAGTGATCTGCCCTATTTATGTTGTGATTTAGTAATTACACTGCCTGGCTTTACTAGGCGGTACTTTTAACACTTTAATGCTGAGGCACCTAGTAAAGTTAGCTCCCTTAAGTGAATATGGTTGACATATATTGACATATCAAATACCTCCCTCATGGTATTTTGTGACGTAATTTGCATACATTTCCACCCATTAACCTGCCACTAGTTAGTGAATAGAGAAGGTGTACAAAGCACACAGTAAAGGGGCTTACTGTGTGCAAAACACGTTACCGCTATTTAGTGAATAAGGCCCTAAGTTTGTTGTCGTATTTACTTGATGGATATCCTTCAAGTGCTGGGGTGAATTTGGTTCCAAAAAGGTTGTCTATATAAGCAAATCTAATGTTCCTTTGAGGTAAAAAAATAAGTATATTTATATAATATTTGTAGTATAGTCATACAAGTCCATGCAATAACAACAATGTATATAAGTAACATACTGTAGTGATCCTGAGGGGGTATAGAACTACATGCTAATTTTAGGGGTAATTAGCTACCCATGGGCACTAGTCTCAGGACTGCAATAGGGAGGAACCATGGCTTTATTAACCCCCAGCATTTTCTTTGTTTTATTGGACTGCTTCAAGTGTCACTCAAGAGAGCAGCACGTGTGGATTGGTTTACGATTGCTGGACCGACGACATCAGTCAGGGAGAGGATTTATCCTGGAGCTAGGTGGGGTTAGAAGAGCAGGAAGCAACTACCGTCTAGGTGGTACTGACTGTGGTAGAGATGGTCAAGTGCAAAACCATTCTGCTGTGCTCCGGTGGTTGATTCTGCCGTAATGAAAGGGCCCAGTGTGAGACATTCTTTGGCTGAACCAGCAAAGACGACTCTCAGTAGGTGTCCCCCTGGAATCTTTAAAGTACATATCCTTTTCTAAGGCATATTTAACTTTACATATGTGAAATATACTTGCATGACATCCACAGCATATAATGATGTACAGTTTCCTAACAAATGTCCATGCTCAGGTCCATCCAACTGTTGCAGAGTCCTGCCGATACCTCATGAAGCTCCAGTCTGGGACCGGAATCTCAGGACAGGGTCCATTCAAAGAGAAGAGCTATATTACTGATCTCCTGAAGTGTCGCAGAAATCAAACAGACAGAGACAGTCTCCTGCAAAAGCCTGTGAATTTACTGGAAAAATTATTTCCTTGATACATTATGAAGAAACTCAAATTGGCTCACAATGATGTTAAATAATAGAAAATGGTCAATTCGATGGAAAGTATTGTATTGTTTTGTACATTCAAGGTCATTATTTCAATTGTTTTTATAAAAAAAAAAGAAAAAAAAAAGAACACCACATTAAAAATTGCCTTGCCAAAGGTTCCATGAAACCTCAATATTAATACAATTATTAAACAATGGAAACAGTACAGTCCAACCAGAAAACTGCCCTATGTGCTATCATTATTTTTACAAAGAAAGTTTAGGGACACAAAGATATCAACCCCAAACAGCAGCTGAGACAGTAATTGGATTCTTTTAAAAGAAATGAGATAACCTTTGACCTCCAAAATTACTAAACCTGTCACTTTGTCTCTCATTATTCATCATCCCTCAACTAAACCTGGACCCCTTTGGATGGCTGTGGTTGCTCTTGGATGAAATGCTCTTAATTCCCCCTGGGAAATTACTGCACTGACCAGATGTCTTGAGCCAGGCCTCAGCTGAGATAGTAGGCCGAGTTGGGGATGGAGGGAGGAAGGAAGGGGGGGGGGGGGTAGCAGATGCAATACCTTCCTGAGTTACCGTGGCAATGGACTTTCCCATCCACCCTGCAGCCGGAGGACGAGTGGGTGCCAGCTGCTCTTATTCTCAGAATTCACTGGGGGTGGGGACTGGGAGAGAAAGACCGAAGAGAAAATGGAGGGTTTGGCCAACTTGTCACCTAGTCCCCCCCCCCCCCCCCCCTCCCCCAATTACAATGCCTGCCATCAATTGTTTTAAAGCAGTAGTTTTTGTATATTATTCCCTTGCACAGTCTGACACAGCAGGGGATTGGAGGGGGGAGGGAACTACACATATAGAGGTTTCATTTGATATCCTCTTCAGCAAACGCATTCCAGTCTAAATGGTCTTATAAGCTTAACTCAAAATTTCTATTGCTTTCCCCCTAGGAAATCCCATTTTCTTTCAATACTTTTGAACAAAGGGGACCTTCATATTAATGGAACTCCCCTGCAAAGGTAGACCAGCACTGGGTTCTATTTATTTTAAACCCCAACCTGAACCCCGCTATGAGATATTAATCCACCTCATGCCATTCCGGTCCAAAGAGGTTCATACAATAAACTTAAAAATATCCCGTTTTTTTTTGTTTTTTTTTTCTGCCCCCCATCATTAAGAGTGCAGACTAATTTTGTCTTAGCGGAGTTAATGACCAATTTAGTAAAGGCTTAGAAACATCTTTGAAGTGGTAACAGCGCACCAAAGGGGTATCAGAATGTTTAGTTGAGTGAAAGATGGTGGGGGGTCCATTTGTGTGAAGGGGGGGGGGGGGGGCTTTTTGATTATCTTTCTTGGCTAACAACATGTGCAGAATGGGTTCAATAGGGGCTCCTTGTAAACTTCTTGGCTGTCATGCTGCTCCCTGGCTCAGCATTCTGATAAACAGTGTGTCAAACAAGGCTTTTTCATTGATGAACAGGGCTCATCATTGCTTGACCAATTCAGGCATGTTTGAATTCCATATCCCACTGGGTTTGGCAACGCCCCTCTCTTTCTTTTCACAGTAATTGCTAGCATGTCCAACTGGTGACAGGAGAGAGAATTTGAGAACCACCGATAACAGCTTGCAGCCTCAGTCTCTCATACCTCCCGAAGACTTTAATTTGTATTACAATATTATCATTGTACTACTACTACTACTACTACTACTACTACTACTACTACTACTACTACTACTACTACTACTACTACTACTAATAATAATAATAATAATAATAATAATAATATGTGTAATATACAGTTTTTTTTCTATAAAACAGTGTTTTGCCTCCTCTCTCCTCTTATAGGGGACCCAGTCCTCCAGCAGAAATCTGTCTTCCCTAGCCATGCTTCTAGTTGGGAATTTTTTGTTGATTGAACAATTCTATATAACAAAAACAAGATATAGAAGAGGTACAGCACTTTGACAACACTACGTCCCTCTTCCCCCCCAACCTAAACTTACACAATTTAAGATAATGCAAGTATATGTCTGTGTGCTTTTATAGTTGTGCTTGGACATATTAAGGTTCAAGATATTTTGACAATGGGTTTCAAGTTTTTTTGCATTGAGATGAGTTAGTGACTTAATATATACAAGGTGTTTAATAGTTGTGTCAGCATTTGGAAGACTGCTTTTCCAGTTTAACAAAAAAAAATATTTACAGGTTAGGAGGAAACGTGTGTAGTATTCCTTAGATTAATAATATAAAGACCATAGAAAGACCATGATTCTCACATTTTGCAATGCCTATGTGTTTATGTACAATATAGGATACAGTAAACCAGCAAGAGAGACGATTTTCACTTCACTACGGTGAGTAATTACATTTTGACAAACTAGGGCCTGCATCTGACAGTATTTTTGTGTATGCTTGTTTTTTTTGTGGGGTGGGGGTCCTGAAAGAGGGTACGCTTGCTGTAATTGATAATTATGGACAACCCCTTATACCCCACAATCAAAAGGGTTCATATTTTCATCATTTCATATGACAAGCACAGGGTGTCTAAAAGTAAGTGTCTATTAATCTAATTTAAATAATTTCAATGCACATAGACAGATTTATAATATTGGAAAAGTTGGCATACCGAATAGGGTGGCTGGTTTCCTAGACCCTGATTGGCACAAATATTGGACTAGCTAATGTTATCTTAGGTAAGGTAGTCCAGGACTCGTGCTAATTGGGTTCTGTGAAAGCAGTCACTAGTCCTCTTTCTATACACAGTATAACAACGGTGTTGCACAATTATTTGTGCGTTTTTCTCATATACCAGGGCGACTGGTTTCTGTGAGAACTTCCAGCAGGCTTTCCTAGGCCCTCTGGGAGTCAGTACTCTTGGTATGTGAATGCATAACCCCACCGTAACACAACCTATGCATGCACTATGATTATTTATAAGTGTTAGAGGTTAGAAGTAACTCTTAATACCTCCTGTCCCTAGGATTGAACCCTACCCATTAAAACACTCCACTCCTCATCATTCTATAAGGAGGACAGCTGTGGTAACATGGCTGCAGTAACAGAATCTGTTATTTATTTTTACAATTACAGCAGAGTCACAGTAATAAAAATAACTTTACTATCAAGTGACGGGAGAAAGTTTGTCACGGAGATGAACAAACAGTGTGTAAAAACTATTTTGGTGGTGGAAATATTAATTAATTATTGCTGGGTTGTTGAAATAGAGGCATTTGCTCACAAAACTTTAAATACTTTTAAGGAATGCATCGTTTAGGACTGCTTTTTTTAAAGCCAATTTTGATAAAATAAATGATTGTATTTTATTTATTTATTTATTTAAACCAGGAGATTTACCCATTGAGATGAGGTGGTCCTAGAAAACAAAAAATGACAATTGCACAAAAGTACCAACACCACAATAAAAACATGTGCAGTTCAAACTTAAATCTGCAGCACAAAGAGATCAAAAAACAAGAATAAATATATTAGTGTGTTAATGTGGACTGAAGGAGAAGCATTGTCAGGAGGTGCTAAGCAATTCCCAAATATGGAAACAATTCCCTGTCTTCAGAAGTCGATATGCAAAAGAAAGATCAAACCATTGGAACAGCCAAATGAAGCCAAAACAATCCTGAGAGTGTAAACTATAGCCAATGCTAGTCTTCTACCAGCAGTCAAATAAGGAGATACCAAGCCTTTAAAAACCTTGGAAACACAAAAGAATATCAATGAAAAAGGCTCGAGTTCATAGGTGAGAGCCAGTCTAGCTGTATGTACACGTGACAACGATGTGTCAAAGGGGACACTCTACAACATGAATGATACAGTATATCTAATTTATGTAGATACTGCTTACAAGCAAACTGAAAAATATAAATCACCATAATCTAAAACAGGGAAATAGGAGCAGTCAATAACTTTAACCTGCTAGACAGGGGAAATGCTTTCTTGTTCCGAAACAGAAAACCTAATTTAGGGGGACATACTAAAAGGAAGGACCTGAAAGGGCCATGGTTTAAAGTGGTAGGACTACAGTTTAAAGTGGATGTAAATATATAGAAATGACTTTGAATGGGAGGATACATAATCCATTTATTCTTTTTATCCTTAAAAAAACAAACACACACTAATTATTTTCAAGAAAAACCCATGCGAAATAACCCACGACGGTGTGCAGCAAGACAATTCTTACCATTGTGAGGCAAGATGTGAAGCAGAGTAGCTTTTTTTAAGAATAAAAAGAATAACAGAATACATGGATTAAGCTGTCTCAGAGTCTGCTGAATAGTGGCTAGTGTAAATGGGGTATAAAAAAAAAGAAAGACTTCTAGTTGAAAGCAAAGTTCCAAACAACAACAGTATTAAATAACAACTTCAATAGTTTTTTTTGTGGTACTTTTTAAAAGCTGCTTTAAAATTAGTGGCACCATAATTAACAGTCACGTCCCCATTGGAACCTATTAGCAGTGGCTAGTTTTATAATTTCACTGAGAGTGTAAATCTTGCACTCTGAATGTTAATGACAAAGCATTCTAAACATTACAACCACAACAGGTTCTATATAAAGAGATTTAGTATGTTAATATCAGGTTTTTGTCTATTTTTTATTTAGATTTAATGACTCATTAAATATGTTTATAAGTGTCCAGTGGCTACCTTGAATTAAGTTGAGAGTGTACTTTCCTTTGCACTCTTTGTATGTCAGGCCTGACAAAGTAAAGAGTGCGCAAGAAATACATCTGCAACTTGATTAGAGGCAGCTACCGAACATAAACAAAGCATTCAGCTACAGGGTAGGACTTAACTAACGTCCTCTCAGTTTTATCCAAGGTTTGGCACACTCTAGACCATTCTGCCTTACACACAGAAAACTATTCGGTACTTTACTGTAAGGGATTATCAAGCCTTCGTTGGATTAAGGGCCCTTTTAAAGGCCTAAGAAACCAAAGGTTAATTTACTGAGATGACTACTTCTGAGATTTCTCATCCTCTGTGTGCATTTCTATATACAGTGGTATTTAGATGTTTCAGGAACTATGCCACATATATTCTTTGAACTTTTGTGCCATTCCCAAAGCTTGTTTTTGCACCACCGTTCCTCGGTGAAATTGCATCAACTCTGTAACATATGCTGTTAAATCAACAGTAAGTGATCTCCTTCATGTGTAGTCGTGAATCATAAAGCTAAAGTGTTTATAATACTGTACCGCCAACCTCTTATATAAAGAGATGCCAAGGTCAAAATATTCAAAAGAGTGAGAAAAAAATAAATAAATAAATACATAAATACATACATACATACATACATACATACTTATTTATTTTTTTGGGAAGTTTTGTCATGTCCTTTCTTTTAAGAGTGAGACTGTTAAAACTGACACCAAACAAGTTTTTAAAATCAATGAGTCTCACTCTGAATGACTGTGTAAATTTTATAAGGCTTAAACGTCACACTTTTTTTTTTTTTTTCAAGATTGTTTAAATGTGTTAAGTGAAATCTGAAATAATATTGTTTTCCTTTTCAATTGTAGTGTAATTTCTATATTTTGTATAAAGTTTGTTAGTGAATATAAAAAATAGAAATGATTTGCTCTCCTAATGCACTTGTAGAAATGACTCCACAGCCCCATAGTAAACACAGTAAGAAACAAGTAATTGTAGCAGACTTTCATTACTTCCCTGCTTATATTTCTATATGCTGTATATAAGATTGTAATGGTCTACATTTTAAGGGGTTTTAATTTTAATATGTAATATTTAAAAGTCAGATTTCTAATTGAAAACCCCAATTTCACATGAAAATGGTGACAGTTAACTTAGTTATTAACTTGACAGATCGCTTCATTAAAAAATTATCAGGTTCCTTTATATACATCCCAGGCTAAGATAGGGCAGGGAGAAAGAGGAAAAAATCAAAATGGGCAAAAGTGTCCTCATCTAGACGGACACTGCGGTACTTCAAATGGCACTTAATCAACAGTGTGTGCGTGTGTGTGTGTGTGTGTGTGTGTGTCTGTGTCTGTGTGTGTGTGTGCGTGTGTATGGATACAGGCCGGGGCACTGCAGGGGTGGCCCGTCTAGTGGCTGGTGTGTGGCGAGTGAAAGCCCCAAGGGCAGCAGGGCCACAGAGACACAGATGGGGAATGGGTGAGAAGGAACCCATGAAGGTGGGCCTGAAATCTGACATGCAGTCTGGTACCTGCAAGGTTCTGCCAGTACAGTTTATAAAAACAGGTGTTGGGGATGTCTGTAGGCTAATTCCTACTGGAGCAGTATACATCTGTAAAGATTTTTTTATTATTATTATTAAAAGACTAAATATTTTTCATATATAGTCCCAAAAAATCGCTGTACATTTAAATTCTGAATATATATTAAAAAAACGTGAATCGTGTAGAAACCTTACAATTATTAAACATATTTTAATGTGTATGTTATGTGTATGGACAGATAAGAATATACTAATATTTGCCAAGCATTTACCACCATGCAAAGTTTGCATTATTATTATTATTATTATTATTATTATTATTATTTATTTTTCTGAAATGGAAAAAACACACTGCTTCTTTTTTAATTCAATTAAGGTGCACATAGGAGCGCTCATAATAATCTCCAAAGCATGGCTGTAACTAGCTATGAGGACACCAAGGCCGTGACCTTGGTTGTTATTTTGCATCATCAATGTTGATGCTCATGTAAAAAATTTTATTAAAGTACAAAAGACTCCTTAATTTTCTCTTTTGGTTTGCTGTGTAACATAGATTTGGAAGTTGAGTAATAAATATCAGTCATATAAATACTGCCAGCTAGAGCTTGAAACCTAAGTTTGACCTCGGGAGAATATCAGCTCTGGTTACGATGCAGCTCCTAAGGTATTTATTTGAAGCTTTTTACCATCATTTTTGTTTAAAAAAAATCTGGTGTTATCTTAGCACAGAAATATATGGTTTGTAAATGTGACCTTGAGATACTGCAGCTAAAAACAACATGACAACTAAAAGGAAAACAATTTTTTCATCCAAAAATAAGCATGTGTTTTGTAGTTTGTATTTTTTTTTTTGCTGTAATTACTGTCCTGTTTGTATTAGTAATGCAGGCAGTAGACAAACAGTCGGAGTCTCCAGAGAGGCTCTGCTCTTCGTTCCAACTGGGGGGGGGGGGGGGCAGGGGGGGTGGGACACAATGAGGTCAAGGCCAAGGCCAGACAGTAAGCAAGTCAACCCCATGCTGGCATCTGAACTATCCTGGCTCAAAGCACTTTATTGAGGCCATTAAACCAGGTCTGTCTCCTTCTTGAGGCCAGACTCAATTGAAAAGGAACAGGTAATACAGTGCATTAGTACATTCTGTACAGTTTTATTTTTATCTGAAGTTAAACAGCTTAGACATACTCAAATTGATACCATTGCATGGCATCACAGAATATAAAAACCTTTGCAGAAAACAAAGTAGTTTAAATCTTAGTGAGGAAAACGATTTTTACAATACGGAGCCTGCATGTTATCTCTATAGAGCTTGTCAGTATTATAGATGCAATGGTCTAATATGCTTTTCACCTGCAGACCACCGCACAATAGGCAGACTGTTTGAGAAAGACTCAGGACTGAATGACCGAGGGCGTTATGGTCGTGAATGACTGCCCCTCATCCGTCAGAAGCACTAAATTCTCACACACACACTGTAGCTATTTGATAGAATACAAAGACGACTGAAAAACATTTGAAAATGATCAATCAGTCAATCAGCTTCTATCTCTAGCAGAAAGGAGATGCCTGCTGGTACATCACGGTATTAACTGTGAATCAAACTTAAAATCAATCCGCGCAAGTGCCGACTTTTTCATTTTGACTTGCCTTAATGAAAGTACAGTTCACATCTATTGGACAACAAACACTAAACAAAAACACGATTGGTCCAAATTTATTTTATTATCCACCAAAACCAGCCAATCAATACTTTGCACCGACAAAAGCAACTAGTCCTGTAGCCGCAACTGCCTAAATCAGCCAATCACAGCCTGTCAGGACAACTGGCGCTCAGCATCTTTCAACCAATAACAAACCAAGACTGGATAATTCAGTAATATTGCTCCATTTAGATATCTGGCACTGTTCAGATAAAGTATAAGCAACTCTTAACAAGTAAAAAGTTATTTCTTTAATATTATGAAATTATGTATGCAATCCTTTATGAAAATTTTTGGTACTATTTTCTTAAAAGCCTTCTCAGCAGAAGGGTACCGGATGAATCATGACAAGTTCAAGGTAAATCTAGGTTTTAAAGTGTTATTTTAATGAAAACAACAGTTTCAAACTTTTGGCCTACTGCTCGGGATTCATAACTCCAGTCGCGGTCAACTACCACACGACAGAGCCAACATCGACGGGCACTGTCGCTTACATAGGATATCAACTTCTAAATAAAACAATGAGATAGGAAAGCAATGGGGTGATCGTGTTTAAAACATACCCAAACTTCAGCATAGTTACTAATATCATTGAATATTTAGTGATTGATGTTTAAAGTCAGATACATTTACCCTGTACCGAAGTTAATTAACATTTTTAAGAGTTGCTTCTCCCAGTAGCTAGAGATATTCAACCCCGTTGCAGATAACACTCCCTAGTAGGTGTTTTCAAACCAGTCAGGAAAAGTGGTGAAAGAGGGCTGGTTTAGCATAAACCCGATTCTCTGCGCCATCTACTTGGTAGGTCTGTGTGCTGTGTCTTTTCAGCTGTAGCTGACAATCTGGTAGATTTAATAGCAGTTTCTGCTGATTGCCATCAGGTTCTCCCCTGAATAAACAACGGATTGTGGGGAATGTGATCCTTTTTTTTCTAACAAAAAGACTTGAGACCTAAAATCTCTGGTTTAAATTGTGTATCAGCTGTTACTCTCTATACTGCACATTTAAGATGGTCATATCAGTTGCACAATTCATTCACTTGGGGAAACCACTCTGCTTTTACTTCAATGGAGCCTATGTAACGCTATCTTTTATTTGGCCAAAATTAAAATGGAAATAAGTGCTTCTAAAAGGAACTGCAATTGACCAGAGACATCTGATCCTAAAGATAATACTCATCTTGACAAATGCAGCTTAAAACCCTTGTATTTTCTCTACTGTCTACGACTTGTCGGTCATTAATTACCAATACCTGAAATGCCATTTTGGTAGCTTTCTGTGCATTTCAATATAAGAATAGTGTATATCAATGGACAAAAATAATTTTAAAAATTGTTGCTGGTTTAATAATATAATTATTGTGGATCACTGCATTTATTTAAGCCCTAACCACAACTCCAGCAGTGTGGAGTAGTGGTTATGGCTCTGGACTGACCAGAGGGTCGCAGGGTTCAATCCCAGGTGGGGGACACTGCTACTGTACCCTTGAGCAAGGTACTTTATCTACATTGCTCCAGTAAAAACCCAACAGTATAAATGGGTAATTGTATGTAAAAAATAGTGTAAAAAAATAATGTAATTGTATGTAAAAAATAATTTGATCTCTTGTAACAATTGTAAGTCGCCCTGGATAAGGGAGTCTGCTAATAAATAAATAAATAAATAAATAAATAAATAATAATAATAATAATAATAATAATTTAGTTTTGCCATATGGGTTCAAAACTAGTGCTGTGGCAAATATTTGAACAAACACTGCTTGAAATGCATTCGGTGTCAAAAATGACCTTGTTTCTATTAATTTATAAAACAAAACGTATAAAATGACTCTATCAAAATGATACCTTGCTTATTAGTTTTTTACTGGAATATGGTATGAATTAAATAAAATCCAGTTATTCGAAATTAAATTTGTTTAGAAATATTTGAACATTTAAAACCAACGTTCATACCAGCACTAGAGTTCAAACTAACAAAAAAAAAAAAAAAGAGGGAACCATTATAATAATACAATCCCTTGCCTCAACTAACCCACAGAGGTGTTGGCCCATTATAAGGCACACCTGGGTTCACCACTGAGTAATGAAAGTGCTCTAAAACTAATAAATCAAACAGTGTCTCACCTGAAGTAGTGTAACTGAAGTTTGCCACTCCCCTGCTGCACTGCCGACGCCTTCCCTTTCCATGCATTGCGACACAACAACCCTGCATTGCTATAAGGGCTGCATCAATTCTTTTTTTATTAAGAAACCCTTAAACAATGCTAAAGCCTCAACCAAAACAACACACCCCAAAATGAACCAAATTGTACATATTACCCTCACCAGGAATGCACCACACATGTACAACCCTGTATTATGAACCTTGCCAGCATGTTATTATTTATTTATTTCTTAGCAGACGCCCTAATCCAGGGCGACTAACAACTTTTACAAGATATCACATTTATTTGTACGTACAATTACCCATTTATACAGTTGGGTTTTTACTGGAGCAATCTAGGTGAAGTACCTTGCTCAAGGGTAAGGCAGCAGTGTCCTCCACCTGGGATTGAACCTAACCACTACTCCACACTACAATATCACAAATACTCTATCATTTCACTGGTGTACTGTATCGTTTTGGAATTCTTCTATAAAACAACCCGCTTCTTTAATATAACACATGTATTCGACACGTGCAGTCTGCACTGTATGAGTGACATTCTGCACTGTATGAGTGTAGCAGAGAGGTGACGAAGCTGCTTTTAAAAAGCTGCATTCGTTTTTTCACAATTCTCTATACTCTGTCAATTGAATGCTCTTAAAAACCTGAACGGAAACCAGCTACCAGACTTCCCATGGACGTGCGTGTGTGTTTAAAGGTTGTGTATTGGCTCTTGTCCAAGTCATGAACAGATGACAAGGCTCTCCTAAAGGAAATATGCAGAGCTCACGTGTGATTCAAGCAGATCCCAGCTCGTCATGATGTTTTTAAAGGTAAAACTACCCTTCTAGCTGCACATGGACCAATCCGCTCTTGTCCGTTTGCTATTCATGCTGCAACCAGTTTATCAATGAACTTTTTTTCCTCCTATTTTTTCTGATGAAAAACTATTTGAGCATAACTCAAAATGTTTCTCTTGTTGGCATGTGATTTTAGTCTGGCTGAAATACTGAATTAAATGTTACTTTCAGTGGCATACTTTTTAATAGCAATACACTTTTTAAAGAATTAGGTTTAGTTAAAAAAAAAAAAAAAGAAAAAAAAAAGAAAAACCAACAACTTGTTCAAAAGTAGTGACACCCACTGTGTATTTAAGCTTTGTTTGGATATACCACAGCTTCAAAATTATGAAACCAAGGACCTATATTTTTCTACTCTGGTGTAAAACCAACAAGGAATAGGAAGGAATAATACACACGCAACAGCACAAGCTTGATTCTGAAGGGTGTAGACACAAGCGATTTCTTAATAAATGTATGTTTTAGGTGTACTTCTGTTATTTTGCTCCTTTGCGAATTTCTCCATATCTTCCTTCTACAAAACATGAAATCTGTTTATTTTGGTAACTTAGTGATTTTAATGGCAGCATTGTTTCTTTAGTTGTGTTCTGGTTTTCTTATTGAAAATCTCACATCACTGTTAAAATGTATAGTTCACCCTGTATCATATTAAATTAATAGAGGGTGGCACTGGCACCACTGTACGGCACTCTGACAAGCTTGGTGAAAAGTTGTCACAAAGGGGTAAGGGGTTAAGGCACAAGCAATGGGAGGGAGGATTCCACAGCCAGGAGGTATGCACCGTTAGCCCCCCCCCCCTCCACACTCTCGAGTCGGCCTCATTGTATTTACTGTACATGGCTCAGTCATGTGTAAATCCCTTGAGTCCCGCTGTGTGACAACACTGAGGAATGATTGGTTATTCAGTTACACTGCCGCTGCCTGCTCAATCCCTTTACCACTCTGACATAAGCCACTTTAAGCTATTTCAGCAGCCGACAGCCCACGACAGCTGGCAAACCCCAACATGTCTCTGGTGGTTCGTCACAGGGAATCACTGGAGAGGGGAACGAGAACCAGGAGGAGGGGTAATGAGCTCCTTGTCCCGGCTGCATCGCTAATCCCTCTGGGAACCCACCCCCTTCTCCAAAGGAAAATACTGGCGATCTATATGATAAAGACAACTCAATAATGTCTATAAGAAAGCTCATCCAGAATTATTAAACATTCGATAGAGCTGCATTTAAAATACTAAAAAGAAACTTTTTCGAAGACATTGAAAAAAGACTTAGTTGAAATGTTTGTCATTTAACTTTTAGTATTTCTATCTATAGAAAGCTACTAATATTACACTGAAGACATTTGCCAAAATTACTTGACTTATTATGGTTTTACAAAGTTGTATATTTAATAGAACAGCTATCTGTAGCAGTACAAGATCAAAGTGAATGATATGAAATAGGTTTTTATATGGCTATTGACTACAACTTCCAGAAAAAGGGCTGTTTTGAGCTGCGTTCCCTTCATTCCCTGTTTTTCAAAACCTTCCTTTATCTTTATTTTGCACCTTTAACAAAACAATGGCAGCACTTCCCCTCCCAAAAGAAACTTGTCAAGAATCTTTCTGGACTTTGCAACCCAAACTTGCCACATTTTTAGTAAGGTATGGTTGCTTACACAGTGGTTTGCAGAAGTATTCACCCCCCTGCAAAGTTTTCACATTTTGTTGTCACCTGAGCATACTCCACGATGCTTTCAAATTAGACTTTACATATAGAATCTACACAAACTACTCCACAATGATAAAGTTAAAAATGCATATAGAATATAAATAAGTAAGATTTACAGAGGAAAACAGATTAATCTCAGTTGCATAAGTATTCAACCCCTTTGCTACTGCAGCCCTAAATCAGCTCAGGTGCAAATGATTGGTTTGAAAGTCATAAAATTAGTGAAATGGTTTCAGCCTGTGTGTACTCAAAAGTGGTTTAACTTGTAGATAATTTCCCTCAGATATATAAAGACTTTCAAGCTGCAACTCACATAGTGATCCAACAAAGCAACCATGAAGACCAAGGAGCTTTCGAAACAAGTCGGGGATAAAGTGGTAGAGAGGCACAGAGTAGGAGAAGGGTACAAGAAAATTTCAAAAGATGCTGATTATCCCTCTCAGCACAGTGAAGTCCATTATTAAGAAGTGGAAGATGCATCATACCACCCAGATCAGGTCGCCCTCCCAAACTGAGCAGCCAGGCAAGCAGGAAACAAGTTTGGGATGTCACTCTGAAGTCAACAATGACCTTGAGAGATCTGCAAAGTTCTGTGTCTGAGATGGGAGTCAGTGTTCACACATAAACAATAAGCCGATCCATACACAAAGCTGGCCTGTATGGACGGGTGGCAAGAAAGAAGTCATTACTCAAAAAGCCTCATCTTAAAACACGTATGGAGTTTGTCAAAAAGCATGTAGATGATAAGATGATACTGCAGACATGTGGAAAAAGGTTTTGTGGTCAGATGAGAAAAATATAACTTTTCGGTCTAAATTCCAAGCGTTACGTCTGGAGCAAGCCCAACACTACACATCACCCATGGGGATGCTTCTCTTCAGCAGGGACTGGGAAGCTTGTCAGGATAGAGGGTAGAATGGATGGTGCAAAGTACAGGCGAATCCTTGAAGAAAACCTGTTTGAGTCAGCCAAGACTCTGAAACTGGGCAGGAAATTCACATTTCAGCAGGACAATGACCCGAAGCACAAAGCCAAAGCCACAATGGAGTGGTTGAACAAGAAGAGAATTAATGTTCTTGAGTGGCCCAGTCAAAGTTCTGACTTGAAACCAATCAAATTTATGGCGAGACTTGAAGATTGTAGTCCATCGACAATCCCCAACAAACTTATCAGAACTGGAGCAATTTTCCCATGAAGAATGGGCAAAAATGTCACCATCCTACTGTGCAAAGCTAGTAGAAACCTATCCAAAAAGACTCATAGCAGTAATTGCTGCAAAAGGTGCTTCTACCAAGTGCTGACTTAAGGGGCTGAATACTTCTGCAACCAGTAAATTTCATTTTGTACATTTTCTTTGCAAGTTTTGCTGACATTTAACCTCCTCCTCATATAACAGTGTTCAGTTTAACCACTACAGTTTTGAATAATAAAAAAGTTTGCATACATTATCTGTAATTCAACAAAATGTGACATTATTGGTAGGAGCTGAATACTTCTGCAAACCACTGTATGTCAAAGCCACAGCAATGCATTTAACTATAAAATGAAAAAGGCTACGAAAAAAATATCCAAACAGCTTATTTCTATTGTTGTTTTTGCCATGAGAACATTTACTAGGTAACTGGGATTAATTAATATTGTAATTAACAGTACATTTCACAGTAATAACTTTTAATAACAATTGTAGATTATATTGTACATATTACAATGCCACCTTGCAAATAAAAGTTGTATTAGATGATAAAATATTAATATAATGTTATATAGAAAACAAGTTGAGACAAACAAAAAAGTAACAATAAGATAATGAAAGATATGCTGAACATGAAAACTATTTATAATAACCTATTATATATTTTAACTATTGTACCAATATGAAATCTTCGTGTAGGTGTTTCCAACCATTTACCAATTTTTTTTTTTTGCTGTTATTTTCATTGTTTGACTAAAGGTTTTGAACCCAGCAGCAGGAAAGAACTTTTATATACAATTACCCATTTATACAGTTGGGTTTTTACTGGAGCAATCTAGGCAAAGTACCTTGCTCAAGGGTACAGTAGCAGTGTCCCCCTTGAGCCCTAACCACTATTCCACACTGCTGCCCACTACTACACATTGCTTGAATCCACAAAGCACAGTGTGCTGATAAAATATGTTCAGGATTGTGATATTCGGGGGTTTCGAATTTGCTCATGTAAGTTTAAAATCCCATCTCCTCTAGGTAAAAAGAGCTTGTGTTTATTTGTTAACAGATTGATGTAATGAAGTGGGTGTTCCCGACACAGTAACAGCTGTGATATTACGTCACACAACAAAAGGGCAGGAACTAGTTTGCAGTTCATTATAGGAACAGTGTAGTAGTGTATATTTCTATACTTGCTGTATATACTTACTATAGTTTATACACTGAGGTAGGGCAGCAGCGTGGAGTAGTGGTTAGGGCTCTGGACTCTTGACCGGAGGGTTGTGGGTTCAATCCCGGTTGGGGACACTGCTGCTGTACCCTTGAGCAAGGTACTTTACCTAGATTGCTCCAGTAAAAACCAACTGTATAAATGGGTAATTGTATGTAAAAATAATGTGATATCTTGTAACAATTGTAAGTCACCCTGGATAAGGGCGTCTGCTAAGAAATAAATAATAATAATAATAATAATAATAATAATAATAATAATAATAATGTTGCATGCAGATGTATCCTTAACTTAATGGCACTCTTATCAGCTCAAATACAGTAACACGTGTATTATATATACACACACACACACACATACAATTTGCACTGCAATTTTTTCTGTATTTGTAATGTTAATACACTGTTCTGTTTTTGGAAGTCACTCTATAGCCAAAATTAATTTCCAGTGTAAAACCATTCAAACTGTACCTTGTCGCATTAACGCAGGACAACAGGATCCCAAAAAAGGGAGTACAAGAGAGATTCCACTCCTCATATAAATCAGGGATACCAAGGTATTTAGTATGCAAGGGGTCTGCCGGGTAAAATGGATACTAAATGGACATGTTGGTGCATTTATTAGTCTGTCCCAATACTTGCTGGATGGTAGTCTCTTCTCTGAATCTCTGGCTTCATTAACGGTGCAGTGTATCTCTTCCACCAGAACTCCAGGCTGCTTTAGGCTCTTGTTATCTCAGCTGCAACATTACACTAAAACAATAGGACCCAGCTGGAGGGGTCAGATGTAAAAACAAGAGCCAAACAAATCCCAAAGTCCTCTCAGGATGCAGCTTGAGCAGCACATGAGTTCAATACTTAATGATCAAGTCCCTTGACATTTGGGAGCAACATAAAAGCGGACACCTGTCACAGCCAGTACTTATCCAGGGGGCTAATTCTATTGAATCTAATACATCAGCAACACTCCCCCAAAACAAGACATGCTACTGTAACCAGTCATTGTCTGCAGATTAATTTGTGATCTCTAAATCTTTTAATTACAAGTTCACAGCATAAATCTATGCAGCCTCGGACTCAAAGACATCAGACTGCGCCTTCTGTACACTGTGGCCTTTTAGACAACATGTGGTAATTAATACCAATTTATTTTTTAATCCTTTAAATGTATTTATTTTCCCTTTTCAATCCAGCTAAGATTGATTTCTTGATCTTCCCTTTTGTTTTTGGTGGGTGATTTAGGATTTGGAATTTTTCTAATCAATTTATTAATGTGAACAGCCGGCCACTTGCCACAGCATCCATAACTGGCTGTGTTTGGGGATAAAAATCTGTTAATTATAAGACTGATTTATACCGGTTTCTTTCGTACACAGTAAAACCTGTATTAAAGTGGTCCTGTTGAGGTATAAAAACCATGTAAGACCTGATAAGCACATATAATTTATGTTGTCCTGTAAAGCGTTGTCTGAAATGACATATAATCCGAACAATGCTATTTTAATTGAATGTATGCGTATTACAGCTGAATAAATCAAATTTCAAATTTCAGAAAAATCTTGAGTATCTAAAACATTTAAAGCTTCCCAGTGTTTGTATTCACATCATTAACTGATTTTTGATATTTCAGGACCAGACAATTGTAGTATGGAACAGATTATGACAATCACACCGAACAAATAACTCTTCTGATCTGAAAGGGTGCCTTCTGGGCTGGATTAACGAGGGTCTACTACCATATTGAAAGACAAAAGACATTTTTTATTAGTTTACATTTTTGTTATGCCTTACAATACTACAACAGAACTTGTCATTCATAACCTCCTGCTGCTGCAAGTAGAGGCACGGACATGCTGGTTTAATGAGAAGAATGGGTTGAGACAAACTACCACAGTAATGGCAAATGTTGTAAACTATCACTCCTACCACTGAACATTTGAAAACATATTTACACAATGTATTTTTCTTTATCAGTGTTAAATATGACTATATCGGTTGGTCCATTTCAATGTTATGTCCTTATCCTGTATGTAACCTAACCTGCTACAAATCCCCTCAAAGAACAA
Source organism: Acipenser ruthenus (assembly GCF_902713425.1). Classification (NCBI taxonomy): domain Eukaryota; kingdom Metazoa; phylum Chordata; class Actinopteri; order Acipenseriformes; family Acipenseridae; genus Acipenser; species Acipenser ruthenus. The sequence goes on along the minus strand of NC_081216.1, from coordinate 15,843,428 downwards.
GTAATACCAAACCAAAACACAAGGTCCTTCATGGGACGCTTGGCAGGCAATTAGGACTCTTTCACAAGATACATGCTGCCACCTTTTGGTAGAGAACAATACTACAGTAACGTTTTACTCAAACCTGCGCTGCCAGCATGGACATGGGCACAACACAGGGTCATCTTTCACAAAAACATGCAGTACAATATTCAAAATGATCCCAGTCTTGGTATTTGATAGTACTCTTTGCAGAAGACTTGTTTATTTGGATTAACTCTCAATTTGGTTGGATTTTAATTAACCAAAACAGTGCTGCCTCTACTGCAGTATTAGAAGAAAGTGGAGGTTTTAATTTCCATCAACAAGAAGAGGTGTAACCTGCAGACTCTTAAAAAGACATTACTAGTATTCTTGTCAGATTCATCTAAAAAAGATAGAGACATGCTGGGGTATAAATTATAATACAAAACAAATATGAAGTTTGCAATGAGTTTCAATAGACAAGTTGTATATGGTGGAAGTACAGCGAAAATAATTCTGTGTTTTAGACAGACAATGTTTTTATTGAGCTGAAAACTACTGAAGTAGTATCATAATGTTATTGCTATTGTTTAGTCAGCTTTATTAAAACTAATCTTTTGTGTGTATGTTTATTTATTTGTATGGCTCTTTAAAAAAAACTTCCTGGTAATCATTATGGCTCTTTTGCCCAAAAGGTTTGGACAGCTCTGAGCTGTGTAATAATGTGAACCACCGGCGTAGATTTAGCTAGGGACGGTATTGACATGTCCCTACCAATATCAAGGGACCATAGAATTGTCCCTACCAATAATTTTGATAAATCTGAAACGTCTTTTGTCATGTTATTTTATCCGCTCCACAAAGGGTTAACTCTCTCAAGATCCCCTCGTTGCTCCTCCCTCCTCCAAAAAAAAAAAAAAAAAAAACCTGATAATTTGATTGGCTTAGGCACTAGGTTCTCAACCAGGCGGTGAACGTTTGAATAATAACGTACTAGTAATAATAACAGTGACGTGCCAAACGATACTCCCGATTTCGCCCTTTGAGTGCAGCGAGTTATTAAAGAGAGAAAAAGAGATAGCTTTAAAAAGAATGGCACCCTGGGATTTGTAGGTGTTTGGTGGGGTTTTGGGGTGTAATCAGCAGACAAGAAAACTACAAATTCCATAATGCATCACTGTAACACGGACTCAGTGCGCGGCTGACGTCAGGGACCAAGCAGAGTGTTCTGTTTTCATTGAGGTGCGAAAGTGCACAAGGACTCGGGAGTGAAAGGTGATTCTCCGGGTTTAAAATAAGGAACATTCTAGTCAATCTTAAACGGTGTATATTGTGCCACATTTTTCACATTTATTTTAAAAAATAAGAACAAATATAATCAGTTAAATTCGATATTTATTTTGTGTTTGTTGGTTAATGCGTTGTCACATTATTTCAATCCTCCTCCTTCCTCCCTTTGTAACTAACTCACTCCTTGCTTGATATTTTTGTATTGTGTGTGTAAAAAGTGAACACGAACATATATTTGATTGAATGGACAGTGTGACTATCCAGGCGGCTAAATAAACGCTCTATATTATATAGGCAGTCATAAAAAAATATATATTAAAAAGTCAAATTAAACGGGGGAGGGAAGAGATATAAAAATAAATTTCAGTGGGGCGTGAGTAAAAAATGGTTGAGACCCGCTGGCTTAGGCTGGACTCTGGAAAGACGCTCATCTGAAGCTGCCGCTTGCCGGTCAGTCTGATATGAGTGTGAGCCACTGACTGAATGAAAGCCAGGTGCCGGGGCTGAAGGTATTGTCAGCTCGTCAGCAACATAGTTTGAGAGAATAAACCTACCTACCTACCTGATGGGTAGGTAAGTAGGTTTATTACGTTAGTGACCCATTGCTAGCTGCTAACCCCACGTCCTTGGTGGCTAGCTAGATTGTTTCACAGCTAATCATTATGTGTGTGTGTGACAGAGAGAGAGTGTGAGTGTGTGTGAGCATGTTTTGATATCGTCAACCAACTAACATTAGCTAATCATTTCAATTTGGCTTTAGATGACTAAAGCATAATGGCAGCCAAAAAAATAAAGATGGACATAAGGAAGTTTTTTTTACAAAAAGTCAAAGTGTAAGTAGGAAGATGTTGTTAAAGTAATAAACACAATTGATAATGATTCTCATAGCAAATGAAAAACTAATTTACTAATGAAGTTAGCAGAGTCATACTTTCTCTCTAAACAGCATGCATCAATTTATCATTTTATCAGGTGAATGAAGCAGTGCAACCTGGTAAAAGCAGTACAGAGGCAGGTGGAGCAACAGGGTCGCAGGTGAGATCTGTAATGGCTTAGTGATTACACTATGTAACACAATTTATGTTCCTAGGTAGTAAGTGTTATTTCCTAATTGCTTACGCCTCAAAAGCATAGAAAATGGCTATTATTCCCCACAAACTTTGCTTTTGTGACCAGGACAGTGACATTTTGAAATTTACCTATTTCCAATGAGAAAACGGGTGGATTTGTGTCTTTTCATTCACAGAAAGTCAGAAAAAAAACAACATATGAATCCAAATTAACATGTATTTATACTAAAGTAATACAAAAATTACTACAAAAGATTTAGAAGTGAGTAGTTTTTCGAGATTTACGATTATACTGTAAATCACTTTCACGAATCAGCCCCCAAATGTAGTCTCCCATCATGTTCTCATTATACTGTCCTTGGTAGCAGCGTTCAAAGTCCAGTATATCCTGGTGGAAGCGCTTGCCTTGCTCCTCCGAGTACGCTCCCATGTTCTCCTTGAATTTATCAAGATGAGCATCAAGGATATGGACTTCATGGACTAGTTCTTCACCAGAGTCTCAACCAGCTCCACATAGTTTACGGCCTTGTGATTGCCCAGGAAGCCCCGAACCACTGCGACAAAGCTGTTCCAAGCCGCTTTCTCCTTACTAGTGAGCTTCTTGGGGAATTCATTGCACTCCAGGATCTTCTTTATCTGTGGTCCGACGAAGACACCGGCTTTGACCTTTGCCTCAGACAGCTTAGGGAAGGAGTCTTGAAGGTACTTGAAGGCTGCCGACTCCTTATCTAGAGCTCTGACAAGTTGTTTCATAAGGCCCAATTTGATGTGCAGTGGTGGCATCAGCACCTTCCGGGGGGTCCCGGCCGTACTCCTCATACTTCAAGGCATCCAGCAAGGTCTTGATGCTGTTGTAATCCTCTTTGAGGTGCACCGAGTGAGCCAGGGGAAGAGACGGGTACTTGTTACCATTATGGAGCAGCACGGCTGTGAGGCTCCTGGATGAGCTGTCAATGAAGGACAGTATAACGAGAACATGATGGGAGACTACATTTGGGGGCTGATTCGTGAAAGTGATTTACAGTATAATCGTAAATCTCGAAAAACTACTCACTTCTAAATCTTTTGTAGTCATTTTTGTATTACTTTAGTATAAATACATGTTAATTTGGATTCATATGTTGTTTTTTTCTGACTTTATGTGAATGAGAAGACACAAATTCGCCCGTTCTCATTGGAAATAGGTAAATTTCAAAATATCACTGTCCTGGTCACAAAAGCAAAGTTTGTGGGGAATAATAGCCATTTTCTATACTTTTGAGGCATAAGCAATTAGGAAATAACACTTGCTACCCAGGAACCAAAAAAAAAAAAAAAAATTGTTACACAGTGTTATAACAGTGAAAGTGTTAGACTCAGTTTTGAGGCACATTGTGATATGATAGTAGGCTAATGCTGTATAGTAATACTCAGCAAATAAAGTTAGCATAGCCATATATTTTCTCTCTATATGACATACATCAATTTATTATTTTATCAGGTGAATGAAGCAAAGCACCCAGGTACGAGCAGCAGCACAGACACAGGAGAGGCAGGCAGAGCACGTGAGCGTGCATGTGCTCATGCTTGTAGTGGCAGGGGTAATGGTAGCTTACAGTAAGGCTGGGATAGATTATAATTCAGGTTATTAGTAATTCTATAGCAGGGATGTCAAACCAGCTATCATAGTGTTTTAAGTGTATACCAGCCAACTTCATGTCAATCAGATTATCCTCGATTCATTCATTTCAAGCCACCAGAAATGACCATTTAACAGCTGTCTCCTAAAAAATGTCTTCCTGGGGGGGCACGCCCCTGAACCCCCCCTAGCGACCGCGACTCCACCCCCATAAAAAATTGTGTCCCCACCAATGTTCAAACCAAACCTACGCCCTTGGTGTGAATATAATGTGTAATCCACCAGCACCACCTAGTGGTTAAGTAGGTTCCTTGCCAAACATTCTGTGCCATTACTGTTCCTGGAAACACCTAGGAAGAATTACACTAAAATACCAAAGGCATGTAATATCTGTATTTGTAATTTTACCATATTTTTACCGTATTTGAATGCAAAAAAGCTGAAAATTGTTTCATGAACTGCAAACTTGATTTAAATAATCAAATTTATCAAAATTGATCATTTTGCTGACATTAAGGCCAGGTAAGACATTTGATTAAGATATGGTTATCGCTTCAAGGAATAGTATTTCAATACAACTAATTCAATCAAAAAGCATTGATAGTTCCTCGTTCATTATGCAGCAACAGCACAGATATCAGCACGATATGCAACAAACACCACTATACCACAAAATATTTCCCACTTAAGGTACCCAAATATACAATTCTCTCCCATCTCCTCCCCTGTACCTTCTACAGTAAGAGGTCCTTCACACATTACCACTTGAATCCCTGTGATGTAAAGTACGTGAATCACAACCCATTTCAACATTGAGAAAGACTTTTAGTTTATTTTCATATTTCTAAATGTGCCACTATTCAGTGTTTTATAATTATGCCATTTATTTTCTCCCAGAAGCTTCACACATTGACTGGCATTTGAGTACCAATCGCTGCTTTTCCTGACAGACGCGATTTCAATGTCAACTTAGTTCCATTATCCCTCTAATAAATCAGATCCACCTTTACCAAAATGTGTACAGGTTTCATTGAAAATGGGAGACCTAGGAAATAATGATAAAACATATACTGTATGTTAAGAGGACAAAATGTTGCTGCTTAATGAAAAAAATCCAGTAGCAGGACTGCTCCTTGTTTTTTCTCCTGTAAAACGACAGTTTCATGGAATTCTGTGGTGTGTTACTTTTTCTGATCTGTACAGATGAAGATTTTTTTAATTCATGAAGAAAATTATTTTACATACCATCCAGAACAGAGTTCCATGTGCAAAAGAAGTGTACTGCTCTATGGTCGACAAGACACTGAAGATGAGGCAAATGAGCACTATGAGAAATCTGTGAGGGGAAACAACAGAAACAAAAAGACATTTAAACTTCCAGAACACAGAATAATCCCTGCTGGACAGAAGTAGTAGTGCATGCAAAAAATAAACAACAAACAACAACCACCAAAAAAACCCTCTCAAAATCGAAATATACAAATAGTTTCAACATTTACCAATTTGTGTTACTGAATAAAAATACATTAAAATAGATTATCAACATTAATTTGAACCATACAGTGGTTATTTTTTGCCATTTTATCCAGATAAAGAAATAGTTATTTATTATTATTATTTATTTCTTAGCAGATGCCCTTATCCAGGGTGACTTACAATTGTTACAAGATATCACATTATTTTTTACATACAATTGCATTATTTTTTATACATTATTTTTACATACAAATACCCATTTACACAGATGGGTTTTTACTGGAGCTATCTACGTAAAGTACCTTGCTCAAGGGTACAGCAGCAGTGTCCCCCACCTGGGATTGAACCCACGACCCTAACCACTACTCCACACTGCTACCCCATTAATATTACATTTGTGATATGACAAACACACAATCTTTTTTTTGTAATTCACAGCTAAAATTCATTAGTTATATAAACTAATACTAATATACTCTTGAAATACAAATTTAAAAATGCATATATCTTTTTATATTATATTACTGTGTATAATTGGACATGTGTCAAATGTTCGGGAAGACTTCTATTCTAAATCATTCGAAAGCCCTACAGTCTTATGTTTTAATTCAGAATAGGAAGATTGCTGATGACTGTTTAACACAAAATACACAGATACGTTTCTTTTTTAATGGAAAGAAAAAAGCCTAAAGTAAAAAAATGACAGACATTATTTCTCTGATATTATGCATGCTCTCGAAGCCCAGATAAATTATCCTGACTCCTAAATTAGAGTGCATTAATAGTTTAGTTTATTAAAAAAAACAAAAAAAACACACAAACACACGTTCTATGAAGAGCAGTATGGGCAACAACAGATTTAAAAAGTAAGAATGATCAAAGAACAACGTAAATAAATAAATTAGGGCTAGACTTTCAAAGATTTTTGCAAATTCATGCAGCACTGCTTGCCTTGCAAATATCTATCATACATTCGCAAGTCTGTTAAATTCAAAAGAGTTTCGGATAAATGTTAATATCACAAGGCTGCGGAAATGAACACTTAAATGAAGCTGAAAAGGAAATTAAATCGTAACTCGGACTACACCCAAAACAAACCCGAGGTCAATTATAATTAATTATAATTACAGCAGAATTGTTTGCTGAAATTGCCATTACAACGCTATTTTGTTGAATTAGAGTTACGCTGCAGTAATTGCAATTATATTTACACTAAAAAGTAACATAAATAGCTACACACATTAACACGTTGACTCACATTAACATGTTTATTCTACCCAGCAGTAATCACCGGTACAAATACAGAAGCATACTGTATAATTAATGTTTTTCCAAACTAATGGGGTCACTAAAAGTGGTTGAAAATACGCGCAGAATGTTCGCTCAATGTAAAACAACATGGAACTGTGATTAAGCTTGGAAAGATGTGTAATTGAACAGGAATTGATCAATTATATGGTGATTCCAAATACAATTACACAGATGTGCCAAGGTGCAATTAATTACAAATGACAATTACAATTATAAAATCGACCCCAGGTCTGCACCCAAATGATGTTTGGTACCAAGCGAGACAATGGCTCAAAGTGTTCAAAGGCACAGAAAGGGCAGCTTTACTGAAAAAGAAGATTATAATAATAGCCTTTCTTTTGAATATCTGGCCCTAAGACCCTTAATTGTCCACAGTTATAGTATTGTGGGACACTGCAGTATATGAAACAAGGATAAGCTGGACTTTGAGTTAAAAACAGTCCTAAAAATGATCAGAGCGCTTGATATTCCAATCATTTATATTGGTTCTAATTGTAACTACAAGTATTGTGCTTTTTATTTTATTTTATTTTTATGCCATAGACACAGTACAAATAAGGAAGGCTAGATCTTAATATTAGTAAGCGCCAGCGTCATCTAGTGCACAGCATCAACTTTGCAAAGTGGCATTTCACTAAATGGCACTGGCTCTGTGATATACTATATGAGGTTATTTAGCATTCACTTGGTGCAAAGTGTCTGCGTAGTTTATATAAAAATGTAATTGACTATCAACAGAGCATGGATCAATGAAGTAGCACAATTGCCATGTTCTACTGTCCATCCCAATTTTCAAATAAAATTATACTTAGCTTTGTATGCACGTCTGCTGCCTACAGTCCGGACAGACAGCTGTTTAATACAGCACTACTGCCTTGCCTATTGTAATATTGCTGTACCTTCAGGTAAAATAAAACTGGAAACAACAACAACAATGTTATGATGACTGTGTCTATTGTCTGATCAGTGTTGTGGGCAAGATAAGCTTCCTCATTGTGGTAGCATTAAGAATTCCAGCACCCATGGCAGTGACAAAACAAGCAGCAATCAACCAAACAAGTAAGCCACTTATATAGAAGTCATATAATATAAAGTATTTGTAAATGTCACCAATATTTCCCCAAACTGATTTATTTTGCAAACTTATTTAAAATATGTAATTAAATTGGGCCAGTTGGGCCACAGGAGAGAAAAGTCGATTGCCACGTTTCCTGTGGGCTTCCAGCCAAGATGGACAGCATAAACATGTTTCAAGCCACTCCACACATCAATAGTTTAACAGGTCAGCCATTAGGGTCAGTTAAATCAAACTAAATTTTCCTTAAATGTAAGGTGTTACGATGTATGACCAGTACTGCAGGTTTCTGCAAAATTAATGAATCAGTGTTATTTTCTTGGTTATGCAAAACATGACAGCCTTAGGATTAACCAAACAAAAGTTTAACACGTAAACCCTCCTACCAGCCAGGGATTTACTTTTATTTCTACAATTGAGACAAACATTTCTCAGTGGTTTTTAATTTCAAGGAACAGGAAGGCAAGACGAAGAAAATGAGTATTTACAAATTCAATATCTGATACTTGGTAAGTAGAACACAAAACGATTCAACCCAATGTTATTTCTTCTTTCCAGAGACATACAATACCAACAGCCCCGCTTTTTAAAAATTCTGCAATTACCCTGAACTTGAAACAATTTAAATGACTTTAAATGACCAAATAATTTGTGGTTCATATTTTTACAGATGCAAGGGGAAAATGCAGACGCCCTTATACCTTTGAAGAGTAAAAACGTTCACTCAGCTGAAAACATTTGTCCTTCTGGACATTATTTTCACCTGAGCTGTGTTTCCACAGCCTCGCTTCAGCAAGCGAGTCATCTGCCACGCCTGGCCCAGTGTGTCTAAACCAATCTTCCATTCCAACTCTCACTTTGGTAAGCTGTAATGTGGAGCAAATGGCCATAAATGCAGCACTGCACCAGTGCACCAGTGTCGAAAACATAGTTCCTGGTAAAGCTCTTAAATTACTTGTATTCATCGCAGATATTTTGAAGCTGCAACTGCACACAAGTATCAATTTTCCCTTCCCTGTGAAAAAGTGCGAGACACTGTACATTCACCTCCTGCAGGTATTAGTGCCCCACTTGAGCCGCACACTCACAAATACTATCTGGGGGTCCCAGTACATTCTTGGGATACAATAGCCACTGGTACAGCAGAAATCTTTTATTACAGTTCCACTCTCATTTCCACAAAGTCTTTGAGCTCGTTGAAGAATGCTGATGCTCCCAGTATTCTAAGAACCCTCAGTGTCGACCTACATTCACACGATCCTAAGCATTTCCCCCTCTTAAGTTGTAACGCTCTGTTCTGCTGCCCTATAACCTCCAGGTGCTAAAGCTCTGATTTCAGCGTTACTGTCCGAAGTGGCTGGTAATTTAAAAAAAAAAAAAAAAAAAATGGAACCGATTCAAGATAGCAGAGGGTGTTGAATGACAAAACTGCTTGAATTATTTCAACAGATTAGCTTAACTCATCACAAGTTATTTTAGTCTAATGAACTTGACAATGATGTCAATGTTGTGCTCAGGTTGCTGCCTTTGAAAATACAAGCTGTTGTATTCAGTATAATGAATTCCACAGTTTCCTTTACTGATAAAAGATTAAGCTGAAATGCAAGTCCTTCTTTGTTTGTCTTCAATTAAATGAACTGTGTGAATATTCTGAGAACACTTTTTGAAAGTTGTATAAAGGTAAAACAAACATGCAAATCAAAACTGAAGCCTTGAAAGGAGACCTTGGTATGGATATGAAATCTCAGGTTATTTTAACTAGTCTTGTTGTGTAGATTCACTTCGTATATTGTTTTCTGTCAGTCATCACATCCTGGTGACCTTTTAGAACTCTGAGGTTTGAAGCATCCTGATGGCTTCAATAGAACTCTCAAACATGCTTCTCTCTATGTAACCGTTAACCTGAAATACAACATAGAACAAATGTGGCGTTTCTGCTGGGGTCAGAGTGTTTATGAATTTTATATCAAATATGTTTATCAATTGATATTTGACAGTACGCACTTCATTAAAAAAATAACCGGTTGATGTCTGTCATTTGAAGCTTGTCTACAGGTATACTACTGCACTTGAAACTTACTGTGACATACTGTATAAAAATTAAAAAAAAAACAAAAAAACACAAACGTGTGTTATAGAGGACACCTTCAAATCTCAGCTCATTTCAAAACAGGGTTAAAACTAGGTTGCTTATCCAAGTAAAGTGCTATAGGAAAGAGACTGCAGACAAGCATAAAATCTGACTTTTACACCCCAGAACTCAAGATCAGAGGTCAGCAAGCTACTGGCTTCTGGAGGACAAAGGCCAGCCCTGCAGGTGTCCATCTGAACTCACCAGGCACCTAGCCAGTAGGGCCCACTGTAGTCACAGCCGGTTTTGCCTGTCTAACCCGCAGGAGCGCCAGGACTGTGTACAGCCAGGACACAAACCTCTGCTCCCCTGACTAAGACTCACCATGCAGCCATTCTTTTACCAGGTGGGAGACCAAAATCCTTTTTTTTTTTTTTTTTTTTTTTTTTTTTTTAAAAACCACAGGAGACAGATTCGTAGCACTTCTGATAAAACCGAAGAGCTTTATGTAAACTAACTAGTCAGCTTTCCAAACAGGTCAGTTGGGGTCCCTGAAAAGTTAAGTACACAGCAGAAGCACCATCATCATAAATCTTACACTTGAAATGTGGTATTCTTAATGATGCAAATAAAATAAAGTTCCTGGCATTTCAAACTACACACTGAGGCAGACTGCCAAAATGTTTGTCATTTTCTTCTCCCGTTCCACTTGGTGTTGCAATTTCTCAATACCTATGGGTGATAACTATTCCATAGATTGTAAGTGTTGTATGCTTACTATCTTAGGGACAGATCAAGCCTGAAGGTAGACTGTTGTTTTCCCAGGCAATGTTTCCATTAGCACGGTGTTATCTGAAACTTAGGGTTGTAGATTCTCATAGTGAACCTCAAGTGTTTATAGATAATGAAGATAATTCCATTAAATCATATCTGTTATTATTTATTTAGCAGACACCTTTATCCAAGGCGACTTACAGAGACTAGGGTGTGTGAACTATGCATCAGCTGCAGAGTCACTTACAACTACGTCTCACCCGAAAGACGGAGCACAAGGAGGTGAAGTGACTTGCTCAGGGTCACACAATGAGTCAGTGGCTGACGTGGGATTTGAACCGGGGACCTCCTGGTTACAAGCCCTTTTCTTTAACCACTGGACCACACAGCCTCCTGTTATGCACTCCCATTCACTATACAGGGCTCTATGTAGGGTCCATCTGGCTTGCTCTTGTTTTGGATCTTGTTCGGGATGTTTAGAAGACATTTTTTCTCCAGTCAAACACTCCTGGGTAAATGTTGAGAAATCTACTGCCCAACTGATTTATGACCCATGATGTGCGATTCATAATTTTTATTTATTTATTAATTTTAGAAATTTGCCAATTTGTTTAAATGTATAGCACTGTGATATGGACAACACAGGACACAGCAATGATAACCTTTTCTGTAACACTTTAAGGTTTTCCAAAAATCAACCAAATATATATAACGACACTACATAATGCTTTACATTAGTCTAAAAGCCAAGTGGAACCAGAGTTGTCGTGTGTATGCCCGATATGATATTTACAGGTCTCACATTTATTCATGCCTCGACTACTTTAGAAGCACTAAATCTAAAAACCATGGCCTGTGACAGAAAATTCGGACAATAACTTGAGTAATAAATCGTGGCGCAATGACTATATTGGGTCACCAGGTGGTATTGTGTGGCAAGCGGAAAAACAACAAAACAAAAATAACAGTTTTCATTGCTTCATTATTTTGAATATTTACATTCAACTAATAGCCCCCCACTCTGTGTCAATACCCTGAGTTTGCCACAGTAAATTTGTAAGGACATTTAGCAGTTTTCCCATAGTTATACTATGAATTTACCACAGTTTACATTTGATTTATCATACCTCTGTGGGATTTACCATGCTTTCACTATTATTCATTTCACTTTGCTATGCTTTTACTATAGTAAACTTTTTCAGGGTACCTGCAGACCAACAGCTATACCCATTAAGAGGCCAGTATCTAGAGACTATATCTAGAGACTATATCTAGCCATATCAGATTTCAACAAGAACTGCTGACCAAAACATGCTGCACCTTTGTCAGTTTACTTCTGTTGCAAAAACAACCCTCATCCAGAATACAGAAACTCAGTTTACTCAGCAAATGTTATGTACATACTGTACCCTTACAGATGTTGGTTTACCCCAGTATTTTTGCAGGTTTACTGTGTGTTTCCCTTGGTTATACTATTCAATTACCATAGTTTATCCTGGTGTTCCAGGCTTATTAATATACTTTACCATACCTTGTTATTCTTTACAGTGTGCATCTAAGCTTTAATACACTTTGCTATGCTTTTATTATGGTAAACCTGTATAAGGTTATATGGTGTACATTTATTTTCCATTTAAGCTGTTTAATACTGTCACTTAAAAGCACAGCACAAAATACAACTCTGAAAAAAAACAAAAACGAAACACCAATTTAATGAGATGGAACAACTTTTTCCCATTTACTGGAAATATTTGCTCAGAATGCATTTCGACATGTCATGTAAACATACAAGTAAAAGGTCCACGCTGATTCACGGCTGAATGCCAAGACTGAGCTAGCTAATAAAATATTCTATTGTATTCAAATTCAAAAGCCTAAAGGCTAAAGTTGACATGGGAAGCATGAGAAACCAGTTAGAAAAACAGGTAACATGAGGATAATCTCAAATCTTTAAGACTTTAAAATCCTCCTAAGTATCGCTTAGGACACTCCCTCGTTGTCGTCTTAGTGCCAATTACATTTTAAGCTACTTATTCTTTGAAGTGATGGTAGTTAAAGTAATTCCATAACCATTCAACTCTATTGACTGATATGTATTCAGCAGGTAACATCATGAGGTGAAATGGTACAGGAAGTGTAATGGTGTTTCTTTCAAAACTGCACAGTTGAGACCTATTAATTGAATTATTTTGTTAGCTAAAATTACTTTAATTAGTTAACCTGTCTGAGAAAATGCTTAGTACTGAAAGGCTTAATAACCAGAGGCATGATGGCAGAACAATACAGAACCTCCCTAAATATCAATTTGTGATGTGTGAAATCTTGTACTCAAGTACCCATGTTCCTTTCATGAACCTCAAAGCTTCAAGGTCACTTTCTGTATCCTTAAAACAATCTTCAATATGACCCCTGCATCCAGTATTCTACAAACAGATAAAAATGTTCTTTCAAGCGATAGAAAGTCTGGAACAACAAAAGACAGGATGGAAGAACTTGGTTAACAAAACCACTGGGCTTGGCACTCAAATAAATACATGTGTATGAACATATAAATGCATGTACATATATCACTTCTTTCCTCAGCTTCAGTTAAAGTACTCATTTTAGATGTATTCAATTAGAGTTTTCCCAGAGGGGCGTTTGGAGGGACACCAAGATCCACACCTGTTTCAAATCATTAAAATAGACCCCAATTTGTGGTCCATACCATCATCATAGTCCCTATAGTCCAGTCTTATGGTACATTCAATAGCTTCTGAAAAAAAAGTTCTCACGTGACCACTTCATCAAATCACTCAGCAGTACTGTAGACCAAGAGTCTCTACAGTGTTTCACTGTCCAACTAAACAATTCCAGTAACTCTTACCCAATACGCTATGCGGATCACAGATTTTCCTATATGAAACCCACACATTATGGTACAGGTGAATTATATATATATATATATATATATATATATATATATATATATATATATATATATATATATATATTATATATATATATATATATATATATTTGTTTTTATTGGTAATTCATTGAAAGCTGTTCCTGACGAATATTTTTCGAACACTCCTCGCAGATACTTCAATGCTACACTTCTGTTAAACATCATAAGGCTGCACAAAGTAACTAAGTGGATTGGTACTCAAATGTGAGCCACTGCGTCTAGCTTCTGGGAGTGCTGTTAAAGAAAATAAATAACGCAAATAGGATTTATTTTTTTTTTTTTCTGGAGAAACATACATTTAAAATACATGTGCTCAGGGAGGCATTATTGTAAAAAAAAAAAAAAAAAAAAAATAGAAAATAAAAAAACACACCCAACACATTCTGAACTGTCTTTCCTACAAGTACTCCCAGAAGCAACTGATCTGTGTTGGATGCGTTCCTTCTATTCAACAGGAAGGGCAGCATGGAAAAGACTGCCAGAGACATTGGTCAGTTTTATTGTTTACAAATGCTATGAATCTATGAAGTGATGACATTGGCACTACATATTAGGTTGATTTATTGGAGTTCTTTTGTTAGCTATATGTGTTTTAACACTCCTTAATCCAATCGCTAATCCTATATTATAATACACACATTATATAAAGTTCAACCTGCTTTCACAATCAGTCATTATCAGAGTGGAAATAATACTGACATCAGGTTTGACGTAAGAGAGGTTCTATCCGAGACAAAAAGACTAACAAAAACATTTTATATTATCTATGCACCCTTGAGGCTTGCGTGTGATTTAGCAGGTCTGTGTACATGGCTTACTCTTATGAACTTTGAGAAACTGTGCCTGGCATTGAGCTTGTCTGATGGATTTGAACAACCTTCCTCATTCCCTCTTAATCATGTGACAATGTGACCTTTCAACTCTACCAGCCCCACCTACACTATCTATATAAACAGATTAGATGGGGCTAGCAAAGTTGAAAGGGCACACTGTCACAGTGACTTGAATAGAATGAGGAAGTTGGTTTAGGGCTTGCAATTGGTAATTCTCCAGACAAGCTCAATGTAGCTCAAAAGGTAAAGAGATTTGCAGAACTGCACCCCTAACCACTCATAAGAACATAACATAAGAAATTTTACAAACGAGATGAGGCCCTTCAGCCCATCTTGCTCATTTGGTTGATCCCAGAATCTCAAACAGCTTTTTGAAGGATCCCAGTGTATAAAAAAGTGCCTCCTATCTTCTTTTCTGAATGCCCCTTTATCTAATCTCCATTTGTGTCCTTGTTTCTTTTTTCAGGTCGAAAAAGTACCCTGGGTCGACATTGTCAATACCTTTTAGAATTCTGAATGCTTGAATCAGATCACCGCGTAGTCTTCTTTGATCAAGACTGAATAGATTCAATTCTTTAAGCCTGTCTGCATATGACATGCTGTTTAAACCCGGAATAATTGTGGTCGCTATTCTTTGCACTCTTTCTAGAGCAGCAATATCCTTTTTGTAGCGAGGTGACCAGAACTGAACACAATATTCTAGATGAGGTCTTGTGCATTTAGAATGCATCTTTCTAACAGTTCTAACATTCTGTTGAAGCATCAGGCAGGTAAAGGAAGCAGAAGATGTCAATAATTTGCACTGGATTCATACAAAATCATAATACAATATAAAATGTGTGATATTATTATTATTATTATTATTATTATTATTATTATTATTATTATTATTATTATTATTAATAATAATAATAATAATAATAATAATAATAATAATGTTTGTTGATGAATATTCCACAAACACTGCCTTATTAAAAAAAAAAAAAATGCTGCTTACACAAAGCCGAGCGCAAAACAATTCTTCTTCCCTCACAACAATCGTTAGACTTTGAATTCCTGATTGGAATATTTGGTTCCCAAGGAGTAAGATTATTTTTCTTTTAAACACTGCAGTGTATCCAGATCATGCTCCCTCCTGCAACAAAGCTGGTGCTCTGATGGAAAGGAGATGCATAATGTGAGAACAGGAAACAGAAAACCAGCATTGGAAACACTGCAATGTTTACAAGAGAAATTCTCTCTCCTGGTGAACGCTGCAGACTAAATGTTGTGAAATGCATTCACCAGTCGATTTATGATGTGTGACTAAAAATGTTGAAACATATACAAATGCTGCAATACAGACAACATGGGACACAGTAAAGGTAACAATGCATTCCTTGTACACACTGCAGGTGGTCTTTAACACTCTTCATAATACGCTAGTTATCTACAAATCCCGTATAAAACAGTGACACATACGAATGCAAATTCTGAGCAAGAAAACCAATGAAATCCCAAATAAAATAGAAATAAAAAGCAACACAAATTAAGCAATGTTTGTGTGCTGCTTAGTGTGAAACAGATAGTATAGTAATCCTGCAGAAACCACTTATGAAAATTAAACTACTATTCAAATGTTGTGATGTTGTGATATTTGTATTTCACTGTAAAAAGAGGAAAAAGATTGATAAAAAGAATACCAATAAAGTGGACGCTTGTGGTGTCACCGTTTTGAATTGACTTTGAAGTTGAATGGAATTCCAAGAGGTGCCTCAGGTATGATTTTTTAAAGCAGGGGATGTCAACCATACCGATATGGAGAGTACAGCACAGTGAGAACCAAATACGGTGTGGTTGATGTGTCATGGAATACAGCAGGTGAAATCTGCTCTCTGTGATTGGCTGAAAGACCCTCAGCAGTCTACAAAATGAAATATTGCTTGTCTCTGTAGATTTCTGCCATTCTGATCAGCTCCTGTACTGTGTGTGCCATTGTTCATTTGACCTTCAATAGCAGGACCGACATATCTTAAAGCAAACAATGTTTTGTGTTCTAAAACTCTACCTCGTGGAATAAAGTGCTATTTAAGAGGCCTCTCTGGTTAGGGATCAAAAGTAAACAGTAAATTAAGAATGTTATATTGTGTTTAGAGACTTTCAGGCGGCAAAGGACTTTTTTTTTTTTTTTTTAAACCTGCATAGTACCACAGAAACCGCCGGCTTCCAACAGGCACAACCCACAGCACTGCCAAGAAGTTATTGATTGATTTATGTTTTCATGCACACTTTCTTTAAGCGAAGATGAAAAAAATGCCATTGTACACCTAGAAGAAAGTGTGCTAGAAAGTGTGAAGCCCATACTAATTACAAGGGCCAATGCTTTTTCATTATACCCTTTTGTTTGACATTTGAGCCCAAGGTCGAAGATGAGTGCAAATGCAAGGCGTGGAAGGGAGTTTATAAATGTGCATTACGTCACAACAGCATGTTAAAATGACTTGGTAAAGTTGATAAGACTTGGCTTTCGAATAGATTTTCACTCTGTTTTCTTAAACAGTCCCCCTACAATATCTCTTTGTCCATAAGAAACCAACTTAAAAAGGAATACTTTTTACCCTCTGAATTTGAATTATTATTTAAAGGCTTTTATTATTGCAGGTAGTGTGTTCTTAATCTTATTTATACCTGTTTCTGCAATTGTGAATACTTGACAATAAATTTGACCTTTAGGGTAGTCTCGGTGCAAGTCTGAGCAAGATGGAATTTCTGTGCCCCCACATTTTGATGTGCAGTTAGTATCTGCAATGATAAGGTTAGGTTACGGATGTAACCCTGGTTCCCCGAAAGAGAAGACGACTATAAAAAGATATTGCAAAAGTCTACCGGAAGCCATAATAGTAGTACAGTACTTCATGTTAGATTTCAAAATGTCACATTTTTCAATTTGTCAGTTTTTCATTAAAGTATATGAAAAACTATGCAATTCAATATGTTAAAGTAACAATATTCAGCAGGATTCCATTCGACTTTATGAAGCAAATTCTATAGGGTGATGCAAAACTTTTGGCCATAGCTAATACTGTCATTTTACAACGATATACACTACGTGATAGCTGCTGCTCACATAACTGTTTAATTTGATATAAAACAGAAATCCCTGACATGTACTCTGTGATATATAAAAGCTGCATTGCCCTGTTCCCATGTCTTACTCTCAGGAAATCTGTTACATTTCCAAGGTAATTTCAGGGGAAACAGCTGAAAGGTTAAATGACAGGAAAGAAGTTGTTGAAACGACTAAGGAAATGCAAATATCTAAAAGTATGGTTTGTAAAGAGAGATTTTATTAACCTAGTGCCAGATATTACTTTTTAAAAGAATTACATTTCATAACTTTAAAACCTGGACATTGTGGATCTATATAAATAATGGAACTGCAACAATTACTTTAACATCAGTGATTCTTGCAGCAAGATGACACAGGTGAAAATGGTGTTTCCCCATTCTATAAAACCATTCTGTAAATGAACAAAGCACTTGCTGTTTTTAAAGCATGTATACACACAAACAGGTGCATTATCCCTGCTGTCACTTCACTGATGAAAGGCATTATGTGTCTTTATTAGTGTCACCCTCGACATCACTTACTGTATTAATCTGCCAAACCGTAAAGAAACAGACGGCAAAGGCCTAGGACACACATTTATGGAGTATAAATTGCAGAACATGAAATATACGGCGCGGTTTACATGTACAGTGCATTACAAAGTATCACTAACCAGAAGATACAAAGCACAAGGGGAGCTGACATACAATCCAGTCACATACTGTACCGATGTATATTTCCTGCCTGCCTTTCATATATATAGTTGAAAAAAACAGTGCCATCCTTACACCCTATTGACAGTGTTATGGCAGGTGATTTTTATGTTCAACTAGAATTTTCTTTGTGTGTGTGAGTGTAAGAACAAAAACAAAGCATTCTGGGGGCAAAGAAAATGGCTAAAGTTAAAACTGGACAGCACTTGGAATGGAAATGGGTCAGGACTGGGTTAAGGAAGGTTTTGTTAAGGCCCATTTTTTTAAAAGCCCATTCTGTTTGCAGTTCAATAACCCCATTTCAACTGTTTTGAGAAAGTTAATTAGTTTATTCTAAAAGCAATATGGAACAATTGATCTGGTCCAAAAGATCTGGTCCACTTTTCAAAGTTGTGCATATAGTACACTTTTTTTTTTTTTTTTGCTTACATATGTGTGCCAGGACTTTACACCCTTCGCCATTCCTCGGCACACCCACCTACTCTCTGTCTACAGTATACAGTAGTAAGTAGCGGCGTTCCGAAAAATATAGCGTTAAACATCCCCTCGTGTTGCTACAACTGTTTAATAATGTACCTGGAATTTTAATTGTCATTGTTAACATCCTGACAGCTTTTTACATTTATAACTTTAACGTCTGTTTCAAAGCTCTTTTCAAAATGTCCGCTCTAGTGCACTGGGGCTTGAGAACTGTCCTCTAAAATCAATGCAGGAAGAACAATTAAAAAAAAATATATATATATCTATTAAAAAGCGCTCTGGCTTTTCTGTTCCGTTCCACATCATGGATCGCTATTGTTGTGTTACCTGTTTGACCATGTGGGCAATAATCCTTACACTATCAGTGCACTAGAGCGGACATTTTGAAAAGAGCTTTGAAACAGACTTTAAAGTTAGAAGCGTAAAAAGCGTTCTGTTAACAATTAAAAGAAAAAATGACAGGTACATTATTTAAACAGTTGTAGCAACATGTGGGGACGTGTAACGCTATTTTTTTGGGAACCCCGCTACTTACTCTTCAAGTACACTCTAACATGTTACAGTATCATGACACTAATCCTATTGTGAGCTGCTGCTTATTATTATGATGTTTTATGACTTTGCTATTGTACCCATCAAAACATTTTATAATACTGAACACTATTCACTCATTTTGCTCAGGATTAATTTTTTGATAACTTTCTATCCTAATCAATTCATCTAAATATTGACACTGTTCAAATATTAAATGCGATTCATTACACCAAGAAACTCACACAGCGTAGATCAAGTAGCTTTGAAAGTCTTTCTTAGTTCTTTTACTGCCCACTTACCTTTTTGATGTTTGCAATCATTCTGAGTGTAACTGGAGGCTAGACATGTCTTTCTAGAGAGGTACGAGTCATCTAGTGATCTGACATTAATTGCCAAAAGAACCACTCAGAATGATAACAAACATCATAAAACGGATAAGGGAACAAAACAAAATCTCCCATTCATAAATTATTCAACAGCAATAGTATTCATGTTTGCGGAGCAAATTTTTTTTTTGATTATATGACCTTCAATTGTTCTATAATACTTGGCCCTGGAGAAAAGTCATTTAATACAAAATAAAGTCAGAGGAAAACTTTTTTACATTTGCAGAATTTTGATCGGATTAAGCTATTATTTTATCACACAATTTTTAGTTTAAACTGTTTTTTATTTTATATTTTTACATTTTAACTCCACCCCAAGGGAAGGGGACAAGAAAGGAAATCAATACAATTGAAACAAATAAAACAAACACAAAAAGAAAATAATAAAAATACAAATAGTCAATAATAATATAAATAGAGAAAAATTACACAACTCCTAGAAAAACAACAAAAGAGTAAAAAGCTAATACAAAACTAAAATAGCTGTGCCACCTGGTCCACAAAGAAGTCCCATGGATCTTTCTAAAATAATACTATCGTAAAAGTAATCTAGCCAGACCGAAGAGAAAGAAATAGACTGCTCCATCCATCCCTTCAGAATACTTTTCTTGGCTGCCGTCATCCCTGCCTGGAAGAGCTTCCTGGAGTGTGATGTCAGCATCAGCCAGTAGGAGTACCTCAGGAGAGAGGGGCACCGCCAGACCCAATAGAGAGCCCACAGTAGTCACAACAAACTGCCAAAAGGTAACCATTTTTGGGCACTCCCAGAACATATGTAAGTAAGTGCCCGTCACTCCCGAGGCACAAGCCTGGCACATAGGATCTGCAGCAATTTTCATCTGAAACCTCCTAAGTGGAGTAGCATAGAATCTATGAGCCACTTTAAAATGAATAAGCTGATGGGCCAGATTTTTGGATGATATAAAAATATTTTCCCAGACAGTTTCCCAGTCAGGGGTGACAGCAACCTTGCTTAACTCTCTATCCCAAATGAGCATAATTGGAAGGGTCTTGACATTGTAAGCTACAGGTTTATTATGCATATATGATACAAGTCCTGAGCTAGGAGAGCTGCAGAAAATATCTACCAAAAGGATAAGGACGCAAAGGAGCATCCCAGGGAACCTCATAAGCACGGAGGGATGAACGAAGCCTGAGGTATAAAAAAAAGAGAAGCCTGGAAGAGAGTATTCTTCTTATGACACAATTTTTGTATTTTTTTATCATAGTATCTGTTGCTACTTTAGGTTTAAGGAAGTTTCAACATTCTTGGTTTTTCACAGGAAATGTGTTAAACTTGAACTTTCTGGCTCATAACACCTCAGCATTGTCTTCTGGGCATAGCAATAGGGAAAGCATCTGACTGGTTATTTAAAGCCATTAAACAGTTACTGACAGGAAAGAAGACTCCAGGTAAAATGCTCAAACAAGCGTAACACATATCACATAAAGTTGACTAGCTAATCCTGGACTGTGTTCATATTAGTGGGCTGGAATACCGTATATCTATCTGTATATTATATAGATAGATAGATAGATAGATAGATATAGATATATAGATATATATATAGATAAATATATAGATGTTCTTGTTCTTATGTAATGCATAAACTGTACTAAAATGCCTTGTCTAGCCTTATGTTTTTCATATTTCATCAAATATCCGCAATAAACATTTTTTGAAAGAGGTGTTATTGTGTTAATCAAGTCGATTTGTAGTTTTGATACTGTTTATTAGATTAAATGACCCATTTCCAGACCTCAAAATGACTCTTCCTCAGGTGTAAGTGCAAATTGAAAGACACATTACTGTTGTTTACAATGTTATTGTTTTTTTTTTTTTTTGGTTTCTGATATGCAAGTATAAATAGGAAGAGTAACAGTGTTTCTTTAAAATTTCCATTCACACATGCAGGGGGTCTTGAAAGCTGGTGACGTCATATCATAGTTAATACACTACTCCAAAGAATTAAAGGAGAAACATTTGAAATGGCAAAAATAACACCATGAACGTACAGTCAAAATGCTGTTAAGGCCTAGTCAAGTGGCTGCTCAGGCAATGGCACTGTTTGTTGCTGTTTGTTTTTAATGATGGGAGGTGGTGACAGACAAAGGTTTTTGAAATTTACCATGGTTTGTCATGTCTGAACAATTGAACCCCAGAGACCAAGCCTATAGTCATTGTGATTTCTACTCAAGCCTGGTCCTGGAGGGCCGCTGTGTCTCCCGGTTTTTGTTCATCATCAAATCTATCATCAAGAAACATGTTAACATTTTCTTTCTGAAGCATGCATTTCATTATGATTGAATGGTTCGATTATTGGTCAATTAATTATACCTGGGTTCAGATTAGTGAAAATCAAACAAGCGTAACACTATCTGAAATCATTCATACCAAACAGAGGTTTATTTAACCAAGGGTAGCATCGGATATAATTTTACATAAAGAAAATACATGTTTACTGTTACCATGTTTCTTTTAAAACTGGTCATTTGACACATATAATGCACTGAAGTGCCCAATAGGTAAGGTTTATATATATATATTTTAAACTATAATTATTTTTAAGGTATGTGATCAACCAACAGGTTCTACTAAAGTAAAAATAAGCAATGCAACGTTTAGAAGCAGAGCTGCAATATCAGAAATGTGCACTGATAAGAGCCCTACACCATTCTGGAATGCATCCTAGCTGTTACCACGAGCAGTGGAACATCTCAGCAACTGCCAGGGTTTTTTTTTTTTTTTAAATGACTAACACACTGAACACACTTTTGATGAACACACTACAGCAGATAAGGTTGTGGCTATTCTTGGCAGGCTAGCACTTAAACCCAACCAACCCCCCCCCCCCCCCCCCAGCAAAAACTGCAGTTAAAAATTTTAACAAGCAAGAGTGGTGGACTTGGGCACTGACCTACACCTTAAAGTACATAGGGCTAACAAAATAATTCAAGTAAATAATTACGGTCATGTCATAGGTCCTGTTTAAAAGATGCACATTATATTCATTTTCTTTTTGAATGCTCCTAATATTCCTTGAAGATATTTCATTACCACACTTCCGGCACGTTTGGACATGTAAAGGAACGCAAACATTGAAAATGTGACAGTGGTGTAAAAAGCAGCGATTCTTTACAGCACTGAGAAGGATAGCAGAGCATGAGGCATCTGGTAATTTGCGTTCTTTTAAAAGTCCTCAGTAACCAATCGCTTCTTTTGCAAAGAGTCACGTCAATGTCTATGTAATCTAATCAAGTGATCTCTTAAAGTCTAATGCAGGGCCTGCAGCAGTGTGTATATCTTCAAGTAGCGACGAATAAGATTTTCCGGAATTATTATCTTTTTATTCACTTTGATTTTCTGCGCAACAGGCATTAAGACCCCTTCTGATCCCACTTTGAGGTTCAGGTGGGGGTTGTAATACCTGATGCACAGGAAGTGTCTTTAGGGTGGTGGAGTGAGTAATTGACTTCAGTGAAGCCTGAAATTTTTTTTGGCATGGGACTTGGGAGTTTGCTGTTATTTAACCTTAACCTTAGCTCCATATCCCCATCATTAACAGATTAATCATAATGATGGGGGCAGTGTGGTCCAGTGGTTAAAGTCCAGGGCTTGTAACCAGGTAACCGGTTCAAATCCCACCTCTGCCACTGACTGACCCGGATGAGATGTTAAATCAATGTCCTATTTTAAGTGACTCTGCATATAATGCACAGTTCACAGCCTACCTCTGTAAAGCGCTTTGTGATGGTGGTCCACTATGAAAGGTGCTATATAAAAATAAAGATATTATTATTATGATGATGTTCACACACAGCTTAATTAGTACACTGAAGAACATTTTCTAATAAGGTTGGTCATGGGGTCATTGTAGGGAAGCCTAGAGCTACTGAGCGATCAATCAGCGACTACTAAACTTGCTACTCGAAGGAATTTCATCATTGGTAAAGAAACAAAGCAAAATCTAAATCCCAAGGCCAGGCTGGGATCAGAGAGGTGCCAACTTGTTACCATAGCTCTCAGCTCCCCTCCCTGCCAAGCAACAAGTATCTGAATAAACAGAAGTGCTTGCTTGGACATGCTCAATAATGCTTTTTAAAGGCTGTGTTGCATTTACTGCAAACTCCTTGTCATATAGATAATGTAGCCAGAGGGGCTGGACTGTGATGTACATCTACAGTCTCTTAATTTCCATGACAACATATTCACCTCAACTTAGCACATTACTTAATCAAACCCTTAATTGAACTAATAATTGAGAACTCGGTTGGAATGAAAACCAGCAGACAGAGGGGTCCCCCAGGACCAGGATTAGGAAACCCTGCCCTAGTTCAGGGGTAGCCAACCCTGGTCCTGGAGTGCTGCAATTCTGCAGGTTTTGTAGGTATCTCTTAATCATCAATTGCTAAAGGGCTTTTTTTCGTCATCAATGTGTGAGTAAACGTAAGAGATTGAGACTTATTTGATTATTAGTCTCTTGTTCTACGCCTGCGTGAGCTTCCCTGCTGACAATTGCGTTGTTATGGGTTAGCTAATTACTGCTGCTAACAACATGAACGATCATAGGCGAGATAATTATTTAGTTTCATACACAAGATTTATTCTACCTTTAAAATGAGTAGCATTAATTTGGGAAATCAGTGTTATAGTACTTCCAGTCCTCTCTTACACACACATCAATAAAATGCATACAGGAGACTCTGTAAGGCTGCTCAGTTGTTAGTTCTACAGATCACAGAGATATGTACATTATTATAGACAGAGGGAAGGAGACAAAAAGGGGAGTGGGAGTCAAAAAGATGATTTGTAGTGTAATAAGTTAATTGGGAGAATGTTGTCTAAATGAGAAATATGTTGAAAATTATCCTTTCACAGAATTCTAAATCACACCATCTGAAATGT
Organism: Acipenser ruthenus; assembly: GCF_902713425.1. Lineage (NCBI taxonomy): Eukaryota > Metazoa > Chordata > Actinopteri > Acipenseriformes > Acipenseridae > Acipenser > Acipenser ruthenus. The sequence continues at coordinate 15,818,850 of NC_081216.1, read as the reverse complement.
GATATTTTAATTTCCAGGCCATAAAAATCATGCCATCCCAGGGGCTGGGGCAACATGGATAATGCACAATTCTATTGTCCTTTCATCTGGAGTCAAATCCAGCTCAAGTTCTAGGTAAAGTGAATGTGTCTTAACTTCATCCACAGTCCACATCACAAACATTCTGGGAACTGCATGACCTTGCAGAGCTGTAGGAGAAGTTTTTATAGAGACTCAAGCTAGCCAGAGCTCTGTTTGAGGTATGTACAAAAACTAGAATGCCAAGGCGGCCTGTTTCCTGAGGGATTAGATTCCACAGAGGCTTTATTATGAAAGAATACAATAAATATAATTGTAAGTTAGTGTAACTGAACATAATTGTAGGGCAGCTTTAAAATGTGCAAGTTCTAAGTAACTCTGAAAAAGGTTTTCTGCTGAAAATTCATGAAAAGTTTTTCTCATGAATGCATATCACATAAAGTTGACTAGCTAATCCTGGACTGTGTTCATATTAGTGGGCTGGAATACCGTATATCTATCTGTATATTATATAGATAGATAGATAGATAGATAAATAGATAGATAGATAGATATAGATATATAGATATATATAGATAAATATATAGATGTTCTTGTTCTTATGTAATGCATAAACTGTACTAAAATGCCTTGTCTAGCCTTATGTTTTTCATATTTCATCAAATATCCGCAATAAACATTTTTTGAAAGAGGTGTTATTGTGTTAATCAAGTCGATTTGTAGTTTTGATACTGTTTATTAGATTAAATGACCCATTTCCAGACCTCAAAATGACTCTTCCTCAGGTGTAAGTGCAAATTGAAAGACACATTACTGTTGTTTACAATGTTATTGTTTTTTTTTTTTGGTTTCTGATATGCAAGTATAAATAGGTAGAGTAACAGTGTTTCTTTAAAATTTCCATTCACACATGCAGGGGGTCTTGAAAGCTGGTGACATCATATCATAGTTAATACACTACTCCAAAGAATTAAAGGAGAAACATTTGAAATGGCAAAAATAACACCATGAACGTACAGTCAAAATGCTGTTAAGGCCTAGTCAAGTGGCTGCTCAGGCAATGGCACTGTTTGTTGCTGTTTGTTTTTAATGATGGGAGGTGGTGACAGACAAAGGTTTTTGAAGTTTACCATGGTTTGTCATGTCTGAACAATTGAACCCCAGAGACCAAGCCTATAGTCATTGTGATTTCTACTCAAGCCTGGTCCTGGAGGGCCGCTGTGTCTCCCGGTTTTTGTTCATCATCAAATCTATCATCAAGAAACATGTTAACATTTTCTTTCTGAAGCATGCATTTCATTATGATTGAATGGTTCGATTATTGGTCAATTAATTATACCTGGGTTCAGATTAGTGAAAATCAAATGTAACTTTTACCAGAAGGATTTAAACTGAGATACACTGGCAACAGCATGCCATCTAACAGCAGATAGCATACCCTCAGTCCCCATTTATCCAAAGATACCGGTAATAGTACTATCACCTTGCTAAAACCACTGTATAAAGCAATATTAAATATTAAAGAACTGATTGTAACCAGAGTTAATGTTCCTTTTAAAATGTAAACTGACATTACATAGCCACCAGCAGGCTAAAGACAGATAGAAACTTAATTAAGAATTTAATATTGGATTTAGTCAGGGCTATATTGGAAAATAGTAACGTTCAGGGCACTCCTTGAACTAAATCAGTTAAAAAAAAAAAGTTAAAACAATTAATAAATAAATAAAAATAAATAAATAAATAAATAAATAAATAAAAACAGACAGATGTATTTCCCATACAATTCTTAGAACTACAAGAGAGAGTATAAACAAGTGTGCTCTCTCATTTATACAAGTACATGAAGTACTTGTACTAGACCGGCTTATCAGTTAGAAATGTTAACAAAGAGTTATTGTCATTAGTATTGCAAGGTACACCTGATATTAAATGATTACAGTGGTGGAAGTATTAGCCAAAAGTGTCTTATTACCTCCCCAATCATTTTGTTTCCGTTTATGGATACAGCAGTATTATGAACAGAATGAATGATACATGGTTTGAGGAGCACCTTCCATCCCCGGATCTCAATCCAATTGAGCATGTATGGGATGAACTTGTACAATGCATCTGTATCTTTACAATCCTCGACCCACTTTTAACATTAGAATGTGTGAAGGGTCTGAGCTAAAGGTTTTGAGGTTTAAACCCCCCACCATTAGAAAGTTTGACATGCACAAATATATATCAGATGGTCATATTTTGTCAATTTGCACTTAACATTACCATTGCATTTTGTTCCTATTCTTGGCATTCAAGGAAAACTTTCACATTACAACCTTTCAATCCTCGCTTTAAAAATAAATACATAAATAAAAACTACATAATAATGTCGGTGTACTTTGGAATAATTATATCAACGTAATTATAGCAACCAAATGTTTAGAAATTAATTTAAACTGATATATCAAAAGATTGAGCACACTTTGGCATTTATATAGTGTATAATGTCTATTTTGATATCACTTGTCCTGTTCTTGTATACTGAAGCAATCAAAATAAACATTTATTTGTGATTAAAATTGCATAAGATCAATGTTTAATTCAAGATGTGTTTTTACAGTGAACTTTATTTTAAAAAAAAAAATGAAGTTTCTCTTTTAAAAAATAAAAATAAAGAAAAAAGAAAAAAATAAGATGCTCGATATAAATTCGGTAAACTGTGCTCCGCTGACCAGTGCAGCGATGTGGTGGTTGCCGTCATGTTAGTACAGGCTAACCTGAAATATAGACATTTGTTACAGCCTACTAGTGCAGGGGCCACCTCAACACGGTTCAATGTTACTTCACCGTTGTGCCTTGAGAGTTTTTATTGCATATTTAGTTAAGAAATCCTGTTCAAAATCCCCACAAAAAGTTACTTAAAGGTTTTAATAAATTATAACCGTTTTAAACTGGCATCGACCTATACAAATGTGTATATATATATATATATATATATATATATATATATATATATATATATATATATATATATATATATATATATATATATAATTGTGCTACAAAAAGATTAAGAAGCATGTACTCACACAGTGAAATGGTAAAAGAAACATTTCCAACCGCTGGGTCTCTCCAGGAAGTTGTAAACTCGACCTTGGATGTTAGCCCGGGTGAAAATGGGTCGCCTGCCACTGTAGATTGATACCCTGGGATCCAGGTTTACTCTGGGAACAGGTGGAACAGGGTGTGAAACCCCTGTATCCACAAACACTTCCTCGTCTAGGCTCCTGCTTAGACCGGCTTGCCGTTCCATGGATGGAGGCTCTTGACTGGTACCCAGTGGTTGTATGGGTTCATATTGCTTGTTATCTGCGTTTTCAGTCATCTCCAGGGCTGACTGTCTCCTGTCCTGTGCGTTTTTCTTGGACAAAGATCTACCAAAATTCCACCGGCTTTTCTTCTCCGAGTTGGGCAAGGACATTCCCGAATACTAAATATGCTTGCGTGGTAAAAGAAACAGTGGCTATACGGTGACTGTGGGTGACCAGATTCTTCAAGGCTGCTCTGGGCTCCAGACTCGCGTTTTTGGCACTGTATATAAGGGGAAAAAAACTCTTATTAAAAAAAAAATCTACTGAAAGCAGTATTTACAACCCTGCCCCCTGGGGTTAGTTTATTGTGGGAGGGATTCGACAAATAAAGCACAGTTCTACTCAAATGAAAGTGATTATGCTATACTATATACAGTTCCCAACATAGGAAGGATTTTTTTTAGAAGTCACAATTCATGCAATAGAGGGTTAATGGAAACGATCCTTGTTCCCGAAAGGCCGTTTTTATAATGTAAACTGTAATAAATATGAATTATCCAATTTACATTTTATATATCTATAAAAATGTATTAACCTAATTTTTAATAACATGTAGGTTACGTTTATACCTACCGTACCGAGGCGCAAACACGTTAAACCCACACTGACATTCACAATCACGTTTCTAAAACAAATCCCAATTGTTTAATTGTAGGTAAACTCGAGCATGTATCTGCTACAGCTGTGCATGTGCTGTGTTAGGCAGATTCCTGTATCCCCATAGATTTGACGCCTGCGTAGATCAAGACCGCGATACGTGCGTGAACCCTTGATGTTTCTGAACAGTATTTACATGTAATAAAATTAATGTGTTTCAAAATAAATAGTTTTATAAGGTTACTTTTAAATCAAGGGTTTCGTGTATTGAGCCACGCAGGAGGCTGAGCGTGCTGTAGAAAATCAGTGGTGTTAAATGTGCTGTTTTATTTTGCTACAGAATTAGTTTGGTCTTGTTTTCAATAGTTGTTGCAAACTGCAGCAGAACTCAATGGTAGTGCTTGAGAACACAGCGGGACTCGGGCACAGGAATATCGCTCAGCCGCGTCCAGCTTTGAAAAACTGCATCTGCACAGGCATGGAATCATGCGGGTGATACAGAATTCTATGGGGACACAGAAAGCTGCATAACAGTGGTCTGGCGTAACCTGTGGAATTTCATCACCGCCAAAATGAATGTAGCCTTGAGAGGAAATATATTACATAATTGACAGTTTATAATGATTTTTAATGTGTCAATAATTCACAAATCTGACATATTTCAATAGTCCCTAACTGTTTTTTTGTTGCACTAATATAAAATACGTTTATATTAAAAATTGCTTACAAATATTGAAATACTTCTCTGAAATGTCCCTGGTATTACTCGCTTTGCAGTCCTTGCTTAAAAGAAAATAGTTGCATTGTTTGTGTAACATGTGCAGGTTTATGTAGGCTACATTTTGGCTGAATAACTGTAAACAAATATCTGCATTTCAGGTGAAAAACTTCAACTAAAAACAAACAGCACGTTATAATTCTAAAGTGGAAAACAATACTTAATCCACATCGAAAACATGGCAGATGGACACCTTTTTATACAAAACAAGCTCGGACAAGCAAGCTCCATGGGGTCTTTTTTGTGCTGCTGAGCTCGATTCCCCCCCTCCCACTTAAGAAGGTACAACAGAATATAGCATCCCTCTCCTATAATGAATGGTGTGACACATCACAGACGTTTTCTTTAGAATACGAGTAGCTTTATAATAACACTAACTCAACTAGCTTTACAAATAAAGGTGGTTGCTCAGTCTAGCTGTCTCTCTATCTTCTCCAAGAAAACGTATCACAACTGTGAACTAAACAATTCCACAGTTACTGTGAATAAAAGGTGCAACTGTATAGTAAAACATTTACTCCATTTTAAGAAAAACCGATCACTCAGCCAGTGCCTTAATTACAACCGAGATTATAAACAGATCCCCTGATATTCGGCGCTAGGACCTAGCGGTTAACACAACGATAGTTAAAAACAGACTGTGGTGTCTGAGAAAGTACTCCATACTCTGATGTTATCGGTAATAAACGTGGGGTCTTTGACTTTGACAATACAGTTATACAGTTTATGACGTAGCCTACAGTAAAAACAAATCCTGGAAAAACATTACGATTATAGTCTGTAACAGACAAGTAGCTCTTTATTTATGGTAGTAAGAAATCTCTCAATAAAGTTTATTACAACTGACTTACCAATGTTCTGGTTTGAAAACGCCGGTTCTTAAATTGCTAATAATGAAACTGGCACGATGGAACATTGTTTAATGCTGCCCTGGTGTAATCGCCGTGTTATCTTTTCAACATAGCAGCTCTGTATTTTAATTAAACGAGGCTGGGTTTCATTGTAGAAAAGTCATTGGTTACTTAAAAACTCCAGGGCGTTGACGGCGCCTGTTTCGAAAAGCACATAGACAAACGTGTACTCGAGCTATCAGGGGACCAAATGCATTCAAACCCATAGTTCTGATTGTTCCATAAACAGAGAAAACCTTTGAGTGAAAAGGAACATCATCAGATTTGTGGCCCAGTGTGTGAACAAGAAAGGACTTCAGTTTATTGAATAGGAATTGGATACATCTGTGCTGGTCCAAAGAGGAGAAATGAAGCAGAGCTGTAGTGGGTGATCGGTGTCCCGGTTTCCAACAGCGCCAGAAAGCACTCCTTTACTCTTTACATTAATTAAAGCAATCATATTAAAATATGGGGCCAGAATAATATGTTTTATATACTGTAGATTACATAGATATTACGTGTAAACATCGCAATATTTATGGTTATAATATCTAGTTAAATTTGGCCACAAATTGAAAAGAGAATGTGGAGTGGCTGTTTAGCTGTCAGAGTTTTAGAGTGTCATCTCTGGTAGTCATTTTGTTTTAAACCTCACTTCCGAAATTCAGTTTGTAGGCGTCTTGTTAGATACAGACCCTATTTTATTTCTGGAACAGTTAGTAAGAAATTGTTTAAGCAGAAACTAAAATAGTGAATAATGGTATTATACATTAAATATTAGGAAAATACAGCGATAGATGTAAATATTTTATTCTGTTGATTAGATTAACTATGATACAAAATTACTAGCTTTCAAGACCACAATGTGGAGATTTAAGGAAACAGGATTAATTGTTCATATTTGTATACTGTATGAGAATATTTTTCAAACAATACAATTGTCAAAGTACACAAAACATTTCATACAGCAGTCAAAAAGTTCCAGTTCTATGTGATAGGGGCATTCATACATTTTGCATACCATAGTGGAATAGAAAGTTTTGATTTAGCCCTTGCTTAATGGAATCACATTGGTTCATTACTATAAGTCCCTAGGTGTTTCTGTCCTTGACAGATACCGATGTTATATCCCTGCTCTTATTGCAAGAAGTTCTTCAGACTCTTTTCACATGAATCAAAACACATATCCCTTCAAAAACTGTGCTTCAGGTCAGTGCTGGTCTAAAGTAGGTACAAAGTTTGCACCTGTGTTCAGACACACATGCAGGTGTAAAGACTACCTCCTAATGAGTATTATATCTGTTGTTCAAATCAGACACTGTTTTAGTTATTTCTCGCATGGATTATCCGATAGCTTTACTTCTCTGAATTGAAAGGAACTTCCAAACGGTCAGTGCAGTTGTTTAACTGTTACAGCAAATAATAAATTACTCTTTTCGCTGATATTTGACAAACAGGTGTTTTAACCATTGGGAATTATATGACATGTACCCCAAATCAAGCAGCCACCAGAACTTTAAAAATGTTCCTTTTTGGTTATAATTATAATTCCAGACCAGATTAGTAAAGGCTACAGGCCATGTTTTCAAGGTATTTCCTCCATTCTTTAATCATTTTTTTAAAGGTTGTAATTACTCGATTTTTAATTTTTAAGTCTGTATTAAAGTGCTTTGACTTTCAGTTCAGGAGCATGTGTTATGTAGACAAGATCAGCCAAAATGCCTTTATATATTTGCAAGCATCATCGCCATCTAGTGCACAGCACTGTTTTGCCAGCAAAAAAATGTAAACTTGATCCAAAGTGGCTGATGACCAGATGGTGCTGGCCTTTACTTCTAGATACACTGGCTGATCTAGCTTTGAATACATATATCTATACCAGGTAACTGGAACTGAAGAGCAGCTCCTGAACTCAGGTGAAAGTACCTTACATAGGGCTGCATTCTGATCACAGCGCAAATGCCAGTGCAAGCGCAACCCCCGATTCTGTGGCGCAAAAATGGAGTGAAGACGTAAAAAAACACCCCTGCGCTGAAATGGTATTCTGATGACATGTCTTGCACCGTTATATAGCGCTTGACCCATCACCACGGGTTGGCATAAATTTCAGGGTGTGATATCATTAACATATGAAGCGATTCTGATGACAGCGCAATGGGGTCCCAAATAGACAATTAAGCACTGCGTTAAGACCCGCTGAAACCAGATAACTAGATTATTTTTAATTACTAAAACATTTAATTTTATTTATTTTGCTAATAATGTTAGGAGTATTTTTTATTCATAATGGACTCAAATGTAAAATATATTGATAACTTCAAACATGCCAAATATCCATGCATGCAAAAACAGAAATACATGAGTTGTAAAACCGAGGTCCTATTGTAAGTGACTCTGCAGCAGCAGTTGTTGATGCATAGTTCACCCCCTGGTCTCTGTAAGTCGCTTTGGATAAAAGCATCTGCTAAACGACGAAATAATAATAATTAACTGCACCCATCACACTCGTTTTAGTATTTTTCTCCATAATGTTTTTCTTTATTTTTGTTGCATGTTTTTCTTCATTTATATTAGAGGTGGAACAACCACTCATTTAACAGAGTCAAACAGTTGAGGTAAAATACTTTAAATATGAATAAATAAATGTATTTGATCATGTCTGCTTGTCTGATCGTGACGTGTAATTCCTTTTTTAAGTCAACTGGTTGGTGTTACCCATAATTTATATTTGCTTGGTGTGTAAAGAAAGAAAGAACTGAAATGGCACCGCAGGAAGCGAGTCGCAGCATTTTAAGAAGGTCAAGACAGACCTACTTCTGTTATTTATATTCCTTAAATATGAACTTGTTATACACTAAACACAATTAAATAAAAAAAAAAAAAAACGGAAGTGAACAGATTGCAATAGCATAGAGGCACGGTATTTTGAAAAAAACATTTTTTTTTTTTTTTTCAATTAACCTTAGTAAAAGATGAGGAAGATGTCATGTGAAGACGTATTTCAAATTGAAACAAAAATTAAAACATCTGCAAGTTAGAAACAACTTTTTTTCTGGATTTTTTTTTTTCGTTTTTTTTTGTGTGTGCGTTGAAAATTGACAGCGTTGACACTAAAACAGATTTTACGATAACAGATTAAATATAAATTCAATTTCTATGTTTGGGGAATTTGAAAAACATTCAATCTGACCCTTTTGTGGTTTCCAACAAAAATCCTGCAAGACAGGCCTTTCATTTAAATGTATGACCTTGAATCTTTGTAAATGTCCTATCTTTCAAGAGACTAATACACTACAGTCACATCATATTGGGTTGCTTTGATGACAGGTACTGTTGACAACTTTAAATTGAAGCACAAAAGAATCTCACTGGGAAGATTATATTTTATACCCATCTCGAGTATAACTGATTACCATGGTCAGTTAAATGTATTTCACAATCCTTTACCATTATCTGTGACTTAACAACAAAGCTTTACCATGCTTTCACTACTACACCTTGCTATGGTATTATGAGGCTATAAAAGTCTAACATTTAAATGGTAAACTGAAATATAAATTCTAAACAATATAGTATTTTACAAACCGTTTAACTGAAAAAGTGCCAATACAATCAATGTGCTTAAATTGTGTTTGAATCATACTTTACAATTTGTTCCAATATAAATATAAGCCACTTACTATACATGAATTAAAACATTCCATAACCTATTTTTTTTCCATCTATGCAGTTGAAAGGGACTTTGACAAAACAACATCTCTCACAGTGTGCGTGGGTCTTTAATTTTTACTGGTGCACCAACTGGAAATGTTTCAGAGGGTTTGAGGGGTAGAGGGTGTACTGTGCTCAATTGAGGAGGGACAGTTATGAATGAAGCTGATTCAAATCCGCCCTCTCTTGGTTAAGAGGGGCGGATTTGAATCAGTCGAATGCAGGACTAACCATTTAAGCTGCTGAATTAGGAGGAGTTGGAGCGGAATGGGTTCAGCAGAGCGTGCAATCACACCACTTTACGAAGCACCGGTAGTGCAGATTTCCTGTGAACCCTGAAAGTAAAATAGCGGGTATGCTCTGGTATAAGGGTTGGGATAACGGTTTATGCAAGAATGTGCATACATGTAATTATATTACAAGCAAGAGTAATATCATGTATTGTAAAAATATGTAAATAGTAGTGAAGATGATAGAAATTGAGAATAGGAAAGTCACCAGATGGATTAGATTATTCACTCAACTTCACATTTCTATATTTTACCTGCTTTATTCCACAGAACACATAAACTAAATGGAGAAACCAGGAACTTACAACAGAATAAGTGAACCGAAGTGTGAAAGTCTGAAAAAACTCAAATACCAACAGCAAAACAGTTAGACCCTTGTTTGCTAATGGTGAAAATCTTGTTTTTGTTAGAGGGTTACAAGCTAATGGGACATTAAATTGTGGCACACACCAGGTGTTGTAAGTTGCCATGGTGATGTTCTTTATTAGGAGCTGATTTGTTTTTAATGCTAGGGAGGGGTGGATCCAACTGAAAAGAAGTGCAGTACGTAGGTGCTGCAGAGAAACCAGTTCTTAACTCATGAACTAATTAACAGCCTCTGTGTCCTTTATGTTGATGTTGTAAATTGTTGTTCACTTTTAAGGGACATATGTTACCTATATTGCAATATATCAAGCTTCCACAGGTTTTTCACCCATTTGAGTTATTATACGGGAGACACCTTAGGGCCACATTAAAATCCTGTCACTTAGCAAGGTCCCTATGAAGTAATTGAACGGGTCAACAAGTAGCCAGGGAGAAGGAAGCCTGAACAGATTTATCATGTTAAAAGCATGGAAGGATAGGAAAACATTAGTGGCCACTGAAATGCCACTGCTGATAATAAGCCAAAATCTGAAGCAACTGTCAGAATAGCTGACACCCTAGCTAATTGGCAGCAACAAGATTTTCACTTTATCTTCAGTGTTGCCAAGGGAAACTGATGTTATTATGCATGATTCATATCCTGGCTATTTCACTGACTCACTGTCCTTGAGCAAGTCACTTAACCTCCTTGTGCTCCGTCTTTTGGGTGAGACGTTGTTGTAAGTGACTCTGCAGCCGATGCATAGTTCACACACCCTAGTCTCTGTAAGTCGCCTTGGATAAAGGCGTCTGCTAAATAAACAAATAAAAATGATATCATAACTTACCCAGGGAAAATGTACAATTAAAAGCCTATCGTGTTCCAGAAGCTAGAAGGGAAGCAATTCACATGGAGGTTAAATAATGTTAGAACTCTGGATCATTGAAGAATCTAATAGTGAGTGGGCTAACCTAACAAGCTTTTTGTTTTTGGCAGCACGCCATAATTCAGGAGCAAGTCATCATTACACTTTATCTAGGACATAACCCTTCTTCTTCCTTGTTTACAACTCAACTGTATGCAAACTACCCTCAAATCAATAAACTTTAGTTTATATTCACTCTGTATGCACATTCATTCCTATTCGTATCAGTACATTCCATAAACCAACAGTAAATGCTATTTTACTGTTTACTATTATTTAACTTCTCAAAATAAGTACTCCTCTCCTGTAACTTCTATCTATCCTTAGGTCTCTTCCTCTGCTGACTTGCTGGGCTAAACATTGTTAGTTTGGTTACCTAGAGTACCACAATAACACTTTTTCTTTTAAACATGCACATTTGTAAGATAAAGAGTTATTCAGCATCAATAGGCCCAAACAGCAAGAGACATACAGACAAAATAACAAACAGCAAGAGAAAATAAGACACAAAACTATTCAAGCACAGTAAATCAGCTGAAAAAAACGAGCATGTCAAAGATCTTTTATTTGGGCTTTAAAGAAAACCTGTTTGGCAACAGTAGGAAATGTTAAATATGCATGTAAGTTTATTTTACCACTGTTTACTGCCATGCCATGTATTTAAGTTAGAAATCTTTCATTGACATTTAAACACATTGCAGTTAGAACATGTTGATATATATTTAGACACAGTGCTACATTTTTTAAATCAATCACTACGATGCTCATGCAACATAACACGATTAATAATTGATGTGCTTTCATTAGTTAGTTTGAATGCTTGCTGCGCAGTAATTTTCCAAAAAAATATTTCCAAAAATAAGATGGTGCGAGGGAGTGTCTATTTCAAGCAATAAGAAAGGGAAATTAGATGTCCATTAATTTCTCATGAAAATAACTTATAATTTTAAATGTCATAGTGTAAATCAAATTACGATTAATAGCTTGCTGTTTAAATAGCACTTGTGGGCTTTGTATAATTATAATTTGTTTGCAGATATCAGGACAAATATATTTGCTTTCTATTTGTATTATTAAATGGTAATCATTGTAAGTAGTTATTTCTGAGATGTACTGGTTGATTGATGCAAGTGTTGTGTTGCAACATTATGTCATGTAAAGTGTGATTAGTTAGATTTTCATAACCGTTTAAACACACCTAATTCTGAAATAAGAAATGTACTAACCATTGACTGATAATATAGCAATGTAACCTGAATTGTACTTTTCAAAACATATCAGAACGCATTCTAGTTCCAAACTCATTTAGAACAGATGTTTTTCGTTAACTCTTATTAAAACAAATAATTAAACAGGATATCTCAAATAAGATCAAACCTTGTATTCCATAAACACTAAGAACCATGGCTCATTGTTGAGGTATAATATGTTATTGATTGTCGTGGCTGTATCTGCACCAAGCTAAAATATTGAAGGATGCCAAGTATAAAATCAACACTCGAGCTTCTGGCTGACCTACAATGTAGAAGTCCTTCAGCCCCCAGCAATCTTCCCAGTGCTCTCCAGATTATGTTACATTCAATAACTTTTTTTCTAAAGAATGTCCTTTGCACGAATATGGTCATGCTAATAAATAATGGTCTTGGCAAATACTGTGCAGGGACCAAAAAATGGAGTGGTAAAAGGAACTGGAATCAGAAACAGTTTAATGAGTTGTGTGAAATAGCTGATCTTGATATTACTACCTTGAAAAAAAAATAAGGAAGAAATATTGTCTAGTTTAGTTATTACAAGGGGTAACAAAACAATAACTTGCACTTGATTTTGATCTTTAACCGCTCAAACAGGGCGACTTCAAACAGAACCCTGCCACGTGTAAGGCATTACATGCAACTATGAAAAGGTCTATAAAAATGACACTTGAACCCCCATCTTATAAAAAGTCACTCTTCATGCAAACTAGAGGGATTTGAATCTTGCTGCAGTAGTCCCAGTGATAGGCTCAAATAAATACAAATGTACAGTACTGTGCAAAAGTTTTAGGCAGGTGTGAAAAAATGCTGTAAAGTAAGAATGCTTTCAAAAATAGACATGTTAATAGATTATATTTATCAATTAACTAAATGCAAAGTGAGTGAACAGAAGAAAAATCTAAATCAAATCCATATTTGGTGTGACCACCCTTTGCCTTCAAAACAGCATCAATTCTTCTAGGTACACTTGCACAAAGTCAGGGATTTTGTAGGCATATAGTCAGGTGTATGATTAAACTATTATACCAAACAGGTGCTAATGATCATCAATTCAATATGTAGGTTGAAACACAATCATTAACTGAAACAGAAACAGCTGTGTGGGAGGAATAAAACTGGGTGAGGAACAGCCAAACTCAGCTAACAAGGTGAGGTTGCTGAAGACAGTTTACTGTCAAAAGTCATACACCATGGCAAGACTGAGCACAGCAACAAGACACAAGGTAGTTATACTGCATCAGCAAGGTCTCTCCCAGGCAGAAATTTCAAGGCAGACAGGGGTTTCCAGATGTGCTGTCCAAGCTCTTTTGAAGAAGCACAAAGAAACGGGCAACGTTGAGGACCGTAGACGCAGTGGTCGGCCAAGGAAACTTACTGCAGCAGATGAAAGACACATCATGCTTAGTTCCCTTCGCAATCGGAAGATGTCCAGCAGTGCCATCAGCTCAGAATTGGCAGAAAACAGTGGGACCCTGGTACACCCATCTACTGTCTGGAGAAGTATGGTCAGAAGTGGCCTTCATGGAAGACTTGCGGCCAAAAAGCCATACCTCCGACGTGGAAACAAGGCCAAGCGACTCAACTATGCACGAAAACTGGGGTGCAGAAAAATGGCAGCAGGTGCTCTGGACTGATGAGTCAAAATTTGAAATATTTGGCTGTAGCAGAAGGCAGTTTGTTCGCCAAAGGGCTGGACAGCGGTCCACGAATGAGTGTCTACAGGCAACAGTGAAGCATGGTGGAGGTTCCTTGCAAGTTTGGGGCTGCATTTCTGCAAATGGAGTTGGGGATTTGGTCAGAATTAATGGTCTCCTCAATGCTGAGAAGTACAGGCAGATACTTATCCATCATGCAATACCATCAGGGAGGCATCTGATTGGCCCCAAATTTATTCTGCAGCATGACAACGACCCCAAACATACAGCGAAAGTCATTAAGAACTATCTTCAGCGTAAAGAAGAACAAGGAGTCCTGGAAGTGATGGTATGGCCCCCACAGAGCCCTGATCTCAACATCATCGAGTCTGTCTGGGATTACATGAAGAGAGAGAAGCAACTGAGGCTGCCTAAATCCACAGAAGAACTGTGGTTAGTTCTCCAAGATGTTTGGGCCAACCTACCTGCCGAGTTCCTTCAAAAACCGTGTGCAAGTGTACCTAGAAGATTTGATGCTGTTTTGAAGGCAAAGGGTGGTCACACCAAATATTGATTTGATGTAGATTTTTCTTCTGTTCACTCACTTTGCATTTTGTTAATTGATAAACTATTAACATGTCTATTTTTGAAAGCATTCTTACTTTACCTCATTTTTTCACACCTGCCTAAAACTTTTGCACAGTACTGTATATGTGGCAGGACGGAAGCCCTGCTGGTGTAATGTGTGGGTGTGTGTGGAGGGATAATATTGCGTTGGCAGGGAGGGGGTTAAATTCCTCCCTACCAGAACACGTGGGAATGTGGCTGGGACCATAATGGAATAATTGATGATTAATTAGGCTCTAGCCACAGGTGTATAAAAAGGGGAAAATCACTGGTGTTAATGTTAATGTTGGTGTTAATGTTGGTGAAGGTGTTGTTGATGTGTACTGTGCAGTGCCGTGTGATATTGAAGGGCGAAGGTACAGCTGTGTTTTTGTAGTGTTTTTGGTGTCATGAGAATCATTAATTTGTTTAATTTTGTAATTAAAACATATTTTTTATCTTAGCAAGTTAATTATTCATTTTTATTGAAGTGTTCAAGACACATTTGAGGAGTGTTTAAGACAACCTGCTACATTTGTGGTCCAGTGGTTAAAGAAAAGGGCTTGTAACCAGGAGGGCCCCAGTTCAAATCCCAACTCAGCCACTGACTCATTGTGTGACCCTGAGCAAGTCACTTAACCTCCTTGTGCTCCGTCTTTCGGGTGAGACCTAGTTGTAAGTAACTCTGCAGCTGATGCGTAGTTCACACACCCTAGTCTCTGTAAGTCGCCTTGGATAAAGGCATCTGCTAAATAAACAAATAATATATTTTAGTTAAGTACATATTAACATGTTTAGAATGATGCTTTAATGGTATGTGTAGGCTGATAGACATACAGGGCTGTTTAAACTCATTTTCCAGTGCCGTTATTAGCTCTAGATCTTAAGCACACATCAAAAGGCTTATTTCTGAGTTTGATATTTCTGTATTCAATAAACTGTTAGCTCTTCTTGTGCCCAGTTGTGGGCATTCATCACTAATTCCTCAACCTCTAGAACCTCAATAATATTCTAAATTGGAACTAATTACATTAAAGTAAACTTTTAATTATAAACTAACCTATTGTTCCTACCTTACATAGTGATCCCAACATGATAGAGATTGATTTAATGCAGTACGCATCAGGTTTATGAACACCTGGATTGACTGAGATTGTTTGATTAATAGTGCTTGACTTTCCTCTTCTAATTGTATTTAAAAACAAAGACAGGGTGTGGTAATAATCCAGCCCCAACCTACATTGTCAGGGTTTTTTTGTCTAGGTCAGGATCGGAATCAGACTCTTCAGAACCAGACATGTTAGCTCATGAAGGAGTTAGTGCGTCAACAGGATAGGTTAGAAATCCGCTTCAGGGACTTGACTGTACTCACCAGGAGAGCTTGACTGTACTCACCAGGAGAGCTTGACTGTACTCACCAGGAGAGCTTGACTGTACTCAGCTACCCTTTGCAGCTCTGTCTGTAATTGGTCTGCTATGGTCTCACACACATGCTGAACCTCATGTTAAGCATGATTTGTAATTTATTTATATTATATATATATATATATATATATATATATATATATATACACACACACACACACACACACACATGGATGAAGGCTATATTTGCATCCTGAGCCATTCTAAAAAAAAAAAGGCATAATACCACCGTAGTGATGTCAAAAAGTGATAATTCCTCTAGAGGAATATTTACTTGAACTTTGACCCATTTGACTCCTCGAGACCATCACTTTCAATTCAAACACAAAATGTTTTGTTTTCAATCACTCGAAAACACCCACAGTACAGAAATGTTCATTAATGATCAGCAAAATGAGAATACGTTAAAAAATAAAAGATGTAAAGTTGGTACATTTGTATCTCAGAGAAACAGATAACGACATAGAACGTCTGTAGAGCACTGAAACACTATGTTTTATAAAAAAAACTGTACTGCTGAACCTTGTCTTCTTTAATATTAGCATCACAAGGGTATCCACGTATTATAAAAAATAATAGATGGGCCTCTTCAGTGAGTTACAGGAAAACAATTCCATCTCGGGTTTCTGTGACAGTTTATAAATGACTCAACCTTCGGTCTCGTAATTTATGACGTCACAGAACCCCTCGATTAAATTATTTTCCTGTAACTCACTGGAGGCCAATCTATTATTTTTATACATAGATAGATAGATAGATAGATAGATAGATAGATAGATAGATAGATAGATAGATAGATAGATAGATAGATTATACTATTATAACAACCTTGACTCACATAAGAAGGAAAAACATTGTGTGAAAAATAGCTTGCATCACCAACAAGTACAGAGAAACATAACCTGTAATTGACAAACCCAGGACTGGAATACTCAAAAAGCTGTCTAACAGGGATGAGCAATACTTGAAGATTATATCCTTAAGGAATAGAAAGAAGACGAGCATTGAATTGACAACAGAAGTGGCAAAAGGCACAGGTGTTGTTGTCCATCAAATCAACAGTATGAAGGTCACTCTTGAAATCAGGACATAAAGGATGTTTTGCAGTAAGAATACCTCTGTTAAGAAAGGCGAACAAGACTAAAAGGCTATAATATCCACAAGAACACAGAAATTGGACTGGAACAATGGTCAAAGGTGCTTTGGACTGTTGATGGATGGACAACGACACCTGTGTCTTCTGCCAGTTCTGTTGTCAATTCAACGCTTGTCTTCTTTCTATTCCTTTATATATATATATATATATATATATATATATATATATATATATATATATATATATATATATACACACACACATGGCAATGCCTAGAAGTTGGAATAATGGCAGGATGCACCATTTCACCACTGGCTTTTACCATGGAAGTAATCATTAGGGCATCAAAATGGGTAGTAAGAGGAGAGCGCTTGGCTTCTGGAATGCGACTACCACCAATTCGAGCTTACATGGATGACATGACAACCATGTCTACAACAGTAGGCTGCACTAATCGATTATTGGGCAAATTAACCAATAACATTGAATGGGCACGAATGCAATTCAAGCCCACTGAATCAAGGAGCATCTCTATAATGAAAGGTAAAGTAGTAAATAAAATGTTCTTCAATAATGGTGAGGCAATACCAACAGTGTCCGAGAAGCCAGTGAAGAGTCTTGGGAGATGGTACGACGGGGATCTAAAGGACACAGTTTGTGTGGGAGAAGTTAGACAACAAGCAGTGGAAGGTTTGAAGAGCATAGACAGCAGCGCTTTACCAGGCAAACTAAAACTCTGGTGCTTTGAGTTTGGTCTACTGCCGAGGTTGCTGTGCCCACTGACTGTGTACGAGGTTTCTTTGACAACAGTAGAGAAGTTGGAAGCTTTAATCAGTTCATACATCAGGAAATGGTTGGAAGTTCCACGCTGCCTCAGCAGAGTGGGACTTTATGGTAAAGGAATACTGCAGCTACTAGTCTCCGCTCTAACCGAGGAGTTTAAGTGTGCCAAGGTTAGACTGGAAATGACATTAGTAGAGTCACGCGACAAATGCGCAAGGGAGGCAGCACCTGTGTTGAAAACTGGAAGAAAGTGGGCGGCAAAGAAAGCTGTGGAGGATGCAAAGGCTGCCCTTCAAATTGGTGATATCATGGGGCAAGTTCAGCATGGAAGAGGGGGTCTTGGTCTCAGTTCAGCTCCTCCTACATGGCACAAGGCAGCCCCAGCTCAACGGAGGAAGCTGGTAGTCAACGATGTGCAAAAGCAGGAGGAGAGGATGAGGTGTATAAAGGCCATTTCCCAGGCCAAGCAGGGAGAATGGATGAGATGGGAGAGTGTGGAACAATGCAAGATTGGCTGGCAAGACCTATGGTCAATGGAACAGAGCAGGATCAGTTTCCTCATCAGGTCAACATATGATGTTCTCCCATCACCACAGAACCTAAACCTCTGGGTAGGAGAGGATCCCTCATGTCCTTTGTGTTCATCACCTGCAACATTAAGGCACATTTTGACAGGACGTAAGGTGGCTCTTAGCCAAGGACGGTTTACTTGGCGCCATGACCAGGTGCTGCGATGTTTGGCTTTAGCATTGGAAGACAAGCGTAACATGACCAATAAGTTGCCACCTGTTCCATCAAAACATTACACACAAAAGACAACATTCCTCCGCCCAGGACAGCAACCACCAAGAAAAGGTGTTAAAACCAATCCTCACCCAGGACAACTGGAAGCTGCTAGAGACTGGAAAATGCTGGCAGATGTTGGTCAACGGCTTATTTTTCCACCTGAGATAGCCACCACTAACCTTCGACCAGATATTGTCTTGTGGTCTGGATCAGCACGCCTTGTTCACCTGGTAGAGTTAACAGTGCCATGGGAGGATGCTGTAGATGAGGCGTATGAGAGGAAGAAACTGCAGTATGCTCAACTAGCCACTGAAGCGGAACAGCGAGGATGGAGAGTCCGGGTTTACCTACTGGACGTGGGTTGTCGAGGATTTGTGGCACACTCTACAACCCGGTTTCTCAGAGACGTCGGATTCAGTGGCCAAGAGTTGCGTCGCACAGTGAAGAACTTAGCTGAAGCAGCAGAGAGGAGCAGCAACTGGCTGTGGTTGAGACGGAAAGATTCTGGCTGGGGATCTCAAGCACAATATAAAGAAAGAAACGCTGATGTACGGGTAAGTAAGCTGGGCTGAGTTGAGTGGGGGACGGAAGGGGGTGATGCTGGGACGCCAGAATTACTGTCGAGCCCTCTTGAGGTGTTGTGGGCTAGTCAACAAAACACAGAGGATGGAAGGTGCCCACTTGAAGACCCCAGAGATGTACCCTACTTAGCTCAATCCAGACGGTTGTCATGCTGATGCGCTGGGGAGACCGCACTGTGGTTGTTCCCCGGAGCCAGCATCGCAGCCGTTGTGTTTGCTGATGTGCTAGGGAGGCAATAAGCTGATCCCTGGAGCCAGCATTACACTTCAGCCATCAACACCAGGCAGAAGGATATCTACATCATCATATGGAAGGAAGCACAAATGGATGGAGACACATATGGATCACATTAGTTTACTGTAAAGTCTTAGTTGGTGCTTATCTTGGCGAGAGCCGAGTTCAAATCAGCATGAAGTTTTAACATCTACTCTCGTGTAATGGAAATCATCAGCAATGCTTGGCTTTGCGAGTCATTCTAACAAGTAAATGCAGTAAATAATTAAACATAAAATAGTAATAATCATTTTCCAGACAGCAACTACGTTGCCTGGCCCTTTAATAACAGCAAACGTGGTACCCATATACCTGCTACAACGCGAGCGCACAACGGCACACATCTTTGTTTACAGGGACAAAATACCAGTTCCTATGGAGAACGCTAGGGTAATATGCTTTTTAAGGCAGACCAAACCTGTCGGTACTTTTTTAGGAAAAGTCTCGTTAAACATTACTAAAACTTTTGTGTATCACTTCAAACTGCTACATGACCAATAAATGAGGAGATAACAAGCCAAACTGTCGGAATTTCGTCAATCGTCGGAATTGTGAAAAACAGCAGCATTTTTTTCTTTAAATAGTCGGAATGTGGGAAGGAGTGTTTTGAGTATCGCAAATACTCTTTAAACGTTCATTAAAAGTTCCTTATTAATTTGGTACCGACACTTTTGAGTATGGAAGCCAGCAACTCAACAACATTGCGGTATACTGTTGGGGAAGCACGCCAAAAATATCAAAGTACAATTTACTACTGTAACCAAACGGACTTCACACAAACAAAAGAAAGTTTAGAGGCAAAACAAAAGCATTAAAAAAACAAGGAATGGGAAATGGTCAGATGTAGTACTTCTTCAAGCTACTGCAAACGGCTACAACAAATTATAACAAAGAAAGTACACAAAGTGTGCATGCCCATAAAAAGCTTGTAATTGTATCTCGGGCTTCTGGTGACATGGATACTCCACCTTCGGTCTCGTCACTTATCGTGCCAGGAGGGTGTATTCCTTATATTAATATTATTGATATTTTATTTTATTAACTGCCCGTTTTGCCACGTGTAACATTAAAAAAAAAGTTTATGTTTATACGCCATGCTTAGGGGAGGAGTAATGATTAGTTGCAGTGATTTTTGAGCTAGTTTTTCCCCTAGTTTAAGTCGGTATTTCAAATAGGTTTATGTGTAGCTTTTATTGTTGTTGTGGACTATTTGGCTGTTAGTGTAGTTGCTGTTCTGTCTCGATGGCAGCGCGTTGTGTTTATTCATTTTTATTGTAAGTGACTCTGCAGCAGCATTTGTGATGCACAGTTCACCCTAGTGTTCCCACCTCTGACTTACAAAAAACCGTGACACCAAAGTCATTTCGTACATAAATAAATAAATAAATAAATAAATAAAATACTTTGACATTTAATGTCCCGGGAAGTCTTACATATTTCACAGGACAGCTGCCTCAAAAAGAGAACAATCCAGGCAAAACCAGAACGGGTGGCAACACTAGTTCATCCCCTGCTAAATGACAAATTGTGAGGGTAAAATGATTCGAAATGAAACCAGCATAAAATATTTGTGACCTAGTTTTTTCCCCTAGTTTAAGTCTGTATTTCAAATAGGTTTACTTGTAGCTTTTATTGTTGTTGTGGACTATTTGGCTGTCACTGTAGTTGCTGTTCTGTCTCGATGGCAGCGCGCTGCATTTATTCATTTTTGAAAGAGTAACAGTGATGCAATGTCATTGCAGAGACTCAAAGCAGCAGCATTTACTTACATTACGTGATTCCCCGGTCTGGGGAACATTGCTTAGGGTAATTTGGGAGATAACTTATTTTTTATGTGCTACAGACCCCAGGAAACGATCTCGCGACCACCTAGGGGTCTCTGGTCCACAGTTTGGGAACCCCTGATGTAACCGACGTGTATTTAGGGCTCCCAAGCAAAGTTTATAAATACACGGCGATGCTCTTTCATTTGCTGACACCGGCTCAATTTACGTGAAAACATGAAGTACATCCAATTCTTAAAACCATTCGTGGCTGTATGTTCTTGGTTGCGTGTTGTACAATGTGTTTATGTCACACTGCTAGTAATCACTATATGCTTCCATCTTCTTTTACTTTTTTAAGTCCCAAATCATCCAGCATTGCTAGAAGTAAGCAACACTGGCGAGTGACAAAATATTATATGTATTATATTTTCATGTTCATATTGAATTTCATATATATATATATATACAAAGTTTCTCATCATGTGCTTCCTTTTTGACTTTCCAAATCATCTGTGCGTCATAGGAATTACTCAAGTTCTCAACACTGGCGATGGCGAGTGAGAACTAATCACTGGGATATGCATTTATTTATGTGTTTGTTCAGCGTACTGTCGATGTGCATACACATTACAACACAGTTATTTTGGCTAATATCCAACGTTTCTAGGCGAAACGATTGTTACTATGAATATTTTCAACATGCACATGCACTCATTCACTTTCTTACCTTAAGCAGCCCAAAAGCTTTACATCATCACTACGCCGTATCCGCCAAATGGGCGTATACAAAAACAACTGTCGAGGCAAGAGAGTGGTCAGAAGTTATCAAGTTACGTTGGGATACACAGGCAACCTTATAGTTTTGTTTTTTTTGTAATACGTGGCAGACTTGGCGCCGAGTTTTGACCCGGTGGGGTATGTCAATTCTATTTCTATGCAACAGACAAACCAACAATATTTACGCCCCCAGTGTCATTAGCCAGACAGATTTACATTTTTGATTTACATGTTTGTCACATTGATAGTAAACATCATGTGCTTCTCTTTTGACTTTCTAAATCATTATTAGTTTATTTGGCAGGTGCCTTTATCCAAAGCGACTTACAGGTGTTATAGGGCAATACAAGGTTACAGTGCAAGAGCAATGTTTAAGTATAGTGTAGTTTACAGTAAGTGCATGTACTACAAGAATACAATATGGATTAAGACCATTTGTATCTTCAGTTACATAACAGTAGAGCAATAGTGCAAGGACAGTGCATTAGCTGAAGATCCAGTAATGTGGTGCTGAGGTCAGGCGAGTCCAGTGCATAGTAGGAGGGGTAGATCATGAGATTAACAAGTGCACTCTAAACATATTGGTCTTGAGGTGGTGGAAGGCAGTGAGAGACGGAGCAGTCCTGAAGTTCTCCGGTAGCTGGTTCCACCACAGAGGGGCTAGGGAAGAGGTGGAGTCGGAACGGGAGAATGGAGAGTGGAGGGAGGCATGACCAGTCGGCCAGTAGAGGAGGAGTGGAGAGGACTAGAGGGGGGGGGGGGGGGGGTAGGAAGACATGGGGGGATTGGAGGGAGGAGGGGGCAGTGTGGTGAAGAGAGCGGTAGGCAAGAAGGGTCTTGAAGTGAATGTGAGCAGAAATAGGTAGCCATCTGTCATAGGAATTATGCAAGTGACAAGGCAGTGGGCTATTTATTTACTTATTTGTACATTTAAACAAAGCATTTCTTATGACTATATTAGCCAATGTTTTTAGCCAAATAGATTGTTGCTCCACTTAATATATAAAATGTAGTCCATGCCTATCAGTATAATACACTTTTAAACTGTTACAAGGATAGAATCAGTGTTCTATAAAGTACAGTATGTAGTATGTTCAATATTACAAACAAATATTATTTCGATTACAGGCCCACATGTCTTTTTGTCTGTCACACTCTACGTGGTGAACACCGTAAGTGTATAGATTTTGCACCAAACTTTTATACTCTTAGCCTCCTATAGAAGTTTCAGAAGACATTTTGCTATTACCTTGTTATGGGATTCTGAGGACCCTCTGTATGTGCCTGCATGATCTTTAATGCTAGCATATGGTGCCTGCACAGATAAGATCTCCTTGAAATGACCCAGACAGCTGAAAAAGCAATGTTTCCCTGGGGATCAACAGTTACTATGTAAACAGCAGCACTATCATACATTATAATCTTCATTTCCAATGTTAAAAGTATCTTTGGCCATTAGTTAGATTGAGTAACACAGAAAATACAGTCTTTATAGTAGAGAAATAGAACTCCATGCAGAACTGTTCAAATGACAATCATAGAAATATGTCCTTCAAGTTGATATGGTACTGATGTGATGGTTGTATCTTTTTAATAGCTTTGTGCTACTTTGCAGTAATCAGTTAATTTAAAGCAGTTCTCACTCTAGTCGTGTTGGAATACTTTCTTAAGTTTTCTGCTTGATGTTTATCAAAATAACCTTTTTACTTACTGCACCTTTCTGAAATGTGATGTATAGCCTAGTACCTTGGTACATAATGTGTGCTGTGACTTCAAGGATATCAACTTAGTGGTTGACATCTTTGTTTGCAAGCCATGCTTTCAGTTAGTGTTGCACTTGCTTGGTCATTTCACCTTGAGGGTAATGTTTAGCTACAATTACTTTAAGATGTTTTTTTTAATAGTTTTATTTGGCATCATGTGGATTTTATATACTTTTGTTACTCTATTCTGTTTTTATGGAATCCTGTTCAAATTTCTCAGTACTGAGTGCAGTCTTTGCCATAATAAAATGTCTTTTCAGCTCTTTGTTTTTTATAGTTTCACAGATTACACTAAATCAAAAAGCCTTGGGGTAAAACTATAGAGACGGTTATAAATGTTATACACTCATCATAGATTTATGATTCTGAATATGTTTTCTACAGCTGCTCTCTGCATGGTTCATAGTTAAGACTACCAAGGTCTGGATTAGTGTCAGTCTAATGTACTATTCGTTTACCAGGGACACAGATTACACACAGAACAGGAACAAACAAGGTTATCCATTGCTTGAGCAATTGGGGAAAATCTCATTCTTTTGAATTCGTCTGGTCGGTTGGGAGGGGTGTGAGATACCTGAGATATTTAGACAGCATCTGGTACTGCATACTAAGCACTAGCAAAACCCAGTGTTAATGCAGACCTGCAATTCTAAAACTTTTTTTTTTTACAAAAGATTTTTATCCCCCATGTTGTGACATGATTGATAAAAAAAATTACATAATCATAAAAACAACGTGCTGGGGTATCAAAGATGTTGACAGCTATATTTTACAATAAACAGTAATCAACTGGTGTCCTCTACTGGTCTACATTAATAATGCAGCTCTCAATAACAGCAGTGTTAATAGTGCATATTAAAAAAAAGGAACTCTACCCAGATCCTGAAATAGAGTTGTGCATCTTATAAATTACCTGTTATCAAACATTGAACCAGACACAACATATGTCATGTAAAACAGGTAATTCTGCGTATAAAAACTGCCTAATTAGTATTAACCCAACTATCCAATTGTCATTTTATAACTGGAAATCAGAGTATTCAGAATATGTAGAATCTACATAAGAATTACCTGTTCACCCTGAAAGAAAATATTTTCCAACAAAATAACAATTTTAAAGCACTTATATTTAATTTACAGTAGGCACTCGCTAATAATAAATAAATAAATAAATAATGCTGCATAATAAAATGCTGATAGCTGTATTAGAAACCAAACTTCAATATCATAATTATATTATAAAAGTGTAAATTCTCTTTATTTAAAAGGTGGAATACAAGGGTGTACAAAATGTTAATTCTCTTGCCCATTTTAACGATTCTTTACTTATTGGTTACTGTACCTTTAAGACCGTATATACTGGGTTGTACTGTGCAATATCTCTCAGGTGTAAGGGAGGGGGAGGGAGCTGTCCAGAGACGTGCCTCGGATGTATCTGGAGGCAGTCATGTGGTTTAAATAATTAGGCTAAAAAAGTACCTGACTGACACGTATGCTATAGAATGGAACTGTGGAACAAGGTTATGTATGGTCTTGTAAGGAAATAGTTAATGAAAAGATTTTAAATACAACTGTGATGGACTTAATTGTCTAAAACAGGGACATGCAACCCACGGCGGCACAGTGTATTAATTCCATTTCACTTATGAATATATATATATATTTAACTTTGTTGATTTGCTTTTTCTAAATTTTCTCTTAAAAAGCACCACACCATTTTAATTTGTACTGTGGAGGGTAATTGCTTCTCATCAGCTTGTCTCCAAACAAATTTTATAAGTCTTTCTCTCCTTTCTTAAATGCACAAACCCGCTGAATTGAAAGAATACAATCCCAACATAGGAGGCTTGTTGCTAGGGAGCTGACGTCACTGCCCTTTGACTTTTGCTACAATGCTGCCTGCTACAACTAAACAACTCGTCTGCTAAAAAACGCTTTAGATATTTAATTTGCTTTGTATTATTGTGCAATGCGTGTGTATATGGTGTAACTGTACGATATTAATGCTTTGTTTTTAATTGTTTTGTATATTTTTGTTTGTGATGTGTATTGTGCAGTATGAAATAAAGTGCTTTGGTAATTGTTTGTATGTAATTGTAGTTATATTGATTTGTAATTGATATTGGGTGATGTTTATTGTTTTGAATCGTTTGTGTGATGTTTTAATAATATATTGAATCCTGTTTGCTAATTTAGCATGGCATTGTGCAATAATTAATCTATTGATTGAACCTGATTATAATTGCTTTGAAGTCATGTACCTCATTTTCTCTATATAAAGACATATTTATAAACTATCTTGCTTTGTGTCTTGTTTGAGCTTTTACCCTCCAGAGTCTTTTGGGATCTCTTAAACCGGACCTTCCCGGTCAAATAAAGGTAGTGGCAGCTAATTACGCTACTGAAATCCAGTTGGCCTTTTACAATAGTCTGTTACAATATTATGATTGAGATTCAGCTGTGCTGCTGTTATGTGGGCAGTGTATGCTGCTATATTAGGGGAAAAAATATTGGGATGGGGAGTTGGGTCATAAATTAGAATAAAAACACCACGTGACCACCATGATAGTAAAGACAGTGAAGCGTTCTTACCTTTTGTATTAGTGATCAGCAGATTTGTCAGCCGAACGAAGAACAGGACGTGTGTTTTTCACTAACTACTGCGCAGAATAAATTAATATTTTTTTTACTCCGGTCACTGTTAAACGAGCACTTTACTTTTTTTTTGTGTGTGTTGCTTTGATTGATAGCATTTTCATTTGCTGCACCCGACAGGCTGACTTTAATATAGCCTACTGTATGATCTCAGAACCTTCAATCACTACTAATGCTGTACGAAAATGATGGGTGTAATTCTTAAAACTTTAGTCTTTGGATGCACGAAATTAAAAGACGGTACTTGGGAATCTCTTCGGAAACACATTACCTTTCTATCTGATTACTATAAATAATACAAAATAGTCTACCCTGTAAATGATTACGTTACCATTTACTTCCCATCTCAGCATAATTGTGTGCCATTTAAATGTTTGTAACATCAAAAACATTAAATGTTAGCTTGTGTGGTTCAGGGGGCATGGAGCTGGGGGCTTCTAATTTCCTGTTAATTAGTATCTATTTTTTATTTAAGTCCTGATCACTTGCACCTCTGCTGTCTAGTGTTTCCTTTTCCTCCTCCTCCTCTCCTCCACCTTGCATACATGCCTTCGCATCGGTCGTCTCTGGGGGGCAAGTGAGTCTCACTTTCCCGACCTCAGGGCTAGGTATCCACCTCCCTTACCTTCAGGGGGGTTCTCACCATGTGAGTCAGAGAGGACCCCCGACCACACTCTGTCCTGTCGCAGCTCCTGCGCTTATCTTACCTCACTCAAGGCTCTGTTCTGTTCTGCCTTTCTTTTGGGACGTGGCCACTCGTGCTCAAGTCCCATACTAACCTCTACGCTTTGTCCTTATTTTGTCCCAGGTCCCAGGCAGCGTGAAGTCTCGGCCAATCGGGGGTTTAACGAGCGCCCCGTTACAGAAGTCTCAGATGCTGTGTGCCTCTCTCTCATCTCCTTTCGTGTCCCGGTCTTCCAGAACCGACTTCCTCTCGAGGGGCGGCTCTCCGAGTCATAACCCTTGTATATGTTTTCAGTCACTGGGTCCTTTGCCCCTGAGATGTGTCGGCATCGTCGCCCTCAGTCAGTGACCACTTTTCTATCCTGTCTTCGGTTGCTGGGTTCTTCGCCCCCGAGATGAGTCGGCATCATCACCCTCAGTCAGTGACCATCTTTTCTATCCTGTTTTGGTTGCTGGGTCCTCTGCCCGAGATGTGTGTCGGCATCGTCGCCCTCAGTCAGTGACCACTTTCTATCCTACTAACTGCTCCTTTCTGCTTCTTCTGCCCTATCCTTACACCCCCCAGCTCACGCCCCGTGAACCTCGAGATAAACCTATAATAACTAATAATTATAAACTTTTTATTAAAGACAACATAACAATTATCCAAAAGGACTCCTTTGTCGCTTTGCACTTTCTGTGCTCTTTTGCGTTTGCTTCCTTTGTTTAAGACATTTATCCAATCGAGAAACGATACACAGAATAATCTGGATGTACTCATTGAAAACAAATTCAACCAGTCCCAACTGCTGTTACTAAAATGCAGCTGTGCCTAATAAAAACATAAAAAGACTAAAAGTATGAATATTGTTATTATTTGTTTACCGGAGCATTTATACTAATAAAAAATGCATAACTCCCGGTTGAAACACTCAGCCTTAGAGTATGCTACTGGGAATGCGTTGTTTTTATTCACAAAAACTCCCACTTGCAGTTAATAATTACATTTCTTTGTTTCTTTGGTTCAACCAAAGCAGAAATCACTTGAGAAGATGTACTGGTCATTGTCTAAACCTGTATTTACCTCTTGAGATGAATATTGACAGGGTTTATCAAATCCTCTGCAATTAAAGATTAATTGGGGTAATAACATTAACTGACTATCATTTCATACAAGTGTGTGCTATTACTAGTTTGTTTGGTATCTCCGAGTAACTCAGAAGCACAATCTCATGTAAAGAACAATGTGTACAAGTTAATAAATAATGGGGAATAGATTGCTTTGTGAGGATATGCAAATTCTGCAATTCAATTTTTTCTGTGTTGTTGGTCAAAGACTGGCTGTATTATTGATATCCCACTTGTGGATGTTTGATACAATATGTATTCATTAAACCCACTAACACTGATGGCAGAAATATTAGCTGTTATGTTTTTATAAAATGTTCTCCATTTCATAAGAACATAAGAACATAAGAAAGTTTACAAACGAGAGGAGGCCATTCAGCCCATCTTGCTCGTTTGGTTGTTAGTAGCTTATTGATCCCAGAATCTCATCAAGCAGCTTCTTGAAGGATCCCAGGGTGTCAGCTTCAATAACATTACTGGGGAGTTGGTTCCAGACCCTCACAATTCTCTGTGTAAAAAAGTGCCTCCTATTTTCTGTTCTGAATGCCCATTTATCTAATGCCTTTTAAACCCGGGATAATTCTGGTTGCTCTTCTTTGCACTCTTTCTAGAGCAGCAATATCCTTTTTGTAACGAGGTGACCAGAACTGAACACAATATTCTAGGTGAGGTCTTACTAATGCATTGTAGAGTTTTAACATTACTTCCCTTGATTTAAATTCAACACTTCTCACAATATATCCAAGCATCTTGTTAGCCTTTTTTATAGCTTCCCCACATTGTCTAGATGAAGACATTTCTGAGTCAACATAAACTCCTAGGTCTTTTTCATAGTTCCCTTCTTCAATTTCACTATCTCCCATATGATATTTATAATGCACATTTTTATTGCCCGCATGCAATACTTTACACTTTTCTCTATTAAATTTCATTTGCCATGTGTCTGCCCAATTTTGAATGCTGTCTAGATCATTTTGAATGACCTTTGCTGCTTCAACAGTGTCTGCCACTCCTCCTATTTTTGTGTCGTCTGCAAATTTAACGAGTTTGCTTACTATATCGGAGTCTAAATCATTAATGTAGGTTAGGAATAGCAGAGGACCTAATACTGATCCCTGTGGTACACCACTGGTTACCTCACTCCATTTCGAGGTTTCTCCTCTAATCAGTACTTAATGTTTTCTACCTGTTAACCACTTCCTTATCCATGTGCATGCATTTCCTTGAATCCCTACTGCGTTCAGTTTGAGAATTAATCTTTTATGCGGGACTTTGTCAAAAGCTTTCTGGAAATCTAAATAAACCATGTCGTATGCTTTGCAGTTATCCATTTTCAATGTTGCATCAGTTATCTAATCATAAAGAATCTGTAATATATAAAGAATCAAATATTTTAAGTATTTAAGTCTTCTTTTTCCAAACAAACAGGATCTCCAATCACTCCAAAAACTCAGCACTGCTGAAATCTGTTCCTGTTTTGCATCCCTTGTGCTCACTGAACCTACCCTGAGAATTACTTCCAAGCATTCTCTCTGAGACCTGAATGAACCTGCATGCAGAGGGAGGGGAGAGCAATTGTTGCAACAGCACGCTCATCAGGAATGGTGTTCAGAACAGGGCTTGTGCCAGTCAAAATGCAACTGAAAACAACTGCAGCCAACAAAATCATTTTATAAATCTTTCTGTTGTGCACGTCCATTCGTTCTGTAGGAAAGTGAGCCCAAGTCTGGGGGAATGGGACCCAGTAGTGCTTGACTGGAATTCACTGCCACTACTGAACAATAATCTGTCATAGGGCAATAATTGAAATACTTGGGAGGACAGTAACTATCTATGTACGTACATAGAAAGTCAATTTTCTTTTAAAACACACATTTTTATTATTCAACATTTTATTGTACTATTTATTTCATTAAAATGTTTAACCAGAATAAGAACTGAACAGAAATTGATATACGTTTAGCAGTTTGTGTTTAAAAGTTATAAAAATGCATTACCATTGAACCAATTCTGTATCAAAACTACCTGAGGTACTGTAATAGGAAAGCTAAAAAAGTTTGACTGAGCAAAGTTCGGATAAAAATGTCTACATCAAAATTGTAATGTGCATCCAAAAATACAGTTCTAAGCAGCCTTAACAATTACTATTTTTGTATGGGCATATTGATACAAAAATAAAAAAAATCAAAAAAAATCAAGGCAATTGGAATAGCTCTATCAAGCCAGGGATCTGTCCACAGTAGAGATAGCTCTATCAAGCCAGGGGTCGGTCCACTGGAAGTTCAGGAGTTACACCCAGGGTCTTAGCAACCTTATTCTGAAAAACACAGACAATATATAAATAAAAGTAGCTTTCAAATTATTAATCAATCAACCACATTTTTGTATAGTGCCTTTCATGCCAAGGCATCCCAAAGTGCTTCATATTACAAATAAATATACTATATAATAATATAATATACAATAAAATATCAAAAAACAACCAAAAACAAATGGGAAAAAAATAAAACCCATATTAACAAAATGCTAAAACAGGCGATCCTGATCTACAAAAAGGCTTCTGCATAAAGATGTGTGTTAAGCTTTGATTTAAATGCATTTTTTGGGTCAGCTTTACAGATTTCAGTTGGAAGATTGTTCCACAATACAGGTGCATAATGACTAAAGGCTCTTCCACCACAAGAGCTACGTTTTATCATTGTAGTAACCAGAAGCCCAGCATCAGCAAATCTCAAATGTCATTAATAAAATTTTAAAAATAACTGTACTTCACCAGAAGCCATTGCAAGCAGGCATGAACAGGTCTAATATGTTCAAATCTTTGTCAGAATTCGTGTAGCTGTATTCTGAACCTGCTGTAAGCGACTGATAAGTTTACAAGGTAGACCAGCTAATAGGGCGTTACAATAGTCCAGACAGGATGAAACAAACACATGAATTAAAATTTTTATGTCAGATTCTGCAAGATACAAACGGACTTGAGATATATTCTGCAAATGATAGAATAAGCAGACTTCACTACAGTTGAAATGTGATGCAGAAAACTAAGAGTAGAATCAAATAAGACTCCAAGGCCCAGATATTTGAATCAATGCGCAATCCCCTTGCAAAATTTGAGCCTCGCAAAAATTTGTGCTTTTGCACAAGAATTGATATTTTCCAACAAGGCACAAAACAGTTCCGCGAAGTTGAAAAATACCAGTTTTTTGCTTAATTCGCAAATGTGTTTGTGCCTCGCAAAACCACCTGTACATTCAATACCAATATAGCAGAAATGCACAAGAGCTACGCGTAAATGCGCAGAATTGGAATACTACACGACAATGTAATGTAATGGAAACATTCTGCGCATTGCAAGCCTGTCACGCTTATCACAAAACACCATTTGGGTGCAATTCAAATATTTTTGTGCTTAAGCATATGAAATTCGTGCACATGCACACATTTGAATCTAATGTTTATAATCATCACAGGCATTAGCCTGGCTAATAAGCTAAATAGTTAAAGGGCCATCACAGATTCTATGGAATTCAAACACATGTATCTAGACTGTGCTGTTTTCTGGGAAGTGAGTTTATGATTTCTCTACTTCTGTCTCCATAATTTTGACAGGTGTCACATAAATATGAGTACATGTTACCTGTTCTAATTCATTTACCTTTTTTGACCTTTTTGTTTTCTGTTACAGTACCATCTGTTTTTTTTTTTCTTTCTCAGTATTAGCCGTGATCCCGCTTATCAAACCGTTATTGCTCCCTGTATGGAATGATCTGATTTTTGTAATGTGTTTTTTTGTAAGAACTGTAGTCGCCCTGGATAAGGGCGTCTGTTATAAGAAAAAACATACATTAACAACAACAATAATTAATAATATTAACAATCACCTGGAATCACCTGTTTTTTTATTTTTATATATATATATATATATATATATATATATATATATATATATATATATATATATATATATATAGATAGATATCTATCTATCTATCTATCTATCCATCTCTCTCTCTCTCTCTCTCTCTCTCTCTCTCTCTCTCTCTCTCTCTCTCTCTATATATATATATATATATATATATATATATACAGACATGCTCAAATTTGTTGGTACCCCTCCACAAAAAACGTAGAATGCACAATTTTCTCTGAAATAACTTGAAACTGACAAAAGTAATTGGCATCCACCATTGTTTATTCCATATTTAATAGAAATCAGACTTTGCTTTTGATTTTTTATTCAACATAATATTGTAAATAAGAAAACAAATGAAAATGGCATGGACAAAAATGATGGGACCGCTAACCTAATATTTTGTTGCACAACCTTTAGAGGCAATCACTGCAATCATACGTTTTCTGTAGCTCTCAATGAGACTTCTGCACCTGTTAACAGGTAGTTTGGCCCACTCTTCCTGAGCAAACTGCTCCAGTTGTCTCAGGTTTGATGGGTGCCTTCTCCAGACTGCAAGTTTCAGCTCTTTCCATAGATGTTCGATAGGATTAAGATCAGGACTCATAGAAGGCCACTTCAGAATAGTCCAATGTTTTGTTCTTATCCATTCTTGGGTGCTTTTAGCTGTGTGTTTTGGGTCATTATCCTGTTGGAGGACCCATGACCTGCGACTGAGACAGAGCTTTCTGACACTGGGCAGTACGTTTCGCTCCAGAATGCCTTGATAGTCTTGAGATTTCATTGTGCCCTGCACAGATTCAAGGAACCCTGTGCCAGGCGCAGCATAGCAGCCCCAAAACATAACCGAGCCTCCTCCATGTTTCACTGTAGGTATGGTGTTCTTTTCTTTGAAAGCTTCATTTTTTCGTTTGTGAACATACAGCTGATGTGACTTGCCAAAAAGCTCCAGTTTTGACTCATATGTCCAAAGGACATTCTCCCAGAACGATTGTGGCTTGTCAATATGCATTTTAGCAAATTCCAGTCTGGCTTTTTTTATGTTTTTCTTTCAAAAGTGGAGTCCTCCTGGGTCTTCTTCCATGGAGCCTACTTTCGCTCAAAAAGCGATGGATGGTGCGATCAGAAACTGACGTACCTTCACCTTGGAGTTCAGCTTGTATCTCTTTGGCAGTTATCCTTGGTTCTTTTTCTACCATTCGCACTATCCTTCTGTTCACTCTGGGGTCGATTTTCCTCTTGCGGTCGCGCCCAGGGAGGTTGGCTACAGTTCCATGGACCTTAAACTTCTTAATAATATTTGCAACTGTTGTCACAGGAACATCAAGCTGCTTGGAGATGGTCTTATAACCTTTACCTTTACCATGCTTGTCTATTATTTTCTTTCTGATCTCCTCAGACAACTCTCTCCTTTGCTTTCTCTGGTCCATGTTCAGTGTGGTGCACACAATGATACCAAACAGCACAGTGACTACTTTTTTCCATTTAAATAGGCTGAATGACTGATTACAAGATTGGAGACATGTGTGATACTAATTAAAGAAACTAATTAGTTTGAGATATCACTATAATCCAATTATTTATTATCTTTTCTAAGGGGTACCAACAAATGTGTCCAGGCCATTTTAGAATATCTTTGTAGAGTAAGCAATAATTCATCTCTTTTCACAGCTTCTTTGCTTTATTCTATGACATACCAAGGGCATGCAAGTATACAAGTAAATAGCTTTTAATTTCATCACTTTTCAGGAGGAATGAAGCATTATTTCAATGAGCTGTAAGGGTACCAACAAATTTGAGCACGTCTGTATATATATATATATATATTTATATATAACTTGCTTGACAGACTTGGAGGGCAATTAATTCAACTTAAATAAAACGGGCTGAACGGGCAGTGGACTAAGAAAGGAGCACCTTTCATAATTTTACATTCAAAACGCAGACAAAATTTACCAATACAATAATCAGTAGCCTAGCCTAATACTGTAAAAGCAGTGTCTTTTATATTGAAATCTATGTGAATGCAAGGTAAGAAAGTGCAAACTGTTGTTTTCCCCATTTGCGACGCGCATAACCCTATACGCTGTGCGCTAACCTTTCGAATATCTGGGCCCAAGACTTTTCACAGCTTGCTAGCAAAGTTATCACAATCCAATACTGAAGTAACTGCACCACATAGTACTCTAGGGTTTCCCTGCCCCTCAGTTATAATAGAAGAATAATAATTAGACCCGGCAGAATTGAGGGCTAATCTGTAATCAAGAAGATGTTTCTTCCACATTTCTTTGTGAACAACCAGACCCGATCGCTTCCACTGGCACTCCAGCTTTCTACCAGTTGTTTTTAGAGCCCTAAGCTCATCATTGGACCAAGGAGCAGAACATATTATTTTAATAATTCGAGCTTTAAGTGGGGCAATATGGTTAATTGTGTTTGTCAAGGTCAAATTGTAAAGTGCCACGGCATCATCAACATTACTTGGTACTACGTTTACTAATGGTGAAGAGGCAAGACATTCATTAAAGACCACTGGATCTAAAAGACTCTTTGTATGGTAAGTCATTTCCTTAGTTTGTTTAGGTTGGTCGAAAGAAGGAAAATTAATTTTTGCAATAATTAGGAAATGATCAGATATAGTTAGATCTTGTAACACAAGATCAGAAAGTTCTCTACCTTTACAGATATAAAGATCTAAGATATGTCCATGAACATGTGTGGAGGACTGAATCACTTGGGAAAGCCCAAAATAATCAAGAATAGAATTACATTCTACAGCCATAGTGGAAGGAGAGTCCACATGTATATTGAAATCACCACACATGAGCAGAGAAAAGCAGTAACTAATACAATTATGGGTAATTGGGATATGGACATTTTAGCATTACAAGAGTCAATCAAATTGAGCCAATCACCAAATGGCTTCTACATTCACAGCGTTTTAAAAGGCAGCACAACAACTGCAGACATGTTTCGTCCTGTTTGGGGCTCATGAGACTTTTCATGCAATTTGATTGGCTCTTGTAATGCCAAAATTTGCATACCCTGATCACTGAGAATTGTGTGTGTGTGTGTGTGTGTGTGTGTGTGTGTGTGTGTGTGTGTGTGTATATACACACACTTATGGTTCATATGTACTGACTGGATTCATGGAAAGAGGTTGAGGACAGAGGGTAAGAAAGTTACTACTAATTTGCTACTTACATTTTAAAGTGAAAGTAATTCACAAAATACATTTTCCCTGCCATGCACATCCATTCACTATATAGGTCTAAATATTTAGGTGTATATATAGGCATTTTAAAATAGACATCTATGTCTATCTATCTATATACACACTCCCCTCTTGCCCTCTCCACTCCTCCTCTACTGGCCGACTGGTCATGCCTTCTCTCCACTCTCCATCCTCCCATGCCTGCTCCTTTTCTTCCCTAGCCCATCTGTGGTGGAACCAGCTACCGAACTGCTCCGTCTTTCACCGCCTTGCACCGCCTCCTCAAGACCCCCCTGTTTAGACTGCACTTGTATATCTCTTGCTGTACTGCTCCTATTATGCACTGGACTTGCCTGACCTGTGCACCACGTTATTGAATCCTCAGCTAATGCACTATCCTTGCACTATGTCATTGTAGATCTAGCTTGTTGACTCCTTGTTCATATTGTATTTTAGTAGTATTGTTGCACTTGTAAACTACACTGTATTTATTAAGCTTGTATTGTAACCCTTTACTGCCCTGTAACATCTGTAAGTCACCTTGGATAAAGATGTTTGCCAAATAAATAAATAGTATACAATTGCATACAAAGTTATTGGCACTCTACACTTAATATAAGATAATTCAGGAAAGCATGTTTAATACAAGCATTGTAATTAATATGACAAAGACCAAAATGCACAATTTCTTGTAGTTTAACAAACAATCTTTATAAAAAAACAAAAGCAATTTCAAATATTTGTTCATGACAAAAGTACTGGCACGGTTACATTAAAAGTATCTGAAAATGGAATATAACTAATTAAAAAAGATATTAATTGATTGAAAACCATTACATCGTAACTAAGCTGCGTTATAAAGTCAATAGACAGAAACATAGGTTATTATTTCCAACTTCTGTTGATGAACAGTGTTTTGGCAACACAGCAGATGATGGTCAAGACAAAGGCTGATTGGCAGACAGTTTAATTTTCCAACATGACAATGACCCAAAGCATACGGCTAAGTCAACTCAAATTCTTGAAAAAAATGACAATAAACGTTCTGGAAAGGCCTTCACAATCACCAGATTTCAATCCAATAGAAATGCTTTGGACTGATATGTAAATAAGCATTGGGTATCCAATCTGTTTGAGCTGAAGGAAATATGCAAGACAGAATGGGCCCAGATTTCACCAACAAGTAACATACAGTACTGGTTAAGAATTATCATAAACAAGCTGTAATAAAAGCAAAAGCAGGGGTGACAACATTTATGTCATGAATGAATACTTTAAATGAAATGTGTGTTTTTTTATGAAGATTATTTGTTAAATTACTAGAAATTGTGTATTTTGCTTTTTGTTTTATTCAAAAGTGGTTTACGAAATTGTTTACTGTACTCATAAGCTGCTTTGGGATTAACAGTTGCACCTACCATGTGGTTGATGACGTTGATATGATAAGACAGTCCTCCCAGTTCCTTGCATCTCTTTATGTTTATTCTCTCTGGGTCTCCTGGCACCATCACTGGGGTCCCAGGTTCAGCCTGCCATTTAAACAGTCACACCATGAGCTCCACTCACATGGAAGTATGGAGCAGGGAAGCATTCAGGACTATTTCCAACACATTTGATGTTATGTTTGTAACTGGTTGCAGTGAGCCCATGTAAAGTGTTAATACATATCTACTGAATGTATGCACAGTTTAGATTCTGTATCACTACCATCTTGTATAAAGTGTGATCATGCTACTTTTTAAAAGCCACTGGAAAAATTGTCAGCAATAAGGAAAGATTGCAGTCGTTTGAATGATAAATGAAAATAGTTCAGTATTTTACTAAACCGAAATAGTCCCAATAAACTAAACTAATGTTTAAAATGTTTCATCTTGTCACATTGTAAGCCAAATAAAGGCAGTGTTTATACAAAAAATAAAAAGATGACAAAACAATAAATGAGTTTTACTTTTTCCTTGTATAGAATACTTTAAATGAAAACTCATTTATAGAAAATTGATTATGTTGTTTTAAATATTTTATCTATTAAATATACATTTTCAACTTTTTTTTTTTTATTGACAAATATATGTGCATTTAGAACTATGGAAACATACACACACACACACACACACACACACACACATTGTTATATAAAAAGTAGTTTTCCCCAAACACCCTGCATTCCTTACATTTAAAGTGAATACCATGTTTCACGTGTACAATAGACGTAATTACTAATTAGTAACCCTCCCTTAAATGAAGGCATTGCAGTAAATGGCAAGTAGAATGGGTTACTTACAGGTTCCAAATCTCTGTGCAAAGTGAGCAGGTCAGACATTCTGTCCTTGAATCCAGGAGTAAAGTTTTCAGGGTTTATAGCAACAAAGCACTGGCCCTGAAGACAAGAGCCATAGACTTATATATAGCCATAGACGTAATATATATTTATGTATTATGCAAATATATCCAAGTTTACCAAACTTACAGAAGAATGTAAAAAATGTCCAGGATTTGAGCACTTAATATTCGCTCCATTTGAATAAGAAACAGAAAAACAGTATGCTACTAACATATATTAGGAGTCTGTGTGGTGCAGTGGTTAAAGAAAAGGGCTTGTAATCAGGAGGTCCCCGGTTCAAATCCCACCTCAGCTACTGACTCATTGTGTGACCCTGAGCAAGTCACTTAACCTCCTTGTGCTCCGTCTTTCGGGTGAGACGTAACTTTAAGTGACTCTGCAGCTGATGCATAGTTCACACACCCGAGTCTCTGTAAGTCGCCTTGGATAAAGGCGTCTGCTAAATAAACAAATAATAAATAAACAAATAATAATAATATATCCCTGGCACGACTGTGAATACAAAACTATATGATGAAAAGAGCACCTACAATCAACCACATGTAAAATTAATATGAGACAAAGACAGACTGACAGGAATCTTTGTATTTTCAGTGATTTGAATAGTCCTAAGTCTCAGAAAGTCTTAAGTCTCAACACATTTGTAAAACTGGATATTGTGTAACACATACAGTACACAAAGCTGCCTCCAATATATCCCTGTCTGCGGTGGTGAACATTCCTCCCCTTTCTTCTAAAACTCATGTACAGGTTGGCAAAATTAGGTCCTTTCAAACAGATGTGCCTACTTCAGTATCACTAAAAATAATCACACATGTTGGGACCCCACAGTACTGCCAGGGTGTAGAAGTTATAAACTAGGGCAAAACAAATGGATCAAGTGGAACAAAGAAGCTCAAAAAACAAACTGACCGCAGTGCTTGAAATACACAGCAGGGGGCAGTAGTGGTAAAGAAGACTGTTGTAAACTCAGTTTCAACACAGCACAGTATTAATTTAATGCACAGGCCCCTGCTAACCCATTATAATGGTGGATCTCACTCCATACCAGATTTGCTACTCTGTCTGTAACCTTCCATGTACGGATGTGTTTGCTGTATTGGGAGCCAGCCAGTATGCCACAGAACACCTCGACCATCATGCCCAGACCATAGCCCTTGTAACCACCTTGCAAGTAGACAAAAAAGAAATGATAAAAAAGGTCACGTTTCTATTGAACATCCTCAAGTTATAGCGAAAAACAGAACACATATTGAGCCCCAAACAGCTCAATTAACACCTATGAATTTAATCAGTGCAATGTGTCTTTTTACAGTTTAGCTATTTCCATTTACACATCCAGAATCGTTTTTAGTAAAGCATTATTAAATGTGTGTTTCATTTTATTCATCTTTAATATTGTCCACATGGTTTAATTAAAGTTAGGTATTTGGTACGGTTTTCTCTCTTAACGTTTGGTGCCACCACTGTTCAAGTTTCAGATCTCTGGACTCACCTGTAGCCTCACAGCCCCCAATGGGCAGCAGCCCCCCTCCACTCAGCACCTTCCCAGGATCGGTGCTCGGCTTGCCGTGGGAGTCGCAGCCCCAGCCCTCGGGGATGGTATCTCCACTCCGGTGATGCAGTTCAACCTGCAGTCAAATGGCAGGGAAGCTTTCGGATTTGGATGTGATTTATAAAAGATTACAAAAACATAGTGAATATAGGTATCAGGTAGAAAATTAATCTCCTTCCTGGTAAAGGTCAAGTTCCATGTGTAACAGGGCAGAGGCTGGGCGCCAACCAGCGACCAAGCACACCACAAGTAAGCATCTATGCAGAAGTGCCAGGCTGGTGTGCATTATAGATTATAGAGCTTTTAATGTCAGAATCTGTAACTGCAGTGTATCACACAACACTGCCTGTTACACATGGTCATTTCAAAAGAGCCTAACCCTACAATATTGGAAAATTATTATCCAAGACGACTTACAGGCCTTACAGGGCAGTACAGGGTTACAATGCAAAATTGATATTTAAATACAGCGTAGTTTACAGTAAGTGCAAATAATACTACTTAAATACAATATGAAATATGATGCAACAAGTTAGGATTACAACAAGTTATATCAACAATGACATATTAGTAGTGCAATAGTGCAATGATAGTGAGTCAGCTGAGGATCCAGTAACATGGTGCATAGTAGGAGGGATAGATCAAGAGATCTAAAAGTGCAGTCTAAACAGGGGGCCTTGCTAACAGGAGGTAAGAACATTGATTATTACAGCCTTGGTTTTGTGCTTTTTGCAGAAAAAGAGTAACCAACATTTATTTAAGAAAAAGTGAAAAATCAGTATTTAACAGTATTTAATACTTCCCTGCTGATTCACAGATTGCATCTATTACACAAACACTCAACACATTTGTCAAGGACTTTGCTCGTAACCACATGTCCTGTAATTATATATAGGAGAGTCTGGGACCTGTTCAAACTATTGTGTTATCTCTCCACTTTACAATTAGTTTTATTGCATAGGTTATATTACCAGTTCTGCTCTTTGAGATGCAGCTGGAACACAAAACTCAACAATAACCTCAGGTTACAGGGATGGAAATAAGACTCCCATTGCATAGCAGTTTGATCCATTTCTGGTTTTGCTACGGGTTTAATAAGGTACACCTGAACTTGTTATCTACACACTGTCTAATCAACCATGTATTAAAACCTGGAATGGGTGAAACTGTCATGCAATAGGAGTCTTCTTTCCATTCCTGAGTTAAGTTGCCATCTTCATATCTATATTAAAAATGTGCAAGTATGGCATGTGCATGCTTAAAGACAATCAGTTTTTGATAAAGCCTGTATTTCCACAGTACCTTTCCCAACGCCACTGCGGAAGTAGCCATGTCCAGTACAAAGCTGTCACCATCGTTAGCAGGTGCCGCCACACTGATTGGATTGGTCCCCAGAGTGCACTAAACAAAAATAATAATAATATATATATATATATATATATATATATATATATATATATATATATATATATATATATATAATAATATATATATATATATATATATATATATATATATATATTAAATCAGTACAATTAAATTGTATATGTATTTCAATGTTTACGATTTGGAAGACCTTTTTGTACAGTGTCTTACATTTGTACATTTTAAAATGTCAAGATCTCAAGATAAATTCTCTCAGTACCTTGATATGTCAGACCGTTATGAGATCACTTATCTTGTGATCTCAAGATAATTTGAAATTTTGAGATCCTGTGCAAATGTATCTTGTGACATAATGAGCCACTGTATATCATACTAGTGAACAGGGCAATTACAAGTCTCTTCTCCGCTTACAGCATCAAACACACACACAGTAATATAAAAGAACTGATTACGTCTCTTGCTCTGGTAGGAACCACCAATGGTGAGGTGTTGGTGTAACTCATACCCTAAACAACAAACAAAAGCAGAATTAAACTGACACGTTAGGATGAAGTCAAATGCTGTAGTTAATTTGAATAAAGGGGGCAGCTCACAATCATGTCTTGTTTTAGAGCTTGCATAGCATAATATCCAGCAATCCCATAGTGGTTTGAGCCTGGAAAAACAAAGATCACACATTCAATCCACACTAATTGAACAGATTTCAGAAACTAAATTTATATTAGATTAGAACTGATCGTGTTTGGGATTATTCAAGTACAGAAGTGCATTTTTACTACCATCCATACCTCTTGTTTTAGTTCGCTGTGGATGAATACTTACCCTTGGCTACCACCCAGCCTATGCCAACATCCTTTGCCTTTTTAATCGCCAGATCCATGCAGAAGTTCCCAACCACTGGCCCCAGAACATTTTCACCATTCACCAGCGCTGTGGCCACCGACTCCTTTTCAATAACAGGCTCCCCATCTTTTGAACAGATTCCTGTCTGGATATCTTTTACATACATGTCTGAGGAAATAAAAGTACAACAAATGAGCTTTACTGTTTATATGCCATCCACTTCCAAATTCTGTTATATTGGGAGGGCTGTCATAATAATTGCACATACAGCAATCTACCCATTACTATGGTAACGGCTGAGCCTTGACAACTAAGATTGCAAGTATTTATTATTATTATTATTATTATTATTTATTTCTTAGCAGACGCCCTTATCCAGGGCGACTTACAATTGTTACAAGATTTCACATTATTTTTACATACAATTACCCATTTATACAGTTGGGTTTTTATTGGAGCAGCTGGAACACAAAACTCAACAATAACCTCAGGTTACAGGGATGTGTCCCCCACTGGGGCTTGAACCCACAACCCTCCAGCCAAGAGTCCAGAGCCCTAACCACTACTCCACACTGCTGCCCAGTATTTAAAGTATTTTTGTATAAACCTGCCAATTAAAAAATGTAATTCTATTTGCTTTATAATGATTTTTAGTTTTATTTCGTTTTATATTTGCATTTCGTTTTATATGTTGCATTTCATTTTATTTTGTGCTATTTTGTATTTGCGAAAAACACGGGGCTCTACTTCTAATGCACTATTCAAAGTATCCATTTTTTAAGAGTCACCAATTATGTTTTGTATTTTCCCCCCGATCCCCAATTTGGTTAAACCCAATCGTTGCGTTTTACTGAACTGTAGAATCTCGGGACAGAGCTAACCACTTTTATTACTTTATTATGACTTATTGTTAAGTCTGGTGCTGTTTTGAGGCGAATACCCTGGATGCTGTATCAATTCTAACATAACACTGACATGGTCGATTCGCATGGGAGTAAAAAGACAGGGTGCCTAATTTTGACATTTTACAGAAGGTCGCGATGTACTGTAAAAAAAACTCTGAGAAAATTATCTGGGATAAAAATAAATGGTTGGTTCACACAGGACTAAATTTCACAGATGGTAAAAAATATGAAACCACAGGCTATGTGGTGATTTTTAGTCCTGTGCGAATTGGGCTTTAGGCCATCCCTGTACAGCCTGTAGAAATCTCTAGAGAGTCTTCTTAAATTTGAACCTTACAAGGAAATGGACCTCTTGGCTTATATCACCTAAATGCTTACTTTACAGTTGCAAACCACACATGCCTTATAAGTGGACCCATATCTCAAATGATGTTAGCGTTTCCGAAGTGATTTCCACAGATACAGAAGCAGTGATTTTGTACTGACCCATTCGGTTTAGTCCATGGCTGTAATGACCTCTGCAGTCCCCTTCTACCAGAACGTCTGCCAGGGATTTAGCATGTGAAGGCTTGGCTCCTGCGGCAACCATGCACTTCTCAATGAAGCTCTGGACTTCGGACTGGAGAACAAGGCACCTGAAAGGTAGAAACAGGCCAGATAATTAGCAGTTCGACTTTATA
This sequence comes from Acipenser ruthenus, assembly GCF_902713425.1. Taxonomy (NCBI): domain Eukaryota; kingdom Metazoa; phylum Chordata; class Actinopteri; order Acipenseriformes; family Acipenseridae; genus Acipenser; species Acipenser ruthenus. The sequence goes on along the minus strand of NC_081216.1, from coordinate 15,775,912 downwards.
GCGTCTGCACGCCTTAACAGTGACTGCTTCAGGCAAAACACAGCACCTGCCATGTGCTCACCGCTCAGCAGGGTTTACTTGTCTGAACTCAGTTCACGCCTCGAGTCCTAAGCAAACTTCTCATCTTTCTGTCTTGTGCCAATCTCCCATTAGATAAAGTTCTGGAATATTCTGATAATTACAAATTAATTTTACTCCCAGGGCATGAGTGTTCCACATTGTAATTGTTCTCCATAGACCTGCGCGCAGCACAACCAGCTGAGCGAAGCTTCACCTACAATAGGGATCTCCAATCCTTGTCCTAGAAGGCTGGTGTCCCTCCTGGTTTTTGTTCTAATTATACACTAAATTAATTAACTGGACCAATTAAGCTTCTACTAAGCATTTCATTGCTTCAATTAAGTAATTTAAGGTACAGGGAACAAAAACCAGAGGGACACCGGCCTTCTAGAACCAGGATTGGAGACCCCTGATCATAGGCACACCACATATCCTGCTTGCATTGAAGCCAGCTAGTTACTGCATAACTACCGATGTAGTTATAAAAGCTCTCTTATACCTTGATTTTTAATCACATTTTCCTTATACTGAACATTTTACAGCAAATTATTTTTATGTAACATGGTTTAGAAAAGTACTAGGGCTCAATTACAGTATATAGCAAGCTATGCTTTTGGACATGAGGGCTTTACCCACAAAGAAAGCACTCTTATGAACGGTAGCCCGCAACATGTTTAAAAATATAGTCAATTGTTCCAATAAAAGATTCACTGAGGTACCTTATGGCTTCCTTTGAACTCTAGCACAGATTTTGACAAATGATTAGATCGTTACTACAATTGTTTGCACCCAGTAACCCCGATCCCCCTGTGCGTGTACATTGGCTGAGGAGTCTGGGATGGCTGGTCACTGGAGCGAAGGTCAGGATGCACCATTGGTTTGGTAAATAAAAGGCTGGCCTGTCTTGAGTCATTGAGGGTACAGTTTCCACCACAAGCAAGGAAAAAACAATATGTGCATGAAAAAGAAAACACACACGTTCAGCATGGAGCTAAAGTCAGGTGAAATGGGAATAACCTGGTAAATAAATGTTGGTAAATATATATATATATATATATATATATATATATATATATATATATATATATATATATATATATAAACATGTTTAGAATAATAATAATTGAGTGTTAATATAGATAATAATATAGATAAATAAATAAATAAATAAATACATAAAAAGTATGCATAATCAGGGACACCACCATCAGTAACGTAAAATAAATAAAATCGGGTAATGTTTTAACAGCTATAAATGTATTGCAAAATATGAACCATGGCATATAATTAGACAACCTAAGGCATCAATCAGACTGTATGCCTCTTTGTTACGTATCTTCCAAGAAAAGACAAATCCAGACATGCACCCAAAACTTGTTTCAGTGAAATAAAATCTTGCAAAATCTATAGTCTTGGAAGCCAGCAAGTCCTCTTAAACTACGTTCTCACTCTAGCTGTTCACTGGCACTTGGCCCAACTAATCACTAACCACAATTAGCCCCTTGTGCTATTCTATGTCCATAGAGTTCAGTTTCGCAAACAGTGACAAGAGATCCTGGAGTCTGCAGGGGTTGCCACGGATGGGCCCTCGCAGACCAACATTGGTGCACCTTATTGTGTCAGCCAGAATGAGCGAGGATGGCATTAGAACAGTTGGTAACAGAAAAAGCTGAGAGGGCTCTCACATTCACTAAACAGAAATATTATGAAAGTGGTCCAAGGGCTTCAAAGATTCTGGTTCTTAGGCTCAAAAAACAAAACCAGAAATTTTGTATTACAAAAATACAAGTGAAAATAGGAAAAAATAAAATAGTTGAAGAATTTGCAAAATATTATCAACACTTATACAGCACAAACGAAGAAAACTATATGATGTCTAAAACTGAAGCTTATCTCCAAAAAATTAGATCACCCAAAGTAAAGGATCAAAATAAAGGATAAAAATAAGCAATTTATCTCACCAATTACTGAAGATGAAATAAAAACAACAATTATAAAACTTAAACGGCGAAATGTCCAGGTAGCGATGGATATACTAATGAATTATATACAGCACTACAAGAACAACTAACCCCTATTTTAAGTAAAGTATTTAACTGGGCCTTAGACAATGGGGAATGGGCTCCTACCTGGAACAGTTCAGTTATAACAGTGATAAAAGGCAAGGACCCCACTGACTGCACATCATATAGGCCTATTGCTCTGTTAAACGGATACATCAATTATAGCCAGTAGACTAGCAAACATTGTCCCAATGATAATTAACCCAGACCAAACAGGGTTTATTCCAAATAGACAACTGTCAGACAATGTCCAACATATTCTTAATATTATGAATTATGCAATAAAAACAAAACAACAAATATTCATGTTGACTCTTGACGTGGAAAAAGCAGGGTGCTATAGGCTTTTAGATTTGAGACATGTAGACAGTTTGGTTTCCATAGTGATTTTATACGACGGCTACAGGCAATGTATAAACAATCAAACGCAAGAGTAAGAGCTAATGGAACACTGTCGGAGAGTTTCAGCTTATCCAGAGGAACAAGACAAGGAGATTCTTTATCTCCCTTGATTTTTCCCTCAGTGAAGAACCATTAGCAGAAAGTATAAGACAAACTAAAGATATATATATAGGGAGTTTATATAGCAGGAGAAACACACAAGTTGGCTTTTTGTATGCAGACAATGTCATTATATATACCTTAAAACTGGTAAAATCCATCCCTGCTCTAATGGAAACTATCACAGCATATAGTAATCTTTCAGGATATAAATTAAACAAAGAAAAATCAGAAGCAATGGTTATAGTAGAATCTTCACCTCAAGAGATCGAAAATAAATTCCAGTTAAGTTGGGATCAGAATATAATTAAATGTTTAGGGATTACAATCCCCAAATGTTTAGAAAACTTGTACAAAAGTAATTATGATGAACTAGAAAACCAGCTGAGGCAGGACTTAAATAGATGGCATTTGATGCCGCGCTCGCTCTTGGGAAGGATTGAGACAATACAAATGAACATACTTCCTAGATTTTTGTTTTTGTTTCAGGCCTTGCCTAATCCTATTACATTCAAATTACTGTGAGTCATGAATATAGAAAACAAAACACATTGAATAGTGCTGGGTTGGTTTTCAAATGCACCTGGACAGGTGAAGTTAATTGGCTGGTATCAAATGAAGTACAGGTAACTGGCGTTTAGCTATTCTTGTTTTGATGTATTTAAAACCCTGTTTCCATGACCACAGTACATAATGCCATAATTCTAAACTTGGGACCGAATTACTTGCAGCGTCTTGAATAAGATTGGCTGGACTGTCAAGTGAACTATGAGATTCATTGTGAAACCAGTCCTGTCATTCATCAGGACTGTAGAAATCCATTGTAAATGGCACACAGTCATTGTCTTTGCTAGAAAACAGATACAAATATTTGAAGCTAGTAGTTTTTATTCAGGGTTACTGGTACAAAGGGGGCTGGTTAGTGGTTTTGCATTTTGCACTCTCAAATGATTTCCAGATGTATAAGACTGAAAAAAAACAGAACACTAGTCTGGATTTCTACTTTGAAAGGATGATGGTGATTATTACTGTTGCTTTTTTATGTGACCGGTTACCCCACAGGTTTATAGGAGCTCTATATAGCTGGCAGATAATGGCCATGCATCAGGAGAGCAGACTTGTGTTTCAGTTAATTGTTCGTTATTGCTCAACAGTGTACCTGTAAATGTAATTATACAGGGAGACAATCTGGAAGCGATCCCACCTTGCCCTTGAGCATAACCTTCATCAATCCTTAAATGAAAGCTGCTATAGAAAGAAGGAATGTATTTCAAAGATCTGTAATGGCAGTGCTAATCCATCCTGGAGGAGTGAAATAACTTACTCAGAAAAACATGAGAAAATGGCCACATGTTTACTTGTAGCCAATTACCAATTCCACAAAATGATTAGGCCTTAACCCAAACCATGCATCCATACCCAACTGCCCTCTTCTTCAGTAGTCTGTTCTGAAATAGCTGTTCCTATGCAGTACAAGCTAAATCAGTTTCTGCTGCCAAAACGCACACTAGTAAACATAAAGCTGATACAGTTCTTTATCATTAAACTGCTTCCTGTGTTCACCAATACCTTTACGAGCTCCATAATAAATCCAGGATCTTAGAGATACAGGCCTGCAAGCAAGATGGCAGCCAGCAAAATGATAATAATACTCTATATCGGAGCAACACAACACATAATGACTGAAACTATAAAAAGTGTACGGACAAGTTATAGCTATATGTTCTTAAATAAGAAGGTACTCAGCATTATTAAGGTCATATTAAAACCAGGAATGCAAGTCTTATGTCATGTTTCCATTTGCACTATGAAACCAGCCTGTAACTCAATCTCATCTTGTTCCATTATGGGGCAGCATCCGGTTATATCTACAGTCTACAAGCCAACTTACAACTGAAGAGTACTCTAAGGGGTAGAATTACTAAGATGGGCCAGTCGCAGAGCAAACATACTGCAATTTGCATTTCTGTTGCAACAATACGCAAAGTATATATTTTGTCATATGTACTAAGAGACAATATGTTAATAAGAGAGCCGCAATATACTAATTTAAATATTTGTTGCGTCATCTTTGCGAGATTTCTAGCATTGCGAGAGTCGTGCAACTTTTTTCGAATAAATAATGAAAGGCAGTTTAATCCCATCAGATTCTATAATGGGGCCCCACATTCACCCCCAAATAAAAAATGTGTTCCTATCAAAAAGCTTTTCGTAATCATACAGTAGCCCCTCGCTAAATGGCTTACAATAAAATCGCACACACATACATTTATAGTGCTCAATGTATTTTAAAAAGTGAGATGGGTATAATTGCAGGCTCGGAGACCTTGCTTGTGGTGGCCTGTGGTGGCCTATGCACGCACAGCTTCAAAATACGTCATACTGTTGTTGCTCTTGATAGGCGTGACATTTGAGAGAGATGGAAATAAAATCAACACTGGACTGGATGGCCTGACAATTCATTCCCAGGTTTAGGTGGAAGTCGGCCATCTAGAAAGGGGGCGGAGCTACGGTACACCAAGTCATCGACCCGGAAGGGAAGCGGTGTGGCAGCCGCAGATTGGAGGAGAAATGGTTGCACTAACCAAGGGGGCATGACTGATGCTACAAAAGGGGACGTAGCGAGGTGATCTGTTCCTTTATTATGGTTAAGCTGAACCGGAAAGAGTACTGTGAATTATCGTAAGTGTTTTGTCGTGTCTAAAAATCTACTTGTTTGTTATTATTAGATGGCTAACCCGATCCGAAGCTGTTGCCTTAGGCCAGCACCAAACCCAGACAACACTGCACCATTGTACACAGATAAATTCTATTTCACCACGAGCACTTTAGCACTCACTCTGGACCTGTGACCGTGTGTGTGTCTTTGTGTGTTCTACTGTGTTTATTCATTTTAAACTGTGTTTTATTATTTCGGGACTGCAACCCGTTGTTTTGGAACAGTGCAATACACATTGTGCAATATACACATTGCTGTGTATTGCCTGGGATTATTCTTTGTGGTAACCAGACCAGGATTTACAAAATAAAACCTGTTTGGATTGTAAACTTTGTTGTCTGTCTTCTGTTTCCTAATCACATCACCACTACACCTGCGCACTGCAAACCACTTTGCCACACCCCACCACCAATAATATAAAGTACATAATTAAGTACAGCATTTCTTTAATTTGCAGATAGAAACAAATTGTTTCTTCATATATTACAATTTATAGCAATATCTACGATTACATTATACAAAATATATCAAAATATACTGATGTATATATAACAAATAAAGCAGCAGATGTTTTAACACACTATATAATACTGCTGAGTTATTAATGATAATAAAAAAAACACATTTCACTTTTTATGAATATGAATATGGTTGCAATACACAAAAAAACAAATGGGACACAGTAATTTCGTGAGATCTGTAATACTGTATCTAGGCAATAGGCCAAACAACATAAAAATGAGACAATTACAAAAAAGTGAGAGGATAATAAACATTTATTTTAAAATGTTATTATGGGATTTATTAACCTTAATCTACTATTCTATTAAAATATATACATCAGTTTAAACAAAAATATTTGATAAAAACCCTATCAAGTTTGCATTCTCCAACATGCGTTACACTTCTAGTACATAGACTAGTATTTACATTTTAACATTTACACGCACACAATATGAAAATGAAATAAAACCTTGATACAGCTATTGTGCTATAAGAAAAAAAAAAGTTAATATTATAACAAATGCAGTAAGCCATTACCTGTTCATTTTGAGTGCGATGTGGCTTTAAATGTTGTACAAACAGATGCGAGTGGATGAATGAATGCGTGTGTGAGAGTGAGCTACACAAGTACAGGCGGTTCCAGGCAAGGTTGTGGCCTCTTTAGAAACTCCCAGAGCAATAACAAGTCAGTCAATTTAACACTATAAAGAGATAAGCTGAGCATGAATTGAGCAGCATCATTGATTTTTTTCCCAGAAAACAATGGGTCACAAGGGCAGCTGGTTAGGTAAAAGTTTTTTCATCTGTTACATAAATATTTAAACACTTGCATTACCTTTGTCCATCTTCATTTGAAAACACTACCATGTGTGTTTGTCTTGACTTCACATGAGCTGCACAAAACACTTTTAGGGAATGAGGGCTTCGAATTTTTACGAACAACAAACTGTTCTGGTTATCTTTGCAAACGTATTTAGTTTTACTTTTTTGAAAGTAACTTTTAATTAAACAGTCCCTGTCGTGCAGATATAGATACCGCTTGTTCAAAATTAGCAATTTAAAATGTTTTCTTATATTCAGTAAATTCAGTCTTTTTGATATTCCATCTAGTAGACAAGTTACATTTTTGAAGACATCATATTTTAGACCAGTAAATTTGTGTGTCAATGTAACATGGAAAGAGTTTTAAATTAACACGAGGTGTGGAATGAACATTTCATATAAATTAAAACATGTATTTAGAAACAGTTTACACATGCAGATATTTAGACTACATTCAGTTAAACTAGGATTGTTGATTCTCTACAAAGTGCATTTATTACTGAAACAGTAACAAAATGACTATAATATCAAGGAGTTCAGAGTTTTATTCCATTGCATCCAACACACTAGATATTAAATCTATTAATATAATTTACACAGCTAATGACTGTCAGATAATTGAGTTTCAACCCCTAAAGACCAAATAATATTGAAGCGCTGACAAACACTGTTGTGGGGTTTACCTGAGAGAAATAACAGACACCTGTATACGTCCAAGCTCTTATTGAAAAGCAGACTGACAACCAGCCAGCTGAATGGTTTCAAGAACAGCCATTATCACAGGCAGCACCTCCCCACCCCAGGGTGCTACACCGTCTGTCAGGGTGACACACCCTTAAAACAGGGGCAAACACAGAACAGAGTGAAGAGTCTCAGAATTATACAACACAATAAACCACACAGTAAATGCAAAATGAACAATGATCAAAACAGTGAAATAACAACAACGATGAACATTTTCACCAAAATTCCACAGTCCCAGCGACCTTTGCACCTGTTTACATGTTTTATGGTAGGTTAGTGTATTGAAATAGAACAGTAAGATATATGCCTGATTCATATGAAAATGACATTTAATAGAGAAAAGTGTAAGGTACTGAACGCAGGCAATAAAAATGTGCATTATAAATATAATATGGGAGATACTGAAATTGAAGAAGGAATCTATGAAAAAGACCTAGGAGTTTATGTTGACTCAGAAATGTCTTCATCTAGACAATGTGGGGAAGCTATAAAAAAGGCCAACAAGATGCTTGGATATATTGTGAAAAGTGTTGAATTTAAATCAAGGGAAGTAATGTTAAAACTTTACAATGCATTAGTAAGAACTCATCTAGAATATTGTGTTCAGTTCTGGTCACCTCATTACAAAAAGGATATTGCTGCTCTAGAAAGAGTGCAAAGAAGAGCGACCAGAATTATCCCGGGTTTAAAAGGCATGTCGTATGCAGACAGGCTAAAATAATTGAATCTATTCAGTCTTGAACAAAGAAGACTACTCTGTGATCTGATTCAAGCATTCAAAATTCTAAAAGGTATTGACAATGTCGACCCAGGGGACTTTTTTTCGACCTGAAAAAAGAAACAAGGACCAGGGTTCACAAATGGAGATTAGATAAAGGGGCATTCAGAACAGAAAATAGGAGGCAGTTTTTTACAGAGAATTGTGAGGGTCTGGAACCAACTCCCCAGTAATGTTGTTGAAGCTGACACCCTGGGATCCTTCAAGAAGCTACTTGATGAGATTCTGGGATCAATAAGCTACTAACAACCAAACAAGCAAGATGGGCCAAATGGCCTCCTCTCATTTGTAAACTTTCTTATGTTCTTATGTTCTTATATGGGAGTATAGATTTTTGTTATGTTTTTTTTACTGCAGGCTAGTGTATTGAATAGTACAGTATGTCTTCTTTTCTGAATGTTCCTGGAATTGGATGTGATTCAAGCAGAAAATATAATAAACAGTATGTGAGGCGCCTGAGGTGTGGCAGCTAGAACATCTAACTCACATAACCTGTTTGTACCTGCTGAACAATGTACTAAGCTGCTAAACTCTGGAGGCATGGGGCCCCAGCATGGGAAATCTCCATCAGGAATCATGGGGTTGCCTCGCCAGTGAACTAACCCCTAAACCTGCAGAAACACAAAGGCCAATGCAGCCATATATACAAAACACTAGAATATTCTATAGTTGTGGCCAAAACACTATACTTTCCTATAGTATACCATACCAAATACAGCAGACTCCCACTAATCTAGTGTGGAACGGACCTGTTCAGATTAGTGATTTGTTTGGAGTGCTGATCATCATCTGTTCCATACTAGCCAGTTTATCTGATTATAGGAAAATGCATTCCAGGACGTCTATATATAAGGCTAGAAGCCTACGATAAAAGTTTGGTGAAGATGTCAAATCAACATTCTCCTGTTTATCATGCAGAGTGTGACAGACAGAAAGACAGATACAATCGGCGCACAAGGGTCCCCATTTGTTGAATGACCCTAACCTTGTCTAATCTGTTTTAGGTTTTATTTCTTCAAGGAATAATAATAAAAAAAAAAAAAAATCTATGACAAATGAACATTTTGTCTTTTCCATTTTAGTACATGCTAGGTTTGTAGTTGCCAGTAATCTAAAATTTGACATACATTCACATACATAAACAGCAGAATGTCCATTGCATTAACAACCAGTATTTTAAGTTTTTATGAATTGAATAATTAAAAAATGAATTTAATAATTAAAAACAACAATATGTTGAATTAAATATGTGAAAAAAAAGATATTCACATGCTGGTTAATTTTAATGTATGCAAATGTGAATTGCGTGCCTGTAAAATGCATTTGATTTAGGTTAGGTTTACTCTGTACCACATTGGGTCTTGTTAACATCTGGGATATCACTATAGCGATGAGTTCAGAGTAATTACAACATTGTATGCTTCAAGGTGCTATGATTAAATTGTATATCCTCCAATAGTAACAAATTATCCAGATTTCAATAGATCTGCAAAAACAAGTTTTGTAGATTAGTTTCATTCTACAGGGGAAAGGTCAACTAAAAAATGCCCGCATTAGATTGAGAACTCAATGGCAACCAGGATATAGGAGAACATTGATTCAAAGAAAGCCATCACAGCCAGTTTTAAGTTTGCTGACAATTCTAACCAACTGTACTATTCTACAGTAATCTATACAAAACAAATGCAGTCTTTCATGATAATGGAAATATAAGGAATTCATTTGTAGAAGAACGTTAAATCTAGACAGGGATAACTTGTTTACTTCCAGTGGAGCAGTGTGGTTGGTACACAGGGAGAAAAGGGATTTGAAATTAGTTGAATCCTACTTAGCAACACATAACATAGAAACCTACTGTACATAACCTAAATGGCCAGGTTGTTCCACTAGTTGGTGCTTTTGCTGAGGGATAAGTAGGTTAATGCAAAGTTTATACAGGGAACACAGGCCTGTGTTCATTTTCTTTGGTAAGTTATTAAGTTGTATTTGAAATGTGCATATAACCTAGTTAGTGGGCAATGAAAAAATAATGCAAGGGTAAAAGAAAAATATTCAACAAGATGTAATTACAGAAAGTGTCAGTTTTTGACTTTACTAAATTATATCTGATATTGACATTTTCTTTAGTTTCTGACTGCTAGTTGGTTCAATTAAGTGTATTAATAAGAACTCTGGAAAAACTACTGAAAAAGTGGAATATGAGACAGAGAAACAGAATAAAAAAAACATTTAAAATAAGTCTGGTACCATATAGTACAACCAAACTTCTGGGGGATTTTTTTTTTGTTTATTTTGGTAATTTTGGTTTGTTTATAATTATTTTAGTCTTCCTTGTACAAACAAAACCATTAATGTTACAAAACGATTGACAAGTAAATAAGGTGGTTACAGGACTCACAAGTGCATCTACCTAATTGTTTTGTTAGTTAGATTTAAAATATGCTAATTGGTGTAAAACCTTGGGGCTACAGTATTTTCTGCCACCAAATTAAAGTTAGGCTAATGCATTGAAACCATCAACCTTACAATACATGTTCCTCAAGACCATACAGTTCTATTTAAATGTCTAATTATAAGCCGTAACACATTTTAAACCTAATGACTTGACTGAAGCATTTGTTTGAGTTTCCCAGGACAGTTCTAAGTAAGAAGCCCTGGGCCATTAACTTCCTAAAGCTGGTCTGATATTGGGAGTTGGCATCTATTCTTTTGTGTGTTAATGTACTTGGCTGATAACAACATGTTTCCAAAGAAGCACATTATGCCTGGAGTGCAAGGTATAGCTATATGTTCTTAAATAAGAGAGTACTCAGAATGACTGAAACTATAAAAAGTGTATGGATAAGTTATAGCTATATGTTCTTAAATAAGTGAGTACACATTTTACCGATACACTGGATTATTAAGGTCATATCATGGGTCATGTTTCCATTTCCACTATGAAACCAGCCTGTAACCCAATCTCACCTCGTTCCATTATGGGGCAGCAGCTGGTTATATCTAGAGTCTACAAGCCAACCTGCAACTGAACAGTACACTAAGGGGTAGACGTACTAAGATGGGCCAGTCGCAGAGCAAACATACTGCAATTTGCATTTCTGTTGCAACAATACGCAAAGTATATATTTTGTCGTATGTACTAAGAGACAATATGTTAATAAGAGAGCCGCAACATACTAATTTAAATATTTGTTGCGTCATCTTCGCGAGACTTCTAGCATTGCGAGAGTCGTGCAACTTTTTTCGAATAAATAATAAAAGGCAGTTTAATCCCATCAGATTCTATAATGGGGCCCCACATTCACCCCCAAATAAAAAATGTGTTTCTATCAAAAAGCTTTTCGTAATCATACAGTAGCCCCTCGCTAAATGGCTTACAATAAAATCGCACACACATACATTTATAGTGCTCAATGTATTTTAAAAAGCGAGATGGGTATAATTGCAGGCTCGGAGACCTTGCTTGTGGTGGCCTGTGGTGGTCTATGCGCGCACAGCTTCAAAATACGTCATGTGGTTGTGGCTTGATAGGCGTGACATTTGAGATGGAAATAAAATCAACAGCAGCACGCGATGCTGTTTAGACCAACTGGAGAAGAGACGGGTGATGAATGCGATACGTTTAAATTCATCCCATTTGTTGAATAATGCACATTATTAATTATTTTTTTCTATTACTGTCTTCATTGAGGATTTAACATTTTGATAAGGGTTCCGTGCTTGTAAATCAACCTTGGCTTAAGTTAATGAAACATGTTGGTAGAAGCAATAGCCTATCTTTGCACTTCTTCATGTTGTGTTTGTTTGTAACTTGTACGTTTTGTATAAATGACCTATTGCATACAAACTTGTATTACCCTTTACACTTGTAAGTCACCTTGGATAAGGTGTCGGCTAAATAATAATAATAATAACTAATGTTTGGGATGCTTCTTTGAAATTTGGCAAGTATAAAAAAAGATATAGGGGCCTTTATTTGATCCTCTGACATCGAAACATCTGATGTATCCTAGGATACAGTGTAGGGCTGCTTATTACAAGGGATCCTGATTTTCTGCAATAAAAAAAATGAAATTCTCCGATAAAAAAAGGAAAATATCCACGTTATTCCGCGAGTAAAATAAAAGGCTAAAAATGAGTTTTCCCTGCCACATTATAAGACACACAAACAGCATAACAAATACAGGAAGTATTTATTGTCATTCTTGTTACACTTGTTGTGTCTCTTTATGTTGTATTTTAGTTTATAACTTTAATTACTCTTGAACTGTAACCTTGTATTACAGTGTAACACGTGTCACTTTCAATAAATAAATACAATAAAAATGGTTACACTTTCAAATTCTAAGCAAGTTACAAGCGTACCAGTGCCATTAATCAATAAAACAAACAAAACTTCAAATATTACAAATAGTTCCCTCAGAGTTAGTCTTCGTCAAAATAGTTAGTCTTCATCGTTAAATATACATTTAACACAGAAATAAAAACAAGGGTCACCAAATTAGAGATGCCTATAAAGCAGCTTATTTACATATTTTTTAAAGAAAGGTAAAATGAAACGAGGACGTGGTTTTTTTTTTTATATTGTTTTAAACTATTTGTATCATACGGTACTCAGCTATCTAAATATATATTTTTAAAGAAATTAAATTGGCACCAGGAGACCTGAAACTATTATATTTCATTATTGCTAAAAACAACATAACATGTCTACTTAAAGAAATAAAAAAATGTTCTAAAACTTTTTCACAAATGTGACTCGTTCATAAATTATTTTGTATTATTCACGAACATACTTTTGTTAGAGGGTACCTGTGGCGAACTGAAAGTGAATATAGACTTATTTCAATAGAAAGGTTTTCCAAATACTTTTGTCACATTGTACAGCCCCTCCTATTATTGTGATGGGCTGTTTTAATGCACAAAGTGTTCAAACCATGACAAGCTTCAGTGCACTGCGTTGTAAACATGTCAAGGCAATGTGACATGACAGTGTATATTTCCACATTGTCGCCTATAGCTACACACAAAGCAAAGTTGTTTGCATGCAGATATACAAATTTCGTTATTGACAGACTACAGAAGTCTAACCTCTTCCCACAGCTGAAGCATACATGAGTCAGTGGTTGGAAATTCTGGCCTGTGATTGTCCAGGCTACAGACTCTGGTATTTTGTTTGTCATGCCTCACACATATATTCATTTTCTTATATAATATTTCATTAAATCCATACATGTACCAGTCTTAGACACATTTTCAGGTGCAGACTCCCACTTTGTGGGGTAAAATACAAGAAGAACAATCAAATGAATGCAATTCTACTTTGGTATGTAATTAAATGCCAATGCACCTGTGGGGTGGATCTCATTAAAATCATAATTTAAAAAGGGGATGATTATCCTTTCAGGGATATCATAGTAAGCAAGTATGTACTTCTTAGTTTTATTTAGTAACTTGTTAGATAAGGGATTACCTGCAGTCATACATTAAAATGTATGGGATAGAGTGCATTAAATCCTGATAAATCCTGGTGAACTGGGATGAGATTTTATGGACACTGCCAAAGCAGACTGTTGGGAGAGAAAGGCTCCTTCCAGGACATTTCCAATGAGTGAGAGCTACACAGTCTTTCATCTTTTTAGAAGCACATATGGGAGCGTTTTGTTGCCTGTAAAAAATAGAAAGTTGGAAGAGTGGCCTGTAATTTTGGTACGTAAATATATCATCAACTTATTGGAAAAAACCTAACTGCAAACAAAACAAAGCTCTCAGAGAAGTGAGAATGAATTTCATAACCATGTTTAAACACTAAAACCTAATGCTGTGCATACATTTAGTAAATTTAACTGAGTTACTTGCTTTGTAATCAATTTTCTGACATATAATAAAAACCATTTAAAGTGGTCAACATTTATTTGGGTATCCTCATTCATGGAATAACTACAGTAATATTTATTTATGAAATGCCTACAAAAAAGTGTAAACTGTCCTGTAATATATGTAGTGTATATTTATATGTATATATATGCTGATGACATCCTCATATTTACAACGTGCCCAGAAGAATTACAAACAAGAATACAAGAACTACACGAGGCTAGCATCAAAACGGGTATGAAAATGAACCTGAAGAAGACTCAAGTCATGTTCAATAAATATACCACTCCACAGGCAATTGAAGTTAAATGGGATCAAGCTTGAAGAAGTCAATAACTACATATACTTAGGACAGTTAGTTTTGGCAACCAAATGTGAACCAAATGTGTGAAATAAACAGAAGAGCAAAAATGGGCTGGAGTGCCTTTGGAAGATTAAGCATGGTTCTGAAAGGGAAGCTACCCTTATGCCTCCACAGGAAAGTCTTCAACCAATGCGTGCTGCCAGTGCTAATTTATGGATGCAAAACCTGGACCCACAATGAAAAAATGACTCAAAAATTACAAGTGACTCAATGGAGTTTGGAAAAATGCATGCTGAGAATAACAAGAAGAGACAGGAAAAGGAAGGAATGGATAAGAGCACAAACAAAAGTATGCAATGTTATTATAAGAGCGAAAAAACTCACCCAGCGCCCCCTGTGCACGTCACAGATGCTCATTGAGGGTGGGCATGTAGCCTATGTACAGTACACAATTCATTGGCATGTTGCTCAACATAAAAGCAACCATGCCACATAATGATAACTTAACTTTCTGTTTCATGTCTTTGTAGTGGCTTTGCTTGCTAGAAAAGAGCTTGCTAGAAAAGATTTATATTTATTGTTCCGGCTACAAAAAGAAGTGCCGGAACTCTGTTCCGGTGCCTTCCGGCAGGACTTGATTACTCTTAACAAGTGGTAAAACAGCAGTAATGGAACATCTGAAGTTTCACATTCAGATCCATGTAAGTTAGCACTAAACTTTGTGCAATGCTCATTTTGTTTGTGACATGCAAAAACAGCATGGTAAATTGTTTCAAACAATTGATAAAAGACTATTATAAAGCCTTGTTGGTGGATTTTCGATGCTCACTCTTTTCTAAAATAGTCCTCCATACCAGCATATGCGCTTATCATGCAAATAAGTTCATCCCCTCCAGCCGATTTGTGCAGTTTTGCAGAACTGTGGCAGGGCGGAAGAGCTGCCAGTGTAAATAGTATGGAGGGATGGTTTTTTATTTAAGTTTGGCAGAGATGGGGTTAACTCCATCCCTGCCGAATACAAGTGTGGAATGTGGCTGGGTCTTGATTGAATAATGGATAATCAATGAAGTCTCAGCCACATTGTATAAAAAAGGGAAAAATCCTTTGTTTGGGGAATGAGTGGAAAGACAATACAGCGAAGGCCATTGCCCAGCCTGAATATCAAAGGTGTGTATATTTGAAAGCATATGCATTGTTTTGTTTGAACCTTTTATTTTGGCCCCTGGGCCTTTGTTTCTTTGTTCTTATTTTATTTGTATTTTGTGTTTAATAAATGTGCACAACATTGCTTTAAAACTGCAGCTTCTGAGTCTGGCTTTACTTCCCTGCCGCTGACCAGCCTTGACCGCAACACTACCTGCTCCAAGGACATATTGAAATAAATGGAGAATGCAAATACAATAAATTAGGAATACATACTGTTGAGCTTCACAGGTTCTTCTACTTGTTATTGAATCAGGATTGGTATAATTAAGTGTGTGTTTACTGATGGAACAGAACATTCCCGTACTCTGATTAAATAAAATGCACACAGAATTAAAGGTTTTGTAAGACAAAAAGGTGGTTACCTTTTTTATTGATTTTACGCATGAAAATAACAACCCTGCCTAAGCCAATGAGAAAGCTTTATTACATTGTAAACCAATCCATAAGGAAACATTTCTGAGTCTAGAAATACTAAAAGAAATGTAATCATCTCAATGACAAACATTTTGACTAGAAGTATTTTTCAGTGTCTTAGAATACAGCTCTACAGTAGACTCTACTAATGTGCAGGTTTTCAATTCGGCCACTGTAGAAGGCTCTGGGAGTATTATTATTAGTAATTGTTTATTTAGCAGACGCCTTTGTCAAAGGCGACTTACAAATACCGGGGCGTGTGAACTATGCATCAGCTGCAGTCACTTACAACAATGTCTCATCCGAAAGATCACAGCACAAGGTTAAGTGATTTGCTCAAGGTCACACAGTGAGTCAGTGAGTGAGCGGGGATTTGAACCAGGGACCTCCTGGTTACAAGCCCTTTTCTTTAATCGTTGGACCACAGCCTCCTATAGTATTGAGACACACAGTGAACACATCTACTGTGCTTCTGTGCATGAACTGCTCACTGAGGGAAAATCTTCCCTTTAAGCAAAGTAATTGTAACTAATGTGCAGGGTGCTCCTGCAATATCTTCGGTTTAAATATGTTCTTATAATGTACTTCTAAATTGTTAATTTAATTACCCGTTTCTCGTTCTCTACACTTAAGGCTAGTAAAATATAAATATTTCAGTTTCTTCGGCTTTGATGTTAATCAATGAAACCCCAGTCAAAGTATCCAAAAATTCTAATCTTAAACTGCTGTTTGTTTTAAATAAAAAATAAAAAATTAAACCGCTTTAAAGTTAAACAAGACACAACTAGGGCAAACTTGGCCCCCATTTGTATTGCAGTAGGAGGGAGGAGTAGTAACATGAATAAAAAAAGAAATGGAGCCAAATATGCCCCCAATTGTGTCTTTTTGACTTGGCCAGTTTTACATCTTTATAGGGCAGGTCTCTATAACAAGCAGATACCACATAACTCTTTTGCAGATACCACATCTTTAGATGACTGGTCTGTTTATTCTAACGACTACTTACTGAAGCTGCCAGTGGCATATTCAATTGAAAATAAATGTGTTCAGAATCATTTTGGACAGTGTTTCATAAAATTGCTACTTATCTATCACTATTTACATCTGTACAATTCAACCACAGGGGAATTCACTCGGCATTGTAAACTGTAATGAATTAAACCCTCAGTAGGCATACATTTGGTTTTCTTGTTCTATGCAGTGCTGCACTGTGAGTTGTTGTTGGCTGATGTTAAACAGAAGAGATGTTATTCCCTCGTACCCAGACTTGTCCTATACACTCTTTGAAGGGATAAGAATAACGGGAAAGTATAAGATGTTGCAATATTTGTTGCTGCCTATCTCTTCCAATTGAATAAAACATTTGGCCACTAAAAAGTAATCTGTTTGCATTTGCTTGCAGCCTGCTTATGCACTCTTACAGTTAAAAACTCTTGAGATGCTTTTTCAGTCAGGACAATCTTGTGTTAAATAACCACATTTATTATAATAAAAAATCTTACAGATTTCCAAAAACACTGAACCCAAACAATGGTTGAAGAAAAACATGTAGAGTAAAAATAGTTGGAGCACAGCCTCATCCTTGGTGCGCCGTGTTCATTCGGAACAAAAATAAAAAATATATGTAAATACATACATAATTATGGCCAGTACAGCACCTCACACATTTGCTGAATGCGCAAAAAAATCTAATAAAAATAGTGAACCCCCCCCCCCCCCCCCCCCCCCACAAAAAAAAATCACATAATGTGATGTGACAGTACTAAAATAGCAAAATATGGGAGTACAAATACGGCATTTGGAAAGTATGAATGTTATGTTGTGATCCTGTGTTACGTTATTTTCTTTTTTGTTTTGTTTTTTCTGTGATCGTATTGTGCGTGATTTCTGTCGCATTCGGCTACGCCCCATGGCATTGATGCATACTAGACGGCGTATTGGATATGCGTCAGAGGCTGGGTTTAGAAACTAAACTGAAACAATTCCGGGAAAGATACTTTTTTGCACAAGCGAGGTGTCGCAGTCCTGAACTTGCTGTCATGCTTTTCAAGGAGAAATAACAATATGACTACGTTTACGTTGCTACCTTGTGAATTCTGAGCATGAAGTTTACTGGAACGAGGAACGTTTGGCAAAAGTGTGACTAGATTGAAGGATCGCTTGTAGATTGACCAATGAACGTACAAGGCACTTGTATTAGTGATACTATAGATTTCCTGCCTGAAAACCTCGCAAGCTTTATATTCATGTAAGCTCTGCAAAAACACTGTACTGTGGATAGTTATGACTATTTTTAATGGCTTCCTATAATTGACATGCACAGACTCATTAAGGTAATTCATTCTCTGTACTTTTCTCTATTTTCTAGTAACAACTAAAAATAGGTAATTGGTTAGGTTTGAGGCAAAATAATATATAATATAATGAAATAAATCTAATATACCTGAACAAGTATGTCAGTGACACATCCCCTGCCATCGAAATGTTTCATTTTAAACTATCTGTAACATGAACAAGCAACATTCTGATCACAATGACCAACCCTATATATGTAGGTACATGTGTAACGTCCACTTAGAGGGTCCTTCAGAAACAGAAGCAATGATGGGTAGCTTAAACCACCAACAGGAATATTGTCCAACTGCACCAACCTGTCTAAGAGGGAGAAACCTAAAGAAACTATCAAAATGAGACTTGCAAGAAACCTTTTAATACATGTAAAAAAAAAGAAGAGACAGACAGTTCCAGTATATCTTATCTTGTATACAGATATCAGCTAAATGATATATTTAAAAACAAAAAAAGGTAATTTGTAGTTCCTGAGTACAGTTCCGTATTTGTGATTTATAATAAGTGAATATGCTTTATGTAGGGTGTCTTTGATTATAGCAGACATCATTTCACACAGTGTGAGTGGACAGAACTGCACAAGATAACATTTCTTATGCAATAAGAGATGCTACATAGAGTGGGAAACATCCAACAGAATGGAACATGAATCCCAGCAATAGAAAGGCAAAGAAGAACATTCAGAGGGAAAAGGAAGTTAGCAAGATATTAAAGAAGAGGCAGACTGGATTAAATCATTTGTTTATTATGAAACAAAAAAACATGATTTCTTTGATAACAAAACAATTACAAAGAGGTTGACAAACACATATAATAATTCACTGTTACATTAACACAGATACGTTTTTAGTGCACCATTATTTTATTTAATCTGTTTGGACACAAGGAGTAAAAGTACATTACACGTTGTACAGTAAAATAATTTAAGTACTTCCAAAAACCTCATAGTATATGTTGCCTCTTCTATATTAATGTTTGTAGGGGTGGCAAGTCCAGCCTTTGATTTAGTTGTTTGCATGTACAATACTGTATTTGCACGTGAAGTTGTCAATGTTAAATAGTGTACCCTGCATCCTGAGCCATTTATGTTTGAACATTTAAAAATTAAAAAATATTCAGGCAGAATAACCCTTGTAGAATATAAATGTGGTTTTCCTAAACTGTTTCCCCATAGATAGATCTTTGATTTTCCACACATGTTAACCAGGTTGGATGCAATTAACTGATTTTCAAACCCTGAAGCAGACCTAGACTTGCAAGTCAAACAGTCTGCTTTGGTATTGCAATAATACTGATTACAGCCTTCAGTGTTAAATACAACCTATATACTGTACATTAGATGGACACCAGGCTAGTCCCACGGTAAAGTGCCTGATTTGAAGACCACCTTAGAAGATCTTTTAGGTGGTTGTTCAAAGCAACTTTAAATTCTTACCCAAAAGTAAGGGGGACATGTTGAAGTTATGCATCTACAAACTGCACTGACTTGCAAACGTACTGTTTGAGAACTTGAGATATAAATATTCCGCTGGTTGTGTAATCTGAAGTTTAAATGACTGTACAAAGCCTTCAATACAAGTTGTACTGATGTTTTCACTTGAAAGGCACTGTCCAGGTGTTGTTCTTGTTCAGTGTTATTGAGAAGGTCAGATGATGATTATTTCCGGAAGAGCTTTCCAAAGTTATCATAGCCTTCCTCACCGAAGAAGTCATAAGAGCCCTTGACGTTGGAGAGGTGGACAATCCCAGTGACAATGAGCACGATGATGAGAAGAGGAATAATGACGTTCCATCCAGAAGCCAGAATATTGTACCACTTAGCCTTGTGCGAATAGAGGTGGGCAGCTTTGACGTTTCCAAGAACATTCTGATCTCTAGTCTAGAAAAGGAAATGGCGAAAAAATGTTTGAAGTGTGGTTAATTATTATTATTTATAAGCATGTCAGAGACCTTCACTTCTCACCATGCTGCAAATACAAAATTAGCGCCATCAGTAATATGAAAAAGTACATTAGCATGACTTACAATTTCCATGCACATGTAAAAAAGGAAATCTGACACATGCCTCCATATACCTGATTCTGATACTTGATAATTAAGAATGTCCTTTTCAAGTTTATAACTGGATAAGAGATTTTCTAGACAATGTAAAAACATGACATACAGACAGACTCCTTATAGCGCTAGATTCTGAGAAACACCCCCATATTGTGATGCACTCAACAGCTTGTTTTTTATACATATTTAACCCATTAGCCCAGCAAATTAAAAAAAAAAAATCCTGTTACAAACTTACTACTTAATATTACTGTACCTCACCAATTTCTGTTAAATATAGAATCCTGACAGAATGTCAGTCATTTCCAGTAAACCGTTATCAGCTGAACTTATAACCTTCTAGCGCTGCAAGTAGCCACTGCAGCATTCCCATCAGCTCACAGCCCTACTCACAATACTTTAAGGACTGTTTCAGGAATGTTTTGTGAAGGATTTAAGAAGGTTAGTAGTTAGAATCAGGATTCATCCGGAATACAGGGTGATGGCTCAATTTTGCAGCCTGGTTGTTCTTACTGTAAATATACATTCTAATTCTAGGGTCTTGTGTCACTCACATCCTGACTAGGACTGAAATAAAACCCTTAGACTAACGACACTTCCACCGCAGCCAAAAATCTGTATGGATTTTACAGCTTTTTGGATGAGGTCTTACAAAAATAATGTATGTCAACATGCAAGGTCTAATTTTCTTGCAATTGGGTGCTTTATTGAATAGGGAAGAACCTAACTACGTTGTAATTAGGGTCATAAAGAGACCAAAGATTTTATTTGTATGGAAGACCTCCCTTTTTAATATGTGGCTTGTACTTTCCGTATTCATTTTAATGTGTCTTGAGGCTTTCACAATGAGTAAAGGGCTCAGACTCCCCATCATGTTTGATTTATATGTTTTTAAACATAATTGTTACCAATACGTTTGTCGAAATGAATTACTAATCCTTTAATTTTCTTAATTTTGCATGGGCTGGCTTTATAGACATCCCTTTAACTCGGGTACTACTGCTATAATTATGCACACTTTGTTATATTGTCCAATATAAATACATATTAACAAGTAGTTTCAAGTAGCTTTTTTGTTATTGTGACGTTACACTTGCATATATCTGGAAAACCACTTACCTAATTATGATGAAACATGTTATTAACATTGTTTAGCATCAATTACTGGAAGTATCAGATTGTTGGAATATACAGTATGGATGTGTCTCTGTCTATGTCAGTATGTCACACTACCATTAAAATGATTTCCAATATGTGGAATAACTTATTTATTCAAGATACATGCAGTAATGTATTTTCTCATGATACTAACAACTGATTTACTTACCTGATGACATCCTAAATACCACTTTTCATTAAACTATGTATTGCCATTTCTCATCCTGTACTATTCTGTACCGTTGATATACCTCACGCTTTTTGAATTTACAGCCATGTGGGGAGCCACCTTACTGACATACTTGTATCTTCCATTACGACTGCATGCAGTTTAAAACACATATGAAAATCTCACCTTCACCGAGTAGATAAGGGCCAGAAATCCAAGGCAGCAGAAGTTCATGTAGAGAGTGTTGCAGATAGACCACAGCAGATGGTCTTTAGGTGGAGGAGGAGTGGGTCTCACATTGATCACTGTAGAACTGGGTGGATTCAAGGGAATGGAGTTGGTAGGACATGTATAAGTGGCGTTGTCCATCTTGGTCTCAGATTCTTCCCTATAGCTTTCTGCAGTAAGTTCCTAAGAAAAATGCACCAGTGCTTTGGGCTAAAAGGCAACTCCTTTTTATACTGGCAAAGTTTAGGGGCAGTCTTCATACCAAATTACAGACGAGCTGTATATTTAGATGTGCCACATGCAAAGATGAGAAAGGTTATTATTAAGTGGTTTTGGTATATTCTGCACTCTTAAAACATGAGGAGAAATGGCTACTTAGTGATCTTTAAACCGCTTTGTTCCCTTTTATCTGGTTACTTTATAGGAATGGGTGTGCAGGCTTTTACTTCGGTCCTGATTAAGTGACACATTTTAAACGCCCAGGACCAAGTTGAACCCTAAACAGAAGGCCCACGAGGGACTACACTGTCAAGGGGTAGGGTTAATAAGCTGTAGCTCCTGTGGAAAGTATGCCACCCTTCTCTTTCTAAAAGAAAACACCCAGTGATTGCAATGATGTCCTAGAAAGTATAAGAAATCAGCAAAAAATATTTAAAACAGACTGTGTTAGTAATATTTCAATGCTGATATTTGATTTGCTGCTTTTATACTGAGAATGTATTAGTCTTGTTGTAAAGGGTTATATTCTGGGAGCAACATTTTTAAATAAATAAGTTTACATCCCCCGCTGTGACTATTAATTCTAAATTTAAGCCATTAGTATGATGAAAAATTTGATAACCATATATCAACAGAATAGTGTAGAATAAGAATTAGCAATGACATGTTTCATTACGATTTGATAAGAGATTCTTCAGACTAATGCAATAATATGTGTCATACAGACAGATGGGTGAATGGACATACAAACAGCCCCTATCCGCAGAATCTGATAGTCTAAGAATATTCTAAGAATTTAAAAAATGTTACTACCAGGTTTCATGAAAATTGTATAAGTGGTTCTGCAGATATATGATTAAATCTCTGGCAGGGATACTAAAAGAAATAAGAACCGATACTGCCAGAAGATTTAAAGGAACAGTATAGAAAGCTGATTAGATGGCAATACCGTCTGGTAATTAATAGCTTGCTGTACAGCCCAAGATTAAATACAATGCTCTCTAATCAAGATTTTATTGCAATTAAAAACAGGTAAAAATTTGCTTTTTCATGTAGTCTGCACATAAATGTTGTACTTGATATTAATAAGTACCGGCGCAACCTGGCTTTAGTTATTGGTCAATCAACTGTGTTAAATCTTCAAGTGTAAATGTTAAGGAAATTAAAAATAAGTTCACACACCCTAGTCTCTGTAAGTCGCCTTGGATAAAGGCGTCTGCTAAATAAACAAATAATAATAATGAGTAAAAGTCAGAATCTGGTCTTAAGTTTTACTGGTAAATGTCAACATTTACCAAATATAAGGTGGTTAATGTCAGAAATGATCAAGAAATAGATGGCATTTTGGAAATGTAATGGTTGATCTTATGATTTATCGACGCATATTGGTATGTCATCAAAGAATGTACTTATTCCTGCATATAAATTGTCAATTAACAAAATAGTTAATGTTGAAGAATATTTTTATTTCTGCATACACATCATTAATGAGCTTACAGTAATGCATAATAGAGCAATTTAAACTACTGTAAAACAGGATTTCGCGAGCAAGAAATGTTTGCTAATTTCGCGTTTATTAAAAACCTGCAAAATTAATGTGCTGTGAAATATATTATTCATATATGTGCCGTACATTAAAAGAAAAAAAAGAGCAAACATTTATTGCAGAAAAAATTTACCTTTTAGGCCATTAGCGAAATTAAGTTACCGCAAAAAAATCCTGTTTTACAGTAGTTCAACGCGATACTCTACTGAACAATATAGTGATCCACATGTGTAGAACAAGCAACATTCTGGTAAATTTGCATATATAACAATTCACAATGGCGTTGAAGTATATTGTACTCCAAATACGTTGTAGTTTGATGAAAAATAAAATTCTGTTAAATGCAAATTAAATCATTTAGGACTTTTGTTTTTTCAACAGAAAAAAACACAAAACGCCACAAATAATGGCAGTTAATAGATATATTTACTTTCTTATTGCAGTATTTTGTGGCACTTGTAGTTACACGGGACTGTTGAGCATTAAAATGCATTACAATGCGCTAGACATTCGGTCATTAGCAAAGACACTTGGTTATTCTTGAGATTCACCGGTAAACGCCTGAAGTAAAGCGTTACCATGTTTACTTCAGACATTTACCGTTTTGCTTGGTAAATGTCAACATTTATCAGTAAATCTTAAGATTTGCCAATATTCAGACTTTTACTATAACACATATACCAAATCAGAAAATGTTACGGTCGTGAAAATAACTTTGTAAATATTGTTAAATACATATTTTTAGTGCATGGAGTTCAGTTCTCATATGTACAGCAATACATATTATTAAATGCTAACTCCAGTGAAACTACAGTGCCTTGCGAAAGTATTCGGCCCCCTTGAACTTTGCGACCTTTTGCCACATTTCAGGCTTCAAACATAAAGATATGAAACTGTAATTTTTTGTGAAGAATCAACAACAAGTGGGACACAATCATGAAGTGGAACGAAATTTATTGGATATTTCAAACTTTTTTAACAAATAAAAAACTGAAAAATTGGGCGTGCAAAATTATTCAGCCCCTTTACTTTCAGTGCAGCAAACTCTCTCCAGAAGTTCAGTGAGGATCTCTGAATGATCCAATGTTGACCTAAATGACTAATGATGATAAATAGAATCCACCTGTGTGTAATCAAGTCTCCGTATAAATGCACCTGCACTGTGATAGTCTCAGAGGTCCGTTTAAAGCGCAGAGAGCATCATGAAGAACAAGGAACACACCAGGCAGGTCCGAGATACTGTTGTGGAGAAGTTTAAAGCCGGATTTGGATACAAAAAGATTTCCCAAGCTTTAAACATCCCAAGGAGCACTGTGCAAGCGATAATATTGAAATGGAAGGAGTATCAGACCACTGCAAATCTACCAAGACCTGGCCGTCCCTCTAAACTTTCAGCTCATACAAGGAGAAGACTGATCAGAGATGCAGCCAAGAGGCCCATGATCACTCTGGATGAACTGCAGAGATCTACAGCTGAGGTGGGAGACTCTGTCCATAGGACAACAATCAGTCGTATACTGCACAAATCTGGCCTTTATGGAAGAGTGGCAAGAAGAAAGCCATTTCTTAAAGATATCCATAAAAAGTGTCGTTTACAGTTTGCCACAAGCCACCTGGGAGACACACCAAACATGTGGAAGAAGGTGCTCTGGTCAGATGAAACCAAAATTGAACTTTTTGGCAACAATGCAAAACGTTCTGTTTGGCGTAAAAGCAACACAGCTCATCACCCTGAACACACCATCCCCACTGTCAAACATGGTGGTGGCAGCATCATGGTTTGGGCCTGCTTTTCTTCAGCAGGGACAGGGAAGATGGTTAAAATTGATGGGAAGATGGATGGAGCCAAATACAGGACCATTCTGGAAGAAAATCTGATGGAGTCTGCAAAAGACCTGAGACTGGGACGGAGATTTGTCTTCCAACAAGACAATGATCCAAAACATAAAGCAAAATCTACAATGGAATGGTTCACAAATAAACATATCCAGGTGTTAGAATGGCCAAGTCAAAGTCCAGACCTGAATCCAATCGAGAATCTGTGGAAAGAACTGAAAACTGCTGTTCACAAATGCTCTCCATCCAACCTCACTGAGCTCGAGCTGTTTTGCAAGGAGGAATGGGCAAAAATTTCAGTCTCTCGATGTGCAAAACTGATAGAGACATACCCCAAGCGACTTACAGCTGTAATCGCAGCAAAAGGTGGCGCTACAAAGTATTAACTTAAGGGGGCTGAATAATTTTGCACGCCCAATTTTTCAGTTTTTTATTTGTTAAAAAAGTTTGAAATATCCAATAAATTTCGTTCCACTTCATGATTGTGTCCCACTTGTTGTTGATTCTTCACAAAAAATTACAGTTTCATATCTTTATGTTTGAAGCCTGAAATGTGGCAAAAGGTCGCAAAGTTCAAGGGGGCCGAATACTTTCGCAAGGCACTGTAAGTGTAGTTAACTTAGCTCTGTTTTGAAGTGTATCCCATATAGTTGTAGTGATGGGGGTATTAATATATTTAGTGAGCTTGAGAGTTAAATGACAACAACTAATAAATGCATTAATCTCCTATCCCAATACTTGGCATCATAGGTTGTGAAAAGATTGAACACCATTTTGATGAATACTGGACTTATCTGTACAGTTCAGCATATGAGCTGATAGAAACATTATTCCTCTACCAGGGAAGTTTAAAGAGAAGCTGCTCTAGTCATCTGGAAGACATTAGGATACTATGGTGGCTATTCATATTCACCCCGCAATTAGAGGTAAACTCCACCCAGGGTGTACTCCTGAAGGAAGACCGATAGATACAACAGGCAGCAATGGTGCTGTTGAGAGGTGGGGGTTATATAAGCTGTAATATAGAAGTTATAATGTACTAAGTAACACAACTTTCAAGACTGTACATTAAGTTAGACTAGTGGTCCTCAAAGCTGTGCCCATGAGACCAGTATTGTTTATACAATGGCGTCTGACAATCTGCAGAACTCATGCATTGCAAGGGGAACTAAAGTCATTACAATCTACTGCGTTTTCAAGCTCAGGTTTTGTTCCTTTGAAAATCTGTTTTTAATGTCATTTTAGCTCACAATTTTGGTGTAAGTAGTTGGTTAATAATTATCATTCCCTGGACTTCATGACAAATACTACACATATATTTGTACCACAGCAGAAAACACAATGGTTCTAAGTGGGTAACACAAAAACACAAGTGAGGGAAGACAAACACTGAGGTACAGAGTTGTTTATTACTCCCTGTGACAGAGATCGAATGATTCTTGGTGTTAGATCTCCCTCTCGACCTGTGAGGGCACGGTGCACGAGGAACAGAGTACCCTTAATTAAATGGCACGACAATTTATTCCGTAGGGTAGATGGAAGTCGGTCATTTAGGAAGGGGGCGGAGCCACGGCACCCAAGCTCATTGACCCGGACGGTAAGCGGCGTGGCATCCGAGGACTGGAGGAGCGGATGCGCTCGTTAACCTCGGGGTCATGGGGGAGGGTATAAATAGGGGGCATGGCTTGAGTGAGCTGTTCCTTTGCAAATGGTTAAAATTACATAACCGAGAAGGAGCCCGTAATAAAGAAATAAACCGTGAGTCTTTCGTGTCTGTGTGTTAACACTGTGTGTCTTGTGTGTTGTTTTCACTAAAGATTACTAAGCACGATCCGGAGCTGCAGCCGCAGGCCAGCAAATACCCGGACTTCACCACGCACCTTTACCACTACAGGAACTGTCTTTGTTTTCACCACTAGCACTAGAATCACGCACTGTCTAATTGTGTCTGTGTTTTGTGTTTTGTGTGGGTGACGGAACGGGACTTTTGGTTACGGGTCAAACCCGTGGGATTACAAACTGAAGTGATACACGCCGCTGTACCACTTCCAACATTGTCATTATTTGCAGGTTTGCCTTAAGGCTCTGGACATTTATCAAATTAAATAAACACCCTTGCACCTGTACAAACGCTGTCCGTGTAATTACTCCACTCTGCACTGCACACACCTGCACGTCTTTACCACTTTGCCACACTCCCATATAAAATACCACAGTAGCATCCAACAACACTGCAAACATGTATTATAGGAAAGTGTTTTGGATGGTACTATTGTATTTTCCTAACTGGGCTTCCCTTCTGTACAATACATTATTTTGTTGCCTCGTTTAGTTTGAGGCCTACTGCGGCTACTTTAAATTACAGATATTTCCTCTGGCAAAAGCCGCCTTTTTCACAGATTAGTTACAAATCAGCTTTCAGACTCTAAATGATGGTTATTTCTCTACAAAAGATCAGTAAAACGATAAACATAATATCCACCTCAACTGGTGTAATTATATTTGAAATTAAGAAGTTTATGAAATACCCAATTTGTTAAAGTGTTTCTGACAGAGAATCTATTTTAAACAATGGATTGTCTTATACGACACCCTGGAATTCATAAAGCTGCTCAATGGTTGAGGTGTTTCTGAAATAGTAAGCCTGGTAAATATTATAGAAAGATAGATGATAAAATATTTAACAGGTAAGAGATGTTATGAAAATGTAAGTAGGGGGGCCAATAAAAATCACCAACAGTGGAAAATGAGACATTTAAAGAGACCCCATTTTACACATATCTGATACCATGTTTATAGTTTGGTTGTATATTTGAATCTCTCAACTGCTGTAAATGGCAACTGTGATCTAAGGCAACTGTGTTGAACCAAAAAGGCTTAATTTATGATTTATGACTTTAAGAAGACTGCTGATGACAGGACAAAAAAGCCTGGCTTCAAAGGGTATAGTTAAAAATCTTCCAAAAAACCTTAGTCCACTGACATGCACAAATGACAAAGCAATAATGAACCCTTGCTATAAAGATAAATAAACTGATGCAATAGGGTTAGGGCTGTCTATTTATATAAATTGTGCTACCCAAGGCTTTACATAGTTTTTCTTACTTTATTTTAGCCGCCTTATCACTTGTCCACGTTCATTGTGTTCAAATCTTTTTTTTTTATTAATACCTCACTATTAAGGCCAGTCAAGGGACAAACATATTGGGGCCTGTGACTTGGGGTGTGGGCTGACAGGAGAGAGACACAGAGGTGACATACACAACGACATTCAGGTGTGCAGGATTTATATACACAAAACACAAATGAAAAACTATGTGATGCTACCAGCAATGGTACCGCACGAGGACATACAAAAACTGTACAAAAGGCAACGGCAAGCACAACTCCGCTATGCAATGGAGGTCCAACTGACACACCTCGCTATACTTTTTAAATCCCTAAACTAATCCCTGTTCCTTATAATAGTAATTATAAGCCTGACCCTGGTTTCACACACTGTGGGCAGCGGTTTTGGCTTCCTATTCACAAAACTCCGATCCAGGTTAAAATGCCTGGTGATCAGAGGATTTTGGCTTTTAAGATTCATTGTTCAGTTAGGGATCTGCAGCTGGCCAATCAGCTGCTCTTTCCTGCATTCACCAGCTGCTCTTTCCTGCATTCACCAGTTGCTATTTCCTGCAATCAAACACAGCAGTTAGCATGTCAATTTTGAAAGAAGCACATGTTTTAGGAAACATGTATTTTCATGTTCAGTAAATAAATGTATGTTTGCAAGGACTTCATCTAGAGGGTGAAATTGTCCCCACGCCTTCACTTTCTTCATTCCTGTCAATAACCAATCAGCTGCTTCCCCTATTGACTGACATGCTTTTAGCCAGTAGCATGCTTTGACCCAGAAGAAGTTTATCAGATTTTTCTGAATAAAACCAGACTTTTATTTTGTTCGTAACACAAACTTTGTGTACGGAAACCCCTGAATACTGCAGTAGACAGGTACAGTGAGCCCTTTTGAACTTGACAGCGTCACAAGGGTGATGCAAAACTTTTGGCCATAGCTGTAGTTCCAGATGTCTGTTTTAAAATGAAAATACATGTTTGCTATAATGTGTTTCTTTCAAAACTGCACTTTTGAGACCATGTAGCTAATAGAAGTGCAAAATGGGGAAGATTTATAGTATTTTGTTAGTTACAATTACTTGAAGACTGTACAATATTTAAAGTGAATATGGATCAAACATTACCTACTGAGCTGTCATTAAAAGAGGCAGTTATCAAAGGAATCCAAATTCCAATCACGAGCAAATGTTTGCACAAGTCCAAAGAGCTGTTATTTGTTGTGTATTCAATGGACATTGTCCTGGTATCATAAGACTGAACCCTGTTTTAAAGAAAAAGCCAGACCCATTTTCTAGAAGGATTTAAACCATTTTAATGGTATAAATAAGCAACAAAAACTTATCTTGCCTGCAACTGCCTTGTTTCTAGCTAGGATTATTCCATTTTAGAAATCTTGCCTTTAAACTTGCTTCAGAATAGGGCAATTGTGTAAAATCTGATATAATGAACATGACTAGTAATGCTATTGGATTCATTGACATGTAGTCAATATTATAGGTACATGGCAAGTGGATTATCTTTACTAAATCAGTATATCCTGCAATGTACAGGAGGAATGTCCACCATTGATATACAGGGACGTCACCAAGGCTCCCATTGACAGCATAACACAGCTGTTTGTCGCTGAATGGTGTTGAAGTCATAGCGGAAGCAGCACACATTTAATTAAAAAAGGATTTACTTAAAAAGACTTGTCACTATTCTAGAGGAGACTATCCTTCTCCTCCCCTCTGCCTCCTTAGCAGCTACACCTCCCTTATGTGGGTTGATGTGCCCCATCACCCAGCCTTGGTTAACCCCTGACAACTTCACTGATTGAACACTCTGAAGACTGTTGTCTTATGTGCTAGATGCACCTTCATATCACATCATTATACTGAGAACTTGCAAGGTTTCAGTCAAGATGGGCGAGGCAGTTGATACAATACTTTAATTGCAGGAGCTCGGTTGGTAGTTGTTTCCATACACAAGTGGAACCATCTTCAATGAAAATATCCTTTAATCAGATTTTGTGAATCTGTAGAATACAATGGTAATGCACAGACAAACACAAAAGTTGGTATTCCATATACTAAATGGCTCCCTCTAGTGGATAATTTTAATCTTGGGTTTGGCTTCACAGTGGACTGAAAAATGATGCACACTTTAACATGGTAGTTAAGAAATTAATATTACTATTGTGTGTTGAGAAGAAATAAGGAAGTTTGGGGTTTGACTATATTGATGACTAAACTGTTCACTTTACATTTGTTTTACAGTGTCTTTGGCTGATCAATGCAACATAACCAATTTGACTGGCTAAACTGATGTCAGGTATTTGTTTGACTGGAGCAAACAGGTATAAATACATAAATAGAAATAGAAGTATCATGGAAAGGTAGATCACAATGACATACATCTTCTATAGATCCCAAGATTTAGATACCTCTAATCATTTGTGCATTCTTTCTATGCAAGGTCAGTGTTGCTACAAAAGAAGAGTTTACAGTATGTAAATGATTTGAATGCCAATTAATAGCTGTGAAGTAATGCAAGGCTATTTTACTTACATACATTATAATCTCAATCAGTTAAGACTGTGCATGAGTTCAGGAGCTGCTCTTTAGTTCCAATTGCCTGCCATACACATATGTAATATAGGCTAGATCAGCTAAAGAGGCTTTCTATATTAGGAAGCACCAGCACCATTTAATGCACAGCCGTTTATTGCCATAAAGATAATTGATCCAAAGTGCCATATCATGAGATGGCCCTCGCTCTTGCTTATTCTCACGAGATGGCCCAAGCTCTTGCTTATTCTCTCACACTTTTTGTTTGATCTAAAATACATCTGAATCTACTTGCTATTTTGATCTAGGAAAATGTTTTTTTAGGAAATAAAAACGAATGGCAAAGAACAGGATTGTAATTCAGTACAGGATGAAAAATGTGATTGCCAGCACTGTTTTACAACTTCCTTTTTCAGTTACCACAACAGGGGACGGGGGACGGGGGACGAGGGAGGGGGGAACACTACGATTACATATTCAGGATCTGGGCCATGGGAAGAGGTTTGCCAGAAGAAAAGTAGAAAAACATCTTTGATAAATGTGTGTCCTGTCCTTAAACTGAAGTTAAAAAGCTCTGCAGGCATACTATAAAACAGAGCCACTATGCATCCTTTGTTTATAAAGTAACACATACTGAGGTACTTTCTTGTTGTTGTGTCCTTTTGAATAAACAGTCTTGTAACATTTTGTTTGAGGCTACAATGGCTGGAAGCTATTATATATGGTAGGCTGAGAAAATCCAATTAGATGTCTGTTTTGGATAATGTTTCCATGGACAGCTTCAAAGAGGAATGTGTGTCTTAGTGTTGCTATGGAGAAAACAAATAAGGGTTTAGGCATGGCAAAAAAAGGCTTTCTGGAGCATACATGTGTACTTTATAGTCCAATGAAAATAATACTTTGGTAACTAAGGAAAGTAAAGAAGAAAACCTGACAAAATCCCACTCAAGAAGACAAATGTTTCAACAAAAAATCTTTTGGTGCCTGTATTGGTGACTGTGTGTTTAACTCTTTCAAGTGACATATGCTGCCTATCCATGTATTATGACCTCTAACTAACATGACGTTGGGTCACTGTTTGCCCAGGATGTTAATCTATTCAGTCATTAAAGTTATTGTAGCTAAAAAAAAAAAAAAATCCATAAATCTTACCATATTGCACTACCATCCGCTACATAGGTCTCAAATGTCCAGTTTTGAAAGAAACACGTTATTGTAAACATGTTTCTGTTACTACACTTGGTTGAAGAAACCTGTTTGATATCAATGTTTTCAGATAGTATTGCTTGGTCATTTCACTTAGAGGATGAAATTGGCCTCATCCCTTCAATGGCTTCTTTCCTGTCAAAATAAGTCTTCTGCTTCCCCTATTGACTCACATGCTTTCAGCCAGTAACATGCTGTGACCAAGAAGACACTGCTGAGTTGAAATGACCCAGGATATACTCTCTGTTGAAAAGGCAGAGAAAATTGAAACTTCCTTTAACCTATCAGAGATCATGTTTTAAAATGAAAAAGCATGTGTGCTATAACATGTGTTTCTTTCAAAACTGCACATTTGAGACCTATGTAGCTGAAGGAAATGCAAAATAGATGAGATTTATGAAATTATTTTGTGAGCTGCAATTGCTTTATTATTTAAGTAATGAAAGGTCTCTCTAACAGTCTTTCTATTTGTTACTGTTTGCAGCCATAGCTGTGTCTCTGGGCGTCCACTTTCCCTTCTGTTTGCCTATTTGACTGTCCTTGCTACTGTGGCACCTGCACAACATGCACCCACTACAAGCCTCTTTCTGGTGGACTGTTTGCAATTGTGTTGCTCTCACAGTTTTATAGTGCTGCAGAGATTACCTGTCACATCACATGTTCAAACGATATATAGAAAGATAATGCAACTCAGAGATCCTGAATGGCTCACCTTGTTAAGGCATACAGTCAGGAGAGAGCAGGTTTGCCTCCTAGCTATGCCAAATTGCCAATCTTCTCTGGTGATCCCAGGGGACACTAGTGTGGCTAGTGTCCCCTTCTAGCCACACTACAACAGCACCTACTAGCCAGACCTCTGCAGGGCTGGGAACTCATCAACACCCGCTGCCGAGCTGTTGGGTTTAAGAGGCAATGTGCTTGGCAGTGGGATGCGATGTTGTGAGATTTCTGTGGTGAAGAAACATAATTAGAAATTCTAAACAACTTGAAAGGAGAGTGTCAAAATAAAGTCATAATGCGATAATACTGTACAAGTTGTCAAGTTTAAAATGTTCTTATTTTCATGTTTAAAGCCTTGTTTGAATTAAGTAAAAAGTGTCAGACCTGCCACGACTTTTTATTTTATTTTAACAAACACTGAAAACTATGCCACGGTTTCAACATCAATATATTTGTAAGGATAGTCATGTATAAAGGAATTCAACTTTAATGTTATGGATGAACTGTCTAGCATACAGTATGACAAGATCCATGGAAACAAAAAGAAACAGATGCTTACAAAATCTCTCATACATAGTTTTCAAAACCCTGGTATATTATTTTATCATTGCAACATCCATCTGGTCCAAAGAATGAGTAACAATATTGGGGTGAACCAGTGATACAATATGGTAAGCTTTTATAAGGTTGTTCATGTCTAAAAGAAAAGTCCATGTTTATTTCAGCACTGATACCCTGTGGTATTCCAGTGAGTTTGCTGTTATTTCCTCACTTACGAATTTGTTTTGTCTGAGTGACTGATAACATCTGGGTGGATGGGTGGAGGCCGTGAGTGAAATGCATTTTGGAAAAGAAAATTCCTCAGGGAAATGTGCATGAAAGTCTGAACACTTAAGTTTCAGTTGCAATGTTGTAGTTAGCATGTACTTCCATTACAAAGACTGCAAAATAACTGATGTTACACAAGGACACACCTCCATATGTACCCACAAGCTGATACTCCCAAAACATAATACAAATGTCCATACTAAGTTTCATCACAATTTATTTATTTATTTATTTATTTTAATTTAGTAATCGCCAATTATTTTATTATTTTCTCCCAATTTGGCATATCCAGCCGACCACTTTTTATTCACACTGCAGACTCACCGTGCAGCCACCTCGTCTACAGTCACCAATAGAATAGCTTGAATCGAACCGGCGACCTCTAGGCTATAGGGCACATCCTGCACTCCATAGAGTATACTGCATAGAGTACTAAAAAAAGTAAATGTCCTACATTTACTACAAAAAGTAGTTTCATTCTAGTCAACTGCTGTCGCTGTGTTGCACTTAATATTGTGTCTCTGTTTTGATAATGGTACTGTACCAATACCCCTCCAACGTGAGCCAGTCCGTTTCCAGGGCAAGTCCCTCTACTTTTTATTTTGAGATAACTTGTTTGTAAAGAACACTTTTCTATGGCTTCAGTAAAGATGTTAGTATTTTCCCATTTCATTAGACTAGAAGATTAGGGCCACAATATAAAGTTAAAATAATTGGTAGAGATCAACAGGGATCATTTAGTTTCATGATATCTTTAATATTAAATGGACAAAAATAGAATAGGTGTGTATGCACTGTAGGCCTGGGGTTACTTTTATAGCCATCTATTTACAAGCATAGCTTTGTTCTCTGAGGATGTAGATGTAAATGCTGTTTTAAAATGTTTTGTATCAGCTATTTACTGCCTTGAGAAGCTTTATTAAGTTCTAAGGATAATATATTGAATATTTAGTTTTGTATGATTCATTTTTGTATTATTCTTATTATTTATTTCTTAGCAGACGCCCTTATCCAGGGCGACTTACAATTGTTACAAGATATCACATTATACATTATTTCACATTATACAGATATCACATTATTTTACATACAATTACCCATTTATACAGTTGGGTTATTACTGAAGCAATCTAGGTAAAGTACCTTGCTCAAGGGTACAACAGCAGTGTCCCCCACTGGGGATCGAACCCACAACCCTCCGGTCAAGAGTCCAGAGCCCTAACCACTACTCCACACTGCTGCCCCTTAATTCTGGTCTCTGGTTGGCTGAAATAATGAAGGCTATATCCTCAGAACCACTCAGCAAATTTTTCAAAAAACAAAAAAGCAATTTTTTGTCACAGTTTTACAACAGGAAGCTGACTGTCCTACAAGTACTTGATACATTAGAAGAGAATGGATTTCGTTAATCAGACAAAATTTAGCTGGAACCCCCTGAACCTAGGGATATATCAGATGAAGATAGTGGGCCAGAAGAAGGACCAAGCTCTGGAAATAGCTTGTTGCTTACACCAAAGCATCTATCA
Source organism: Acipenser ruthenus (assembly GCF_902713425.1). NCBI lineage: Eukaryota > Metazoa > Chordata > Actinopteri > Acipenseriformes > Acipenseridae > Acipenser > Acipenser ruthenus. Next base: position 15,740,408 of record NC_081216.1, on the reverse strand, counting down.
GTTATCCAGGGGACAAGGCAGTCAACCTTGGAGACGTTTTACCTTCCGATGATGATCTACAGTTCAAATAGACTGAGTGTGTTTCAGAAACAGGACACTGAGACCTCAACTAATACTAGACTACAGCTGAGTAAACAAAGAACCACACACTCTAAATCACAAAAAATAACACACAGTTGGGTGAAAGTTGATCGACCAGCAAAGAACAACTCTCCAGTGTGGAAATGTGAACCCCCTGCATTTTTTAATACTGACCGGACACCACCACAACTGTTTGAGCTCTTCATTAAGAATTAAGTTACATAATTTCTTGTAGAAATGAGTACTCTCTATGCACTCCAGGAGGGTAAACCTAATTTGAATGTAACTGTGGCTGAAATGAAAATCATGTTTGCAATTCTATCATTTCAGGCTATGCCCCTTTACCAAGAGAATGGTGTAGTGGGAACACAGTTCAGATACTGTTAACATGGCCATAAGTGAAGCAATATCAGTCAACCGATTTGAAGATATCCTTGTTCATTTCCATTGTGCAGACAATGCAAAGCTCATTGCAAATGACAAGCTTGCTAAAATGCACCCTCTGTTTGACATGATGAATACTCAATTCACAGTACATTGGCCTGTTGAAAAAGACCTAGATGTTGATGAGGCAGTGCTTGCCTACTATGGCAGGCACTCTGGAAAGCAGTTCATCAGAGGTAAACCAATCCAATGGGGATACAAGGTTTGGTGCCTCAACACCTGCCTTGGGTACCTGGTTTGCTTTGATACCTACGCTCATGTGCTGTGGGGTAAGAGTATATCTAGCATCCGACAAAGTAAGACCACAGATGGGACGCTGGCTGCTGCAAGTCCTTAATTGCCATGTCCCTGTAGATGTACACTTTGATGGGATCATTTTGTGGATGGAATTGACACTCAAAGAAGATGTGCTGCATGTGGAAAAAAAGCCCTGTTCACCTGCACTAAGTGTGCAGTTGATCTTCACCCATGTGATTGCTTCAAAGCATTTCACATGCGCTGACCTGGATGGTAGAGCCTCATTTAAAGAGTAAGTAGCGGGGTTCCGAAAAATACAGCGTTATACGTCCCCACGTGTTGCTACAACTGTTTTAAACGTACCTGTAATTTTTATTTTCATTGTTAACATCCTGACAACTTTTTACACTTATAACTTTCAAGTTTATTTCGAAGCTTTTTTCAAAATGTCTGCCATAGTGCACTGATAGTGTAAGGATTATTGCCCACATTATCAAACAGGTAGCACGGCAATAATGATCCATGATGTGGTATAGAACAGAAAAGCAAGAGCACCTGTTGTTATTGTCACTCTTCCTACAGTGATTTAGAGAACATATCTCAAACCCTAGTGCACCAGAGCAGACATATACCCTGTTACTCTAACACTATTATTCATTTTGCTGATCTCACATCTCTTCTCTTCTTCAGTGTAATACAGTGACACAGTGGCTAGTGTAGTTTTGGGTAAAGACGTTAGTCTTCAAATCATCTAAACACATTCAATGTGGCACACGTTTTGAGTTAATTATGAATATTATTACCATTTGGTTTTTAATTTAAAAAAATAACAGCCAAATCAATGTTTGTTTATTTTTTTATGTATGTATTTGTTCATTTACTTGTAATTTGCATTCATGCATTGTTTAAGCTGTGTGCATTGATTGGTATTTGCATATCATGTTTGTTTTTATCCTGTTTCTTTTATATGCTTAAAGATTTTAAATTCAAAGTTCAGTTCAAATCAATTGTCTCAACATTTTAAAATATCTTCTTGCTACTGTACTTCTAAGTGAAAGATATTAATATTTAAAAAACAATTATACATTTAAAGACACTGTTTCTTGTGTGAATAATTATATTCTTTGACTAACAGCCCCAGGTATAATTATAAATTCACAACAGCTACCAAAGTATAGGTATTTTTGCTTAAACTTATTTGACAATACTCCAAAAACATTTGTCAAGTAGTAAATAATGTGGTCATTATAGTCAAAATACTGTAATATGAAAACCCCAGGTGTACTGCATGGTGTCCTTTTTTTGTGACACGAATATTTTGGGTTGTAACTTAAATGGACTGAGATATTTAAAAATCTATAAGTATAAGTATACAAAAGGATATCTAAACAGATATTTTGATCGAAAAAGAAAGTGTCATGCAGTAAAGGGTGAATGGTTTCACCATTCTTTAAGGGCTTTTGTGAAAAATTATATTATATATATATATATATATATATATATATATATATATATATATATATATATATATATATATATATATATATATATAGTAAAATGGATGTGATTCCTGAACCTCCCTAAAAATACAAAGGAAAACCATGTTGATTAAAGCTGGATTTATTATTTTTTTCTTACCAAAGTGTGAAAACAAACATTATAAAAAAACAAAAACAAAAAAAGCAAAGATACTATTACAAGAACTTGTGCTGCAGAAAACCTTTACGCTGCAAGTGAGCTGAAACTAGAAATTTTGTTGCTGCCTTCTTTCTTTACTTTCCGTTTCCTTGGAACGGGTTATGCTGGTTCTGAGCTTCTTGCATGGCCATACTGTAGATCTGAAAGACTCCAACAGCAAACAGAATAATCATAATCAGGAAGGTGAGGATGGTCAAGACCAGGGCGGTCACATTGAGGCATCGTGCAGTAGACCCATAGTGGCGAGCTCCCTCCAGATCTCCCACAACTTTCCTGTCTCTTGACTGAAAGGATAAAACGGAATATAAATACCAGTAACCACAATGGAAAATGAAGTACTTTTTAAAACAGCAGAACTCAATACCCTACGGCAATGTAAACTGCCAGTCCTACTCGTGCCTATTCCAGCATGAATATTTAAAAGGGGCTGGTCTTCAGTTACAGTTGCCTGTTCCAATAACTTTGCTTAGATCAAGGTCTTAAAGTGAAGGTCAATCTCAAGAGCTGCTACTTTGGATACTTTTCTTTTGTTTACTGGCTATATACAGCTTGAAAATGGGTGCTTACAAATATAAAAAGGCACTAGCTTTTGTTCTGTACAATGTAAAGTGATACACCGCACATTTTTAGCAGCTTACAAACAGGTCATTCTTTAGCAGAAGTGATTAAGTGTATCATATTTGGGTATATGATGAGATGCCTGCACATGTATATCTAGAGAGTTGTGAATTACCAAATCTGTCTGTCACATGACGGGTACAGACTAGTACACTTAACTCACACATTCAAAAAACAAATTTCTACCAAATTTCTCATCCTTGGCCTTTATTATATTAATATAAAGAAGAAAAAAAGCGTAACAAAATTCTAAACGTATTTATAAAAACATAGCAAAACAAAAATACAGCTGTACCATGATAATATACTGTAGCGATCTGTACTAAGTGTTGTACCGTTTTGTGTCGCTGTTACGTGTTTTGTCTATGTCCCATGAACGAGTGGGGTGTGGGGTGTGGGGTGTGGGGTGTGGGTTGACCGAGTCCCCATTGTGCTCTTGAATGTTGTCGAATCGTGTTGTTTTTGTGCTTCGTTCGATTTGTGGGGTCCAATATGTTATATCTACATTGTATGTTCAACGTTAATACAATACAACTACGGTTCTTGTTGCGCTCGAGCATCTCTCTCTTTTTTTTTTTAAAGCATCCAAACAAAAAACAATTTAGAGAAAAAAAATCATTAAACGGGATACCTTTGGCAAATCATAATTTTAAAACCTTTTTTCCCCTCCACCATTCACCTTACTTCATTTACAATTGCTAACACAATTTGTCTATGCGCAACGTAAGTCTGCGCTAAACTCCTAAACTTTACCCCTAAACCTGTCGATGATAAATTGTGACTTATTTAATACCGTTTGTTTCGCACCCTCTAGCGGCCTTTAGTGGCTACTACATCCGACGCAGAAATATGTTGACCTATATATTTCATAAATACATTTCTAATTTATGTGTTTTCCTTCTCACTTTATTTTTTCTTAAAATTAGCTAATAAAGCTTAACGAAAAAAAGGGCAAAATGTTCTATTTGAGTGTGTGAGTACAGTGTGCCATAACCATAACCCACATGAATGCCATTGTACGCTTAGATACTTATCTAATTGTTTACAGCTTTGCTGGAGAACGTATTATGTTTACATTGTTACTTGACGATGTTGTCAAGATAGAGAAATACAGTATTTTACAGTTTATTATTCATAATAACTGTATATGTAGCCTATTAACCTAAATATTACGTTGTTCTAAAAATTACAATCACACGCCACCTCTCCCGAAGCAATCAGTCCTGCCAAACTGGCATTTTTCCAGCGTGTGCAACTAGTGAGGGGCCCTACCCTATCTTCAAAACTATTTGTATAAGCTACATATGTTCAAAATGCAGAAATGCAGCCAGAGAATGGCGTGACGCAATTACACGTTCTTTATTAAAAACACGATTCTTTGCAGTTGACAAAAAACACACTAGAATTGCAATGAAACCAACTTTTTTTTCTTTAAGTGTTTTATAGAGTGCTTACCTTGATTGAGAAAACCAGGGCTGCGAATCCCAAACAGCAGAAGTTCATGTAGATGGTGTTAAAAACTGACCAAACAATGTGGTCCCGAACCTGGGGGTATACAGGAGGACCCATGTTCACCACCGCGGTGCTGCATACCACTTGGTCTTCTCTCAGCCGCTCATAGTTACTGGTTTGGATTTGCAGTGGGACATTGTCTCGGGTATATTGAAAATTCTCCATTGTTGTGAATCTCTAGCGTTTGAATAACGTTCTTACAGTTTACAACAAGTTGACTAAGCGCAGGCTGGGTTTATCTGAGGGAGGGTGTGTTTTACTCATAGGCTACAACGAATGTATCCCATTTTATTTTTGCAGCTCTGCTCCCGCCCCCAAACTGAATCCCAACAAAACTCGATGAGTCATTTCTCCAGAATCGAAACTTAAGCATCTATTATATTCCAACTCAGACACATTTAACAACTCCAGTGAAAAATAAAAATAACATAACATGTGCTTGATGGTTTTCAAGGGACAAAAAATCCTGAAAAGCAGAACAGCACATTCTGCAAAAAATATTTACACGTGTAAAAACAAAAATAAGTTATTCTAGTATATTTTCTTTATTGTTGTGGAACAGGTTTTGTTTTCTTTTTTTTTTTTTTTTTACTATATTATATAAAATCTAACTTCATCTCAATATTAACAATTATAACTGAGAAATATCTAAACTACAATGTCATAATAATACCTGCAATTCCAGTTAATAAAACTGTCATCTTTCTTACAGAGATACATTACCCAGATGGGTAATTTTTCATTTTTTCAAAGTGCAAAAATGAGTCTACACATTCCTAGCATAGTAGGCCATATAATACTCTGTATTCAGAAATAACATAACTACAAGAAATGTAAACAATTATATAAGATTTAAAGTTGTTGTTTTTTTTGTTTGTTTAATTTAAATTTGTAGTATTAAACTGTAATTGCTGTATTCTACCGGAATCATAGTAAACTATAAGTCATACATTTGAAGAGTAATTTAACACTACCTTATATTATATATATTATATATATATATATATATACACACACACACACACATTTTACAGTTATTTTGGCATTCATTTAACAGTAATAATGGCAGATTAAGCACTGGAAAAATTGTTCAGGAGACACAAACGGCTCTGGGAACTGGGAAGAAAGTTCAGCTAGCTGTTTTAAAATGGGATGTATTTTTTTTTAGACACCTAGATCACACAGAGTTGTTTTGTAAATGATTTTCTTAACCAATGAAGGATAGTGGGCCTTTGTCTGTGTTGTGATGACCGCTGTGATATATTGACCAGTGGCAGAGGGAGCTGGTCCTCTAGTGTCTCAGCCAGAACATTGTGACTTAACAGTGCTCCCAACAGTCCCAAAATTAGGAGCGTTGTTTACAGTCTATTGAAATCTGGCAGTGGAAATAAAGTGAATGTTCCAAATGCCTGACCACAGAGTACAGTGTGGAAAAAGAAAGAGTGGGGGAGGTTCAACAGACTGAACAGATTTGACTTGAATATGAAAATGGCCACTGTCCTTCACCTTCTTGTGGGTTCCTTGTGTTTACTGACCAGCACAGATGAAACAACACACTTATCCAATGTGCTTGGATCTGATCAATGTTTATCCTAACAACATGAGGTGTTCTGTCAACATGAACTATCTTGTCAGAACAAATGTAACAAAAACACAGAGTAACAGTGGATATTAAAAACACAGAGTATCAGTGGATATTAAAAACACAGAATATCAGTGGATATTAAAAACACAGAGTATCAGTGGATATTAAAAACACAGAGTATCAGTGGATATTAGAAACACAGAGTATCAGTGGATATTAGAAACACAGAGTATCAGTGGATATTAAAAACACAGAGTAACCGTGGATATTAAAAACACAGAGTAACAGTGGATATTAAAAGTATTCAGAAATATTTGCAGGTGAAAGTGGAGAACGGAAACTCAATTAATTGAACACAACAATTCTGAGGAAGGGTATATACAGCTGAAGTGATAAACCGGGCACATTGTTAAATCTATTTTCATAATTTCACCACATTTATAGTATTTTCCCCATAGTGTGTGTGTGTTATTTTCACGTTAGCAAAGGTTAAAAACTGTTTTTTAAAACATAGAACCTAATGCTGCCTTTCAAATTGACATATTTCTAAGAACACAGTAAGCCTTTTTCATTTTTTAATAATGCCAGAGGTAATATGTTGTATCAAATCTGAATTATTACTAAATGGGTAATTGTATGTAAAAAATAATGTTTAAAATAAAATAATGTGATATCTTGTAACAATTGTAAGTGGCCCTGGATAAGGGCGTCTGCTAATAAATAAATAAATACTAAACTGTTACAATCAACAACAAAACCGTCCAAAATAAGTAAACAAGTAGGGTAATGAATAAAATATTTAAAACTGATCACAAGTGTGTACCAATATTCAATAAATTAAAACATATTCAATTACAGTAACTTTATATTTGGATGCATAAGTTACAGGTATGCGTAAACAGGTAAAAATAGATGTAGGAAGGCCAAAAGAAATATTGCCAATGATGCTAAACATAATCCTAAAAACATCTTCCAATATTATAAAAGTAAAATAACTGAAAGGTATTAAGGGATGAATATGAAAATGAGGTTTATGAGGACTGCAAAATATCTGATGTATTAGACAAACATTTTTTTATGTTTTCACCAGAGAGGATACACATAATATGCTGGTTGTGTACACACAGGTATTGAAGATTTCAGCATCAGTGAAGTAGAAGTATTAAATAAACTACAGGAGGTACAAAATAACATATCACCAAGCCCAGGTATAATTTATCCAGGGGTGCGTAAGGAAACAAGGGTAGACATGAGTAGACCACTGGCTACTATCATGAATAGTTCTATAGAAACATGGAGTCCCTAAAGACTGGAATCTTGCAAATTTGTGCCATTATTTAAAAAGGGGGATATGACAGACCCAGGTAATGGTAGACCTATTAGTTTAACTTCTGTAACTTGCAAAAATGATGGAAACAATATTGTGAGGTAAGCTTGAAGACTATTTATACAGCAACAATATTACAGGGGATAGCCAGCATGGGTTCAGAAGAGGGAGGTCACGCTTGACTAACCTACTTGACTTTTTTGTGGGTGTTACAGCTAGTGTAGATGATGGCAACGCTTACCATATAATTTATCTTGATTTTCAAAAAGCCTTTGATAAAGTCCCACACAAGAGACTAATACGTAAATTAAAAGCCGCAGAAATTCAAGGGGAGGACATGAAATTGGAAACAGAACTGGTTCAAAAAGAGAAAGCAGAGAGTAAGTGTGAGAGGTGTAAAAACAAATGCAAGGTAATGCCTGCAGAGTTTGGTGGATTATATCAAATACTGGGATTACAGTTTTCAATCACGGCACAGGAAGGCGAAAGAAATAAGTATAATTGTATGTACATAAAGTGTCATGTATATAAAGACATAACACTAATCATAGCAATGTTAATATTTAACAATAGATAAACACACTCAAGGATTCAGTGTCACCAAGCCCTTTTGAAATGTTTGCTGATGTTCCAAAGTCAGTTTCATTTAGCTGGAAAAATTACTGGATCTTTATTTGAACACTCACCTCTTGATATGCAACACTGTGGTTGCTCAATACTAAATGCAGCCTCAATTATAAAAACGTCTGAACAAAACACTGTAATGGATTTGAACACCATAGACCCCAAATAATTCCAATCTACTATAGTGTACATGTTGTAACCCGACCGGCACTCACGGTCGTTCATTTGCCCCTTTAAATTATGACCCAGGACACAGGAAATGGAGTTTAAGCGCGGACGTGCTATTTTTAATAAACAAACAAAACAAAAACAAACAAAATCCTAACTCTGTGTTGGAGCAATGACTACCCAGGCAGGTCCCTGACTAGCTCGCAGGACGGCTAAGCCGTTTACCTGCCAAAGAAAACAAACAAACCACACAGGTTTAACACAGAACAAAAGGTTTTACATTACCTTTTTTCCCTTTTTACGCTTGAGCACGCTATCAAGCAAGCTTCTATACACATCAGCAGCACTGAACAGCCTGGCTGCTCCCCTCAAATACCCTGCACCTGGCTCTAATTTACAATGATCACCAGGTGCAGGGGATAATTAATAATAAAACAATTAAATTAAACCAATGTGCATTTGCACATGTTTTTCATACAGGGAGGATATTAACCCCCTCCCTGCTGTGTTACAATGTAAAACAATAATCAAGCAATCAAGTAGGCAATTGTGCTTTACATGATATCTAAAATCCACTGTGACATGGTAGCCGGGACGGTAACGTCAGGACAGGAAATAACTGCAGCACAAACAGGTAGGCTGGGTTATGAATCGTGCTGCTGCGCGTATTTATTTAACAAAAATAAATACAATATTTAAACAAAAACACTGCTCACAGAACAAAAGTAAAAGGTTCCACCTCTTTGAACACCCACCCTCTGCAGCTAAACTGCATGTCTTTCATATTTTGGCCGAGGGGTTAACTAGCTATTAATTATCTTATTACCCCCTTGGCCATAGTCTGCATGACTTAATAATTATGCCTGACTGCCAGCTAATTCAACAATTACTAGCATTCCCTCGAGGTATTCTAAAACTAAAACAATAACAAATAATGGCAGACAGCACCTTGCTCACCCTGCCAAACAATAATACAAAATACAGCTTTTCACCGTCTTATTAATAATACATAAATCATAATAATCCATCCATCCATTCTCTGTAACCGCCTAGTCCTATAGAGGGTCGCAGTGAGCTGGAGCCTAACCCGGCAGACAAAGGGCGCAAGGTGGGACTACACCCTGGACCGGATGCCAGTCCATCGCAGGGCAACTAAGAGAGGCCAATCCACCTAGCCAGCATGTCTTTGGACTGTGGGAGGAAACCGGAGTACCCGGAGGAAACTCACGCGAACACGGGGAGAACATGCAAACTCCACACAGACAGACCCCTGAGGCCAGAATCGAACCCAGGACCCTGGAGCTGTGAGGCAGCAGCGCCAACCATACTGCTTTTTACCATCAGGCTGGGCATTGTCGTTCACTCACGGTCTCACCAACACAGTACATACCCTACCAAAACTCCTCCCCCAACAAATGATCCCAACTGTCTTTTTATATACCTGTGGCTGGAGCCTAATCAATCATCAATTGTTCTGTTGAATCCAGCCATATTCTCACTTGGAGTTGGCAGGGAGAGATTAACTCCTTCCCTGCCAACTCAACAACACATGTACAGGGCCTCTGCCCTGTCACAGGCACATTAGCATTAAAAAACAAAATAAAAGAAAAACAAAACATTCAAAATGAACCAGTAAAAGTAAAGGCACTCTTAACCATTTTTTGCTTTAACACCCCCATTATCAGGCATTACCTTGGACCCCTAATCAAGGTCCTTTTGCTTTAATAATACCCTGAGGACAAGAAGTGCTGGCTGGAATCCATGGAGTTACACTTGACAATGCGGGCTCACCGTTTCAACCAGCTCCTGTTCTTTGATGTGCTTTGAAGAGTCTGAAATGTAAATGTTGTGGGTGTGCAGTACATGTCACATGATTTATGGGACAAGGATAACATAATCCCAGCCGCTTCCATCTGGAATGCATCACAGACAGGGAAGTAAGATAATGTCAGGGGCTATCGTTAACACTGGTAAGTATAACACAGACCTTCCCCAAGGAGTATACAGGAGACACAGAAGGCAAGTAAATTTCAACAATTGTTATTAACACAGGTAAATATATCATAGACAAATTTCACAGATAGACAAGGAAGCACTAAAAGTCCTAAAACCTAACAAACCTTAAAAATAAAATAAAATGCAAATCCTTGTCTCCATCTGTCCCACCGTACATACCCAGTCTCTCCTCTTCTTCAACAGGTATGTATGGAAAAGATGATATAACAATATCACCTGGGCCCTTGGGGGCCTCGAGATCTAATCCTGTAAACAGTTCACTGTATGCTCATTCCTGTTTATATCGCTGGTATGGAGATGGTAATTAACATAGTGGCCACAGCCTGCTTGATCTCCTCCAGGCCCTGGTGGAAAGTCACAAACACAAAAATATCTTCTGCCACTTTTGCACCCTTACCGACACCGCACTGTAGTTCCTGTAGAACAGAGGACATGAACAGCACTTCTTCCCACTCCAACCAGAACTCTATCTGGTTCCAAACACACCCCTGCTCTACGAATTGCCTTCCGACACGGCCACTGGTACTTCACGTAAGATTAGGGCCTCACAGTTCAGGTGTGTGTTGTGCTGCTGGTAGTCGATCTCCTGGGTCATCCCTTTATACCTTTGTAGCAGTGATGTCAATAGTGTGGGTGCCTTTGAAACAGAGCCAAACACATAGGTCATTAATATATCCACGTCCCTCACAAGTGGCAGTGCATGAGTACCTGGGTCTTTTGGACCCCCTGTGTACTCGGAGGTCATGCAACCACACCTAGATGCAGTCCAACAATAATCCACATTCAATATTCTCTACATGTAGCATTATGCTGTTGACTTATCTTGTACTTAAATATCCATAATACTTCCCTTTGTATTACGCAGTCTCTGTTTGGGTGACCACCTTTTCAAAATGCAAAAACGGGACACCTGACCTTTTTCTATGGGGGGGGGGGGGGGTACTGTATATTTATATATATTTATACTATATACAGTATTTCAAAATTAAATATCAACTTATCAACTTTGAATGCTTCTTAACCACGTTTCCACATAATGTATAAAAAACTCCTGTTGAATGATTTACACTTTTCCTAATCCACGTGTATGACCGTTATAGCCCATTCCTCTCTGAATTTGCACAGGTGCTTACATTTTTTTCTCTGGTGGAGTAGGTCTTATAGGGTACTCCTTCCTTTGCTGACATATCACTAGCAGCCCGGGGAAGATGGAGTCCAGCCTCTGCTCTGTGCCCCTGTGCAGTTTCTTTCTCTAGGCCTCTCTGAGCCCTGGGGAGAGAGAACTCCTTAGCCCACTCAACATTTTCTATGTCAGCCCAGCCGCTCAACCAGCTGGCCAGCAGTTAATCAGTGGGAGAGCCTGTGTTCCAGCAGATGGGCCAGCCGGGTCACTCCTGCCTTCACAAAGCTGGCTCCTCCAGCAAGGACCGGACTGTCAGGATCCCCTCATCTCAATCAACCCTCACTGCTCGTCAGAGACTAAAACACTTTGATAAAAAATAAACTGAAACGATTAAATCAATATTCATAAATCAAGTAATAAATCAATAAATAAATATGAAAAAAGTAGCGTGAAATTCCGCTCCTACCGCCCATGTTGATTCGAACTACAGCCTCTCAGCAAACTCCTCCCACAATCCCACAATCCGAGAGAGCCAGTTTACAATTTTTGATAGCATTGAAGTGATTGATACTTTCAGAATGACAATCATTGACATCGCCCTTCACCTTCAAGAGGAACGGGACAGTTTTTTCTTGTGTGCCAGGATGAGAGTGTACAGCAAAGGGTCTGCACCCTGTGTAGTGCCCAGGCGAGGCACCATGGGAGCGCTTCCTCCTTAGGCTCTTTTGGGCAGGTGGCTGGGGTTGGATTTTTCCCTGGAGGAGCCATTCCTCCGCCATGCTCACCTCACCCCACCTGTAGGCTTCCACACCAGAGGGGTCTTTGTAGGGGCACACGTCCGGCAGGTGCCCATACTCCAGACAGGCAAAGCACCCCTTTCCTTTCGCTGCACTTCTTGTTTTCCTTTCTTTTTTTTTCAAACTTGCAGTTCCTGATCTGAGTCTCTAGGGACCCGATCCCGACTGACACAAACTGTGACAGGGTAGCGTCCCTGGCAAGGCTATTTCTACCACAAATTGAGACTCAGACACACAGGCTTCAAGTTTAAGCGCAAATGCACATATTTAATAACAAACAAAGACAGTACACATTGTTATTGAAAAACAGAAATGAATGGTGAAAATGTTACTTTCAGCTAAAAGTTGGGGTGGGGTGATCATTCAAATTGGGGCGTTGACTCGGCAGAATCCGGTATATTGCTTTTAATAGATGTAAAATATAAGTTCTTTCCGTATGGGTTGTTAGGGTTCCTTGTGATGTAAATAATATTTCACATGGCCTTCCTGATCGGACAGCACCTTTGGAAATGTTTATATTTGTTTGTATCTTATTGTGTGATAATGTAAATGTGTCTTTGGCACTAACTCCTGAGCAGCTGCTGGGATGTAATGTGCTTTTGCTTGCGGGTACACAATGTGGTGCTCAGGACCTTTTCTATACCTACTCTAGTAATAAGAACAACATCAAATAAAAGCACATCAATGTATTTATAATAAAGACAGCGAGACAAGAAAAACCCACAACCATGAACTAAAACCCAAAGGGCAATATAATGCTTGCTTTCCCACAAGGCTGTGTTAGAGAAAGGCTAACTCTGAGCTCATTCCTTATGTAGGTCCTGTACTTTGTTTTTATTGCTATCAAACCACATCCCTTCATACATTTAGAGAAGCAGAGCCAGTGGTTGAAAAAGCACAGTTTTGCTGGAATAGTTAATAAGCATGGATATGATCTAAGCAGAAGCAGCAGCAGAGAATTATATTATTATTATTATTTCTTAGCAGACACCCTTATCCAGAGCAACTTACAATTGTTACAAGATATCACATTATTTTTACATACAATTACCCATTTATACAGTTGGGTTTTTACTGGCGCAATCTAGGTAAAGTACAGCAGCAGTGTCCCACCACCTGGGATTGAACCCACGACCCTCCAGTCAAGAGTCCTAACCACTACTCCACACTGCTGCCCCATCACACATACCTATATATTGAACAAGTAAGAAATCAGATATCATAATAGTATCCCTTTTTTATGTAATTGCTACAACCAAATATAATGAAGCATGTCAGGGGTGGTTGATATTCCCCCTAAAACAATGTTTACAGTCGTGTGTATGGGCAGCATGGCTGTAGATAGTTCTCAGTGGGGGATTAGGTAGTCAGGCCTACATCAACCAGCCAGGGTTAATTATTAGGAAAGTTCCCCTGCTAAATGAGTCCCTGTTTATGTTCTGTTACTGGGCTTTACTGTATAGACACCATGTAAGTCTTGTGAGATCTGTGAGTCAATAAGCACCAGTCAGTTGCTTGTATTTATGTATTCTTGCAACCAATGTGCAGTATTTATGCCACCAAAAGCCTTTTTAAATAAGGATATGGCTTCAAGGTTTTTTCATCCTTGACAATAGCTACATTAACAAACGTTTAAGAACATTAAGATACATGAAGAACATGAATGCAAGCGTTATCTGGCTTCTCTCGGGTAATCGCTTCAGCTGACCAACAACAGGCAGATGACATCAATTTGCTGTGTCATATAAACAAAATGAACCAATTCAGTATGTCTGAATAACCATAACGTAGTAGCATGTATATACAAGTTATAAAAGTATAGAAAGAAATATAGGGAAAAATAGTAGGTGAATTTCCCATGGGTTTTTGACAAACCCCGTTCTTCGCTCAGTCGTTTAAAAGCTGAGACTTGCCTTCATCGTTATGTCGTGTAGCTTCTTTCCTTTGCAGCTACGTATCCCTTTCGGGGGGTCTGTGGCAGCTCTCAAGGGGTCAGGGTGACTGGATGGCAAATCAAATGTTTTTCTTGGGTTGTAATAAGTAGAACTGGAGTCACGAATGCAGTAAAATGTTATCAACACTCTTTTATTTACAGTGTATTCAAGGTGGGAGTCTCGATGAAGGTGATTAGCCTTCTCTTGGTCATAAGCTTTCTGGGGCAAGCTAAGATGGTTTCCCAACAAAACACAGCAATTTTAGCATATTATACCAAATTTGCAGGGTTAATAACCCAGAGATCCCTCATTCCCAAAACAGAATAACAAAGAAGAAAAAAAGTCATTATATACATAGGAGAACCAGTCTCATCTGTACTGTATTTTCTAATTTACCTTTGATCACTGATTGAGCGATTGAGTCAGGTCTAGTGAGTGCTGTATTACAGTATGTTGTGCTCTACTCAGAACCAAGACATAATACAAGCAGGCTGCAATGCCTTTAAATGGTAAACAATCTAGATGGGTTTGCAAGCAAATAAAAGGTCTAAACTATGAACAAATGTAACACATGTACACCAATTTGATGCTGTTTGAATGTGTAATTTAACATGGCTGTTTATGGGAGCAGTGTATGTTGTTTGAATGTGTATTTGAACACGGCTGTTTGTGGGAGCAGTGTATTTTAGCTGGAGCGAATGGTTCACACTCACAGTTCATTTTGCTTTCCTCATTAAATGATTTTCACTTAGCCTAAGCTGCCAGGGCTCCACAGCAACTACTGTTGCTATGAAAAATCCAGTAAGACACCCCTTTATACCACATCACCCAGACAGTGTATGCATGCACTAAAAACCACCCCACCTACAATGTTTCTGCTAAATATTCATTAAGGTTCAAAGATGGAGCGCCCTTGCTTCCCCATTCAAACAGAAAGCTCTTTGCAATGCCATTTTTTGGAGGTAAGCAATGAATTGTGTTGATTGTGTTACTTTCTTTTTAAGAATACCGTTTTTCATTCTTATTTTCTATGTTGTATTTCAGTCTGTATCTGATACAATTATGAGTTGCAAAAAGCAGATTTTATCAACCACAGTTCACACAAACAACTCATGACTGCACAACTCCCACTCTTACAGCACAGTTGATTACATTTCACAGCTGGACAAGCTGCACTTCAAATTGCATAGCTGTTGACCAGCGCTGCAGCCCAAGACTTGATCAGCAGCCCATATTCCCCTTTTCTTTTGCTGCAAGTGGCTATAAAACGTCCTGGGTCTGTTCTCATTTGCCGATCATTAGAGTTATTTTGGTCCACATTGAGAGCAATAGTATAATAGTTAAACATAGACCTACTGTACATGAGTGGAAGGGATCAGCAAACAGTAGATTAGCTTTTGTGCCATTCCTGAATGCTTTCATTTTTTATTACTAAAAAAAAAACTATAGTTTTGAAATATTGTACATAACTAAACACATTACAGGTGACTAGAAGTCAATACCAGGTAAAACACTAGATATTTCAAATGTATCAATAAACTTCTCCAATGCTAAATTGTTTGTATAAACTACTTTTTAAAATGTTTTGCACCGGTGTTGGAAAGCATACAAGTTAATCATTTCAAAATGTTTGTTGACCAGCAGCATCTCCACTCAACAAGATCTCATCAGACTTAATCAATGGCAATGCTTTAATTATAGGGCTTCAGATTGTAATTCATTCCTTAACAGCAATTGCTATGATTTTAGTTTTTGAAGTGTAAAGCACAATACTTTACGTTAATAATAATAAAGTCTGCATTTAACCTACTTTCTGAATTGCGTTAAATTGTATTCAGGTTTATTCATATATTTCAGCTCCTTATATCGATTTGAATAAAAGCACATTATTTTGTCATTGTGTGTTAGTTTTGGTTATTTTCTTTTCATTATTGTGTTGGAACGATTTCTGTGAGTTAAATCGATATATTCCACAAAACTGAATAAATGTTTGACAACACATGGTTTATTTCAGAAATTGAAACATACCCTCCAGTATTTTAATGGTAAAGCATAGGTAAGCAATCATAAATGCATAGTATAGGCTGTGTGGTCCAGTGGTTAAAGAAAAGGGCTTGTAATCAGGAGGTCCCCGGTTCAAATCCCACCTCAGCCACTGACTCATTGTGTGACCCTGAGCAAGTCACTTAACCTCCTTGTGCTCCGTCTTTCGGGTGAGATGTAGTAAATGACTCTGCAGCTGATACATAGTTCACACACCCTAGTCTCTATAAGTTGCCTTGGATAAAGGCGTCTGCTAAATAAGCAAATAATAATAGTATAACCATGGGAGACGCATGGGAAAACTGCATAAATACCATTCAAATAGGGTGCCTGTACAATGCCCCTCCAGGGACAGAGCTGATATGGCATTGTACACAGTCCTTGTGGTTGCAAATGGAATTTGTTTCACTGTGGTCTCTTCAGGTAAGTACACCGACAGCAATGATAATACCGATATTTTGGTTTTCTCTTTAACAGGTTTGTTTGGGAACCCCTGAATTAGTAACACAGTCCTATATTCACAATAGAGTTCTTGTACAAACATGAACATATTGCGGTTCTTCTTTTAATAAACACAGTTTGCGGCAACCTTCTTCGCATCTGTGTTATACTTTTCACGGTGAACACTTTAATTTATGCACCACAACATTGATCTGTTCCCAGTAGCGAGAGGGACCAGTGGCCCACACGGTGGTCATGACAGAGTATCTGGCGAGGCTGGGCCTCACCATCAACAATGCAATGAGACGTCTTACACCGGTGCAGTGCACGATGTACTCGGGGCTCCGGCTGGAATCCAGTACGATGCACACATACCTGTCAGATGACAGAGTTGCAGTTATCCAGGGTTGCCTCTCCCTGTTCCAACAGGGATCACAGGTCACCCTCCTATTGTGCCAGAAACTATTGTGTCTGATGGCTGAAAGGGACTGTTGGTTAGCCCTAGGGCTATCAGATGCAGTTGTGGGTACGTTGCAGAGTGCTAGGGTAGACTCCACTAGGTCTTTGTACACCTATAATTGGAGGTATTTCCAAACTTGGTGTCTGGCTGGAAGCCATGACCCAATATCTTGACCTATGCCAGTCATCTTACAGTTTCTGCAAGAACTGCTTGATGCTGGTAGGTCACTTTCCACTTTGAAGGTGTATTTAGCGGCTATCTCTGCATGCCATTCCCCCGTATATTCGGTGTCTCCAGGTGCGCATTTCTTGGCTACCCGATTTCTTAAAGGCGCTCAGCGATTACGCCCTCCCAGGAGGACTGTTCTCCCTGAATGGAGCCTTAATATTGTACTGGAGGCTCTCACGAAGGCCCCGTTTGAGCCCATACACTCCATAGAGTTTAAGTACCTGTTTATGAACACAGCTCCTGCATGCGTATTTGGGAGGATGGCAGCAGGGTGTCTCTGTGCACCAACACTGCTTTCCTCCCCAAGGTGATCACAGCCTTCCACATTAATCAGTCTGTGGAACTGGAGTCCTTCCATCCACCTCCATTTGCTTCAACGGAGGATGAGAGATTGAATTTCCTCTGCCCAGTGCGGGCATTGAGATGCTACGTGCATAGGACAAGGGCCCTGTGTCAATCTGACCAGCTCTTCGTCTGTCACGGGACACGGACCCTAAGACAGCCCCTCGCTAAGCAGCGTCTGTCACACTGGATTGTGGACGCAGTCTTGACTGTGTATGATGGTGCTGGCTTGTCCCCACCTGCTAGGGTAGCCAAAAACTCCACTAGAGGGTTGGCTACGTCTTGGGCCCTCTTCAGAGGGGCCTTGATGTCTGATATTACCTTTTCCAGGTTCTACCACCTTAATGTGGAAGACCCTGCCCTGCCTTCATTAGGCACGAGGGTCCTTGAGGGTGTAAGTTCACATTGCTAACCCCTGGGTTAGACAGTGCTAGTGCGTCCCTCATATTGGTTGTCGTCTTTGAATTGAAAGGGAACGTTAGGTTACTTGCCGTAACCCTGGTTCCCTGATAAAGAAGATGACCACCAACCACGAGGTCGATGGAAAAAGAGAAACGGCTTCCTCAGGATGACAGTTTTATTCCCTTGGTGGGCGGGACCGAGTGCATCATCCCAGGAAGGGGCCTATCGGCAGCTCTGGTATAGAGAGCTCAGCGATACATACCCAATGGGCAGGCATATCCCATACGTAATGTCATTGGTGGTCGTCTTCTCTTTCAGGGAACCAGGGTTACGGTAAGTAACCTAACATTTTAACTATACAAACAGGTTATCGGTTCGTCCAGTAGAAAAAAAATATATATATAGTTATATATACAGTATATATATATAGAGAGAGAGAGTACCAATCACTACCAGTCTGACAGTGTGATTTAATATAGAACCCGTCAGGATCAAACTAAGGAAATCTGAGTCCTTCAACAGACCTATTTTTAAGCAAATAGAAGGGGAAAAAATAAACAATATCTTTGCTTGAAAATGTATTTATTTCATGTTAAAAAAGAACAGAAATATAACTGATTACATTTCAATAGTGCAGGACAGTTTTTTTAAAAAGATCCATTTTGCCGCTTGCATTTCATCTTGTTCAGCAATCCATATATATATATATATATATATATATATATATATATGGATCCATATATATGTTGACTGATTTACACTTCTATATGGCATTTCAATCAATTAATGTTCTTATCGCATTATTACAAGTGGTCTCAATGACGTGCGGTTATACACTACAGACAATAATACGTTTGATTGATAACATTCTTGCAATTAACCGTGCATTTCAGTAAAAAAAAGCATAAAAGACTTTAATAGTAAATGTACATAATGTATTTTGTACTAAGCAAATATCCATAAAATATACCAAATATATCTGATGGTGACATTTTTTTTAAAAGGAATGACAAGCTGTCACAAAGACGGCCGGAGTGGGTGGCGTCAGACCAGATGCAGGAAATAAACAGACAGAGATTTGGGGTTTTGGTGAGGCTGAGCGCGTGATCGCGCTCAGCATTTAATAACAGAACAGAAAATAAAAGGTTTGAACACAAAACACGGGACACGGCACTTGCGCCAAAATAAATAGACAAACAAAACGTACTACACTTAAACAAACGGTGCACGGAGAGACAAACAAACACGGTGAGTACAACACTCATATTTACGCTTGCTTTCTTATTATTTAGTTTCTCCTTCTCCACACCCGTTCTCCACTCTCGAACACCCAACCCCGACTGCAAGAAATGTGCGTCTATATATACTATTGTGCTGGGATTCAATTACTAATTAATTATTCACTTGAATCCCAGCACGTGAATTAATTCTGTGCAACCCCGTGCTCACATATTACATTTAACCAGCACGTGAAGTGATTTGTGCTCTCCTCGTGCCTAAATACAAATCTACACTTTTTAAATACACGTGAAACACAGACCCGTTTATATCCCGTGTACCAATCTATACACCAACATTAACACACGCAACATACAACACATAACACACAAATACACACAGGGGTGGGGCGCATTGCCACACAAGCCCATAATGACAAAGAGCTTCACGGTCCACTTTGGATGTTTTGCAGCACAGCAATAATGGTTGTTACATAAATGGCTAAAATGATGACAACAGCAATTACAGAAATGACAGTGCTGGCGATGTTGAAGCGTTTAGCAGTTTCACCATAGTCTCTGGCTCTAGTCAGGTTCTTTGAATGCTTCTGGTCCCTGGACTGTAGAAAGAAAATAGACAATAATTATATTATAAAAAGTTATTATATTGTAAAAAGAATCATGCTTTCAAAGTTATTTTTTTATATTTAATTATTTTCTGGGTAGCAAAGGAATATATATATTTTGACATCAATGTTACATTTGAAATAACTCCGTTCCTGTAAATGACTTGATCCCCTGGTCTGGGGAACATTGCTTTGTCGAGGTCATTTCGGAGAGAACATTTTTGTATGTGCTGCAGACCCTCAGGGGTCCCCAGCCCCTTGAGTTATAATATAAACAGGGAATATGTTTATATTCATTTCACATTTTATTACATTTCCAAGACATGCACTATGTGTATTGTGTTTTAAAACATTATCTACAACAATCTGTAGTCTGTGAAAATGCTTGATAGAATCTCTGGTTAAGGTAACCAACCACATATGCTATTGTAGTATTTGAAGTTAAAAATCTAGGTGTTAAATTTGACTCTACATTGCCTTTTGAGGCTCATGTTAAAAATATCTGTTTCTTTTCTTCATATACAAAATATCACTCGCCTCAGATCATCTTTGTCAATGTTTGATGCGGAGAAACTGATACATGCCTTCATTTCATCGAGAATGGACTATTGTAGGCCTTGTTAGCGGGTGTTTCCACTAACGTTCTTAATAGGTTGCAATACATTCAAAATTCTGCTGCTCGAGTTTTAACAAGAAAAAGACAGCATGACCATATGACACCAGTTTTAGCATCTTTCCACTGGTTACCATTTAAATATAGAATTGACTTAAAGATCTTGCTGCTGACCTTCAAGGCCTTGAATAGCCTGGGTCCATCTTACACCAAGGATCTGCTTTGCTGCTACATTCCCCAACGCAACTTGCGGTCTGCTAAAAATGATCTCCTTTCCATGCAAAGTTATGAAACTATGGGAGATCGGGCTTTTTGCTCTGTGGCCCCTCATCTCTGGAACTCCCTTCCAAGGGCTATCAGGGACTCAGAGTCTGTGTCTATGCCTCAAGACTCATTTCTATACACTGGCTTACTGCAATGCATAGTTTTTATTGTATTGTTTTAAGTATATTTATGTATTTTTTTTTTAATGTGAAGCGCTTTGGGATTACTTTTAATGAAAGGCGCTATACAAAATAAATACATATATTATTATTATTATTATTATTATTATTATTATTATTATTATTATTATTATTATTATTAATAAGTAGTCAAAACTTGCATTCCCTTAATGTTCAACCAACACAAAACCAACCTTTTTTTTATCAACCTGTCTACGTGATCAAAATGAAGATATACACACATGATACATGATATTTGGGGTACAGCACTGCATTGCGCATTAAAAAATGTTTGCATGTATTATTAAATAAGCATCTTAATTAAAAATGATTACTTATATAGTACCGATAGCCTTTCTTTACTAATTGCACTGCAATGTCTGTTCCACCCCGGGGTTCTCTATGTAACATTTGTTTAGTGTATATAAAATATGCCAAGAAAGATCGATATGTAAATCAGCCCAAATGCATGTTTAATTCATGTATTTATTTATTTATATATATATATATATATATAAGCATTAGGTTAATATGAAAAATAAGCCATCATCTTTTGTCTCTCCATATTATTTGGGTTGTTTTGATATTTGTTTATCGCTAAAAAAACTAGAGATGTGATGCATAAATATATGTTGTTTGGTTGGAAAAGAGGGCCATTGATAACATATTGAATCCTATACTGACAAGCGTGGTATATATGGTACACAATTTTTGTGGCTTGATAATTCAAAGTGATTACTATATATCCAACTATTCAAATATATAGTATAGATAAAACATGTAAATAATGAACTGGAAATGTGTATTCCAATAATAATCTGACTTATATATTAACATTTTAACATACCTACGTGAATATAGGGTTGATTGAATTCCATCATTTATGCATACAAGCAGTGCTGGAGAGTAATGCATTACTGTAATCTGATAACATTTTTTCCAAAAAATATCTCTAAAATGTAAATGTGACTGAGAAGTAACTAACTGTTACTGTAAGTAGTTAATCAAAAAGTTGATTACTTTTTAAAAAGTAACTTCCCCAACATTTCTTTATCACATATATGTTTTTTAATTGAAATGTAAAGTAAAAACACTTACTTTAACAGAATAAAACAATGCAATCAATCCCAGGCAGCAGCAGTTCATGTTAACAAGGTTGAAAAGGGACCACACAACGTAATCTTTCACAAGTGTTGGGTCCTGGCCAACTTCAATAACAGTAGCTGGAGAGTAAAGAGTCTTGCAATCATTCTGACTGTATGACACAGCTGGATCCATTTTAGCAGTGCTTCTTTGTGTGAGCTGAATGAAGCTATAAACGTGTGAGGGTTTTATAGCAACTACCGAGGGAGGGTCTTAAAAGCAACCAAGGCCTGACGCTCATTTTTGGGAAAGGGGATTTCTATTTTTTGCAGTTTAATGAACACACCCACAATAAAAGTGTAATTGTCACTTAGTTTTAGGTGTAGTTTCAGTTAAGTAAATAAACTACTTGGTACATAGGCCTAATTCTTATAATTGGGGTATATTTTTTGGTTCTAACAGAAACACTGGATACTGACCTTTTTGTGTTTTCACTCCACCATTGTTTATGGTGAATTGACAGTATTTTGTTACAGTACAGGGACATTGTGCACTCTGATTCCCTTTGTTATTTGATATGAGGAGTTGTGACAGAGATCGAATGACTCTTGGTGTTAGATCTCCCTCTCGACCTGTGAGGGCACGGTGCAAGAGGAACAGAGTACCCTTAATTAAGTGGCACGACAATTTATTCCGTAGGGTAGGTGGAAGTCGGTCATTTAGGAAGGGGGCAGAGCTACGGCACCCAAGCTCATTGACCCGGACGGTAAGCGGCGTCCGAGGACTGGAGGAGCGGATGCGCTCGTTAACCTCGGGGTCAGGGGCGAGGGTATAAATAGGGGGCATGGCTTGAGTGATCTGTTCCTTTGTAGATGGTTAAATTACATAGCCGAGAAGGAGCCTGTATTGCGAAAACTAACCGTGAGTGTGTCTTGTCTGTGTCTTAACACTGTGTGTCTTTTGTGTTATTTCTCACTAAAAGAATACTGAGCACGATCCGGAGCTGCAGTCGCAGGGCAGCGAAAACCCGGACCTCAGCACTCACTTTTCCACTGCAGGAACTGTCTTTGTTTGCACCACTAACACCAAAATCACGCACTGTCTAAATTGTGTCTGTGTTTTGTGTTTTATGTGGGTGACGAAACGGGACTTTTTGGGTTACGGGTCAAACCCGTTGGATTATAAAACGGAGTGATACACGCCGCTGTACCACTTCCTACAGTGTTATTATTTGCAGGTTTGCCTTAAGGCTCTGGACATTTTCTGAATAAACACCCTTGCACCTGTACCAAACGTTGTTTGTGTAATTACTCTGCACTGCACTCACCTGCACGTATTCACCACTCTGCCACAGGAGTTCACAAGATGCCTCAACACAGGTGAACTGATTTATTCACAGTAGAATTAAAGAGGCCCAGAACCACATTTCTTTTACTTACAGCTCATTTAAACAAAAACTTTGTAACAAAACATTATGTTTTTAAATGTAATTTAACATGAGAATAGACTGTAAGTAAAACTATAAAACAATTACAATATTCAAATCTGAATAATTTTTTACTGATTTTACTTTTGTATGGCAAAAAAAAGAAGAAAAATTAACACAGTGAACCATGGATCAGTCTTGTTCTAAAAACTCAACAAGCATGCTTCAATGCATAGGCACACTGCATTTCATTTCTTCTTTTGGAGAGGATTATAGAAGACAATGCAATAGAAGATCTACAAATCTGCAGTGAAAATCAGGGAAAGGGGGTCGATTTGATACTATTTAGCAGCACTATTAAGATTAGATTAGATAAATAGGCAAATTGTCAGGCCCAGAATTGTGGAGCAGAAATATATCTTTAATTTATTTAATCTTGGCGTGGGGGTGGGGGTGGTTATGGCTGGTTTCACAGAACATAATTAGCATTAATCTTGGACTGTCTAATGTTACTTTAGGTCAGTTAATCAAAGATTAGTTCTATTGAAGGTCTGTTAACCAGAGTATGGTTCTAGGGGAACACACAGAGCAGGATTACAGTTCAATATTATGGATTTTAGGGTGAGAAAGCGTGTAGCAGGGGTGCTGGAACTAGGGGTGCTGGCTTTGCATGGCTTCCATCATATACAGGGGTTACAGTTTTGTTCAATGGCTTTCAGCACCCCCACTATAACAACGGTTCCAGCGCCTTTGGAGTGTAGCCAGATTCATTGCTGTGGTAGTAGGAAGAGAGGAGTGCTAGGTATGGACATTGTTCACAGTTACAACAGGAAAACTGTTGCATTTACTTTAGCAACAACCAAGCTTGTGGGGAGCTTTTATAAGCCTTCTGCTTCCTGTCATGTTGAAGCGTATTTAAATGTAGCAAAAAAGCTTGAAGGAAGCCTATGTAAACACAGATGGGTAACTTATCAAAGAATGTAGCACTTTTCTTTCAAATCCCCAGAGGTTCTGCCTCCACACAGCCTTTGCTCCTGTCCCAAGAAGCAATTTAACATTACTTACAAGCACTTCAAATAAATTGTACAAATTGGCTCCACCGTAGCATTTGTTTTTTGTTTTTCTGAATAAAAATCTGCTAAAAACTATGAAGTAATTCAATCAGTAGTCAGTAATCCAGTCACAGTAGGCACATTTAGAGCCATATTTTCAAAGCCTTTACTCCAGTTTTTAATTAACTCCTAATTTTCTGAAACAGTAAAACATCTTAATTTTACAAACCTAGAACCAAACAACTAAGTAATATAATCGGAGTTAAAGACTGGAGGTTACGCTTTCAAAATATCTTAGAAAAGGTTTCTTTGGTACATCTGCATGGCAGTTTTGCAGTATTTTAGGCTTTACCTATACATACAGATGTGCTCAAATTTGTTGGTACCCCTCCACAAAAAACGAAGAATGCACAATTTTCTCTGAAATAACTTGAAACTGACAAAAGTAATTGGCATCCACCATTGTTTATTCCATATTTAATAGAAATCAGACTTTGCTTTTGATTTTTTATTCAACATAATATTGTAAATAATAAAACAAATGAAAATGGCATGGACAAAAATGATGGGACCGCTAACCTAATATTTTGTTGCACAACCTTTAGAGGCAATCACTGCAATCAAACGTTTTCTGTAGCTCTCAATGAGACTTCTGCACCTGTTAACAGGTAGTTTGGCCCACTCTTCCTGAGCAAACTGCTCCAGCTGTCTCAGGTTTGATGGGTGCCTTCTCCAGACTGCAAGTTTCAGCTCTTTCCATAGATGTTCAATAGGATTCAGATCAGGACTCATAGAAGGCCACTTCAGAATAGTCCAATGTTTTGTTCTTATCCATTCTTGGGTGCTTTTAGCTGTGTGTTTTGGGTGATTATCCTGTTGGAGGACCCATGACCTGCGACTGAGACAGAGCTTTCTGACACTGGGCAGTACGTTTCGCTCCAGAATGCCTTGATAGTCTTGAGATTTCATTGTGCCCTGCACAGATTCAAGGCACCCTGTGCCAGGTGCAGCAAAGCAACCCCAAAACATAACCGAGCCTCCTCCATGTTTCATTGTAGGTATGGTGTTCTTTTCTTTGAAAGCTTCATTTTTCGTCTGTGAACATAGAGCTGATGTGACTTGCCAAAAAGCTCCAGTTTTGACTCATCTGTCCAAAGGACATTCTCCCATGGGCAGCAGTGTGGCGTAGTGGTTAGGGCTCTGGACTGTTGACCGGAGGGTTGTGGGTTCAATCCCTGGTAGGGGACACTGCTGCTGTACCCTTGAGCAAGGTACTTTACCTAAATTGCTCCAGTAAAAACCCAACTGTATAAATGGGTAATTGTATGTAAAAATAATGTGATATCTTGTAACAATTGTAAGTTGCCCTGGATAAGGGCGTCTGCTAAGAAATAAATAATAATAATAATAATTGTGGCTTGTCAATATGCATTTTAGCAAATTCCAGTCAGGCTTTTTTATGTTTTTCTGTCAAAAGTGGAATCCTCCTGGGTCTTCTTCCATGGAGCCCACTTTCGCTCAAAAAGCGACGGATGGTACGATCAGAAACTGACGTACTTTCACCTTGGAGTTCAGCTTGTATCTCTTTGGCAGTTATCCTTGGTTCTTTTTCTACCATTCGCACTATCTTTCTGTTCAATCTGGGGTCGATTTTCCTCTTGCGGCCGCGCACAGGGAGGTTGGCTACAGTTCCATGGACCTTAAACTTCTTAATAATATTTGCAACTGTTGTCACAGGAACATCAAGCTGCTTGGAGATGGTCTTGTAGCCTTTACCTTTACCATGCTTTAACAGCACAGTGACTACTTTTCTCCATTTAAATAGGCTGAATGACTGATTACAAGATTGGAGACATGTGTGATACTAATTAAAGAAACTAATTAGTTTGAAATATCACTATAATCCAATTATTTATTATCTTTTCTAAGGGGTACCAACAAATGTGTCCAGGCCATTTTAGAATATCTTTGTAGAATAAGCAATAATTCATCTCTTTTCACAGCTTCTTTGCTTTATTCTATGACATACCAAAGGCATGCAAGTATACATGATAAAATAGCTTTTAATTTCATCACTTTTCAGGAGGAATGAAGCATTATTTCAATAAGCTGTAAGGGTACCAACAAATTTGATCATGTCTGTATACAAAGAATGTACAGTGCTTTCCCATTATATTCTCCCAAACCCGCTACTCTCATGCTACCCCTCTGCTTCACACTCTCCACTGGCTACCTAGCTCTGCTTGCATCCATGTCTGTTTATATGTCTGTCTCACCAATTGTATGGGGTTGCTTTATTTTTGCAATACAGTTATTATACACTTTTGTCATTGTTTTGCTTTTGCTATTGTTTATAACCACTAACGAATCCCTAAACTAAAGTGTTACCCAGGATTCTAAACAATATCATACATTTTTCACTTTCTATAAACCTAAGACCAGTACACTGTAAATATAATTTCCTCAGCCCTAATGGTATTCGATGAAACCCTACCCAAACTCGACAATGAGTTAAAATAAAAAAGGAAAAAAACTTATTACTGCTTTTAAAAAATAAAAAATAGCACATTCCCAACCCAGATGTGTATCCCATTCTACAAAGCTGTTCCATTGTTCCATTCTGAGTGGCTTACTGCAATAAAGATGTTCAGTTCATTTTGTAAATATTCCCGGAGTTGCAAATGTACAAGCCTTTTTCAGTTGACAAATCAATATTGCTATAGTGGTTTAACTGGATATTTGTCATAGGCTCCAGTATTAAAACATGAGTTTCACGTTTATTTTCTGAGCAACCAGGGTGAAGTAACTCTGTGAAAGAGGAAAAGACAAAAAGTGCTCTGTGCAAGTAACCATTTCATCATATATTCAAGAAAAAGGAAAGGCATCGGTGGTGAAGTATATTGGGGGATATGTTTGCTGATAAACAGCAGGTTTTTTATCAATATTTATACACTTAAACGGAGTATACACATAAGCAGGTTTGTTTCCCAAATCATATACAGTACAGTATAAATGTACTGATAACAAAAAGCATTATGCTACAGTCCTACAGGCTGCATTTGTAAAGCGATGCAAACACAATGACCCATTGACATAATATGGGTTTACATCCTCACAAAACTTTTAAAATCAAGACCGAAGTATTTACCATTTCATTAAATCACTTAATAACAATAAGTCAGACCGACAATGAATTACAGTATTTCACTATAATTAAATACAAAACTATCAGTTTATAACATATTTTATTTAAATGTGCAGTAAATGGAAACTACATGCCATTTTATATTAATTGAAATTTGAACAGAAATTATTATGGATAAATGCTTGGTTCATTTTAACACATCATAGTCCTTTACAGCAGTCTGTTAACCATTTAACTGTCGCTCAATGTGGCTGTACATTCCAGTTGCTGACACGTGGTAAAACAAAAGTTGCAAAAAATTAAGAAATATATGATAATAATTTTAAATCGCCATAAAAAATATGATACGATACAGAAAAAAGTGTCTCCAAAGAGGGCAGATAATAAATAATAAATAAATAACAATTACTTTTTAATTTCCTTGCTTGAACATATCGCTCATTTTCTTTTGTTAGCATCTTTGCACCATGCCCTTTTCAATAGTGTCCTCTATCTCATAAAATTGTTTTCCAAACTACTTTGAATGGTTTGTAGAGCAGTCAGTGCATTGCAAAGTTTTGGTTCAGGTAGGGCATCCTCCTCTTTCTCTTGTGGCAAGCAGGTGTATTGCTTCAGCCAAGCTAATTGTTGTTACAATGGATGCCGCATTGTCTCGGGACCCGTTATGAATCTGGTTCATTACCCACTGTACAATACAGCAGCGATACAGGGCTTTGGAAGTCTTGATTATCCCCTGATCCAGTGGTTGAATTAGGGATGTTGTGTTTGGAGGCTGGGATGAGCAGCACAGTCATCCAAAACAAGTGCAATCTTGTGTTGCTTTGCTCCCATTATGTCTATCAAATTCCAATAGTCTTTGAAAAGCACAGCGGTCATCCAGGTGTTTGCAATGGCAGCATATGTAACAGGCAAAGCTGGCATTGCCACCCCCATAAACATCTTGGGTTTTTGCTCTTTCCAATCAAAAGAACTTTGCGTTTGTCGGTTCCAGTCAAATTGCAGCAAAGCAATAATGTACACTTTTTGCTTCCCACAACCGATTCGTTATTAAATGCCAAGGTGCCATCTGGAGCAGCTCTGTAGTACAGAGCCATTTCATCACAATTGTAAATGTTGTCTTCATCAAAATCAGTAAGGATTGCAGTAAGAGTAGTGCTTACCCAGTCTTCAGCAGCAGGGGAGTCGGTATCATTTTTTTCGCCATGTGTACGTAGGAACTTTATGTTATGCCTTTTTTTCCAACGACATAACCATCTATTTGTTGCAGTAAAGTTGGTAATCTCCATTTCTCTTGCCAGGTTCTCCGCTTTTCCTGTTAAAATTGCATCAGTGATTGAAGCATTCTGTGTTCTTGCCATTTGGAGCCATTGTAGTAGAGCCGCATCAACGTCACTGTCCTTTCCTTCTCGCTTATGTTTCTGATTTGGATTGGAATTGTGCTCCCATTCAGACAGAATAGCGTCTTTTTTCTTAACCAATCTAGAGATGACTGGTTGAGACTGGTTATGTACAGAACATCCTGTTCTGTACATAAGTAAAAAAATGCTCCCTCGGGAGCGCAACTACTCCGTCGTCGAAAAAGAGTGTTTGGCCATCAAATGGGCCACTCACTCTTTGAGATACTACCTGCTGGGACACTCATTTGATCTCGTCACTGACCACGCCCCACTCAAGTGGTTAAGCACAATGAAGGACAGCAATGCCCGGATAACTCGGTGGTATCTGGCATTACAGCCCTTCATGTACCACATGGTACACCGTGCAGGGAAAGACCACCAAAATGCGGATTATTTTTCCCGGGAGGGGGGAGTAATGGGAAAGGTAGATTCAGCCGAGTGTTCCTTCAGCTCCACTCTGAGTGGTGGGATATATGACAGAGATCGAATGACTCTTGGTGTTAGATCTCCCTCTCGACCTGTGAGGGCACGGTGCAAGAGGAACAGAGTACCCTTAATTAAGTGGCACGACAATTTATTCCGTAGGGTAGGTGGAAGTCGGTCATTTAGGAAGGGGGCAGAGCTACGGCACCCAAGCTCATTGACCCGGACGGTAAGCGGCGTGGCATCCGAGGACTGGAGGAGCGGATGCGCTCGTTAACCTCGGGGTCAGGGGCGAGGGTATAAATAGGGGGCATGGCTTGAGTGATCTGTTCCTTTGTAGATGGTTAAATTACATAGCCGAGAAGGAGCCTGTATTGCGAAAACTAACCGTGAGTGTGTCTTGTCTGTGTCTTAACACTGTGTGTCTTTTGTGTTATTTCTCACTAAAAGAATACTGAGCACGATCCGGAGCTGCAGCCGCAGGGCAGCGAAAACCCGGACCTCAGCACTCACTTTTCCACTGCAGGAACTGTCTTTGTTTGCACCACTAACACCAAAATCACGCACTGTCTAAATTGTGTCTGTGTTTTGTGTTTTATGTTGGTGACGAAACTGGACTTTTTGGGTTACGGGTCAAACCCGTTGGATTATAAAATGGAGTGATACACGCCGCTGTACCACTTCCTACAGTGTTATTATTTTGCAGGTTTGCCTTAAGGCTCTGGACATTTTCTGAATAAACACCCTTGCACCTGTACCAAACGTTGTTTGTATAATTACTCTGCACTGCACTCACCTGCACGTATTCACCACTCTGCCACAGGAGTTCACAAGATGCCTCAACACAGGTGAACTGATTTATTCACAGTAGAATTAAAGAGGCCCAGAACCACATTTCTTTTACTTACAGCTCATTTAAACAAAAACTTTGTAACAAAACATTACGTTTTTAAATGTAATTTAACATGAGAATAGACTGTAAGTAAAACTATAAAACAATTACAATATTCAAATCTGAATAATTTTTACTGACTTTACTTTTGTATGGCAAAAAAAAAAAGAAGAAAAATTAACACAGTGAACCATGGATCAGTCTTGTTCTAAAAACTCAACAAGCATGCTTCAATGCATAGGCACACTGCAGTTCATTTCTTCTTTTGGAGAGGATTATAGAAGACAATGCAATAGAAGATCTACAAATCTGCAGTGAAAATCAGGGAAAGGGGGTCGATTTGATACTATTTAGCAGCACTATTAAGATTAGATTAGATAAATAGGCAAATTGTCATGCCCAGAATTGTGGAGCAGAAATATATCTTTAATTTATTTAATCTTGGCGTGGGGGTGGGGTGGTTATGGCTGGTTTCACAGAACATAATTAGCATTAATCTTGGACTGTCTAATGTTACTTTAGGTCAGTTAATCAAAGATTAGTTCTATTGAAGGTCTGTTAACCAGAGTATGGTTCTAGGGGAACACACAGAGCAGGATTACAGTTCAATATTATGGATTTTAGGGTGAGAAAGCGTGTAGCAGGGGTGCTGGAACTAGGGGTGCTGGCTTTGCATGGCTTCCATCATATACAGGGGTTACAGTTTTGTTCAATGGCTTTCAGCACCCCCACTATAACAACGGTTCCAGCGCCTTTGGTGTGTAGCCAGATTCATTGCTGTGGTAGTAGGAAGAGAGGAGTGCATTAGGTATGGACATTGTTCACAGTTACAACAGGAAAACTGTTGCATTTACTTTAGCAACAACCAAGCTTGTGGGGAGCTTTTATAAGCCTTCTGCTTCCTGTCATGTTGAAGCGTATTTAAATGTAGCAAAAAAGCTTGAAGGAAGCCTATGTAAACACAGATGGGTAACTTATCAAAGAATGTAGCACTTTTCTTTCAAATCCCCAGAGGATCTGCCTTCACACAGCCTTTGCTCCTGTCCCAAGAAGCAATTTAACATTACTTACAAGCACTTCAAATAAATTGTACAAATTGACTCCACCGTAGCATTTGTTTTTTGTTTTTCTGAATAAAAATCTGCTAAAAACTATGAAGTAATTCAATCAGTAGTCAGTAATCCAGTCACAGTAGGCACATTTAGAGCCATATTTTCAAAGCCTTTACTCCAGTTTTTAATTAACTCTTAATTTTCTGAAACAGTAAAACATCTTAATTTTACAAACCTAGAACCAAACAACTAAGTAATATAATCGGAGTTAAAGACTGGAGGTTACGCTTTCAAAATATCTTAGAAAAGGTTTCTTTGGTACATCTGCATGGCAGTTTTGCAGTATTTTAGGCTTTACCTATACATACAGATGTGCTCAAATTTGTTGGTACCCCTCCACAAAAAACGAAGAATGCACAATTTTCTCTGAAATAACTTGAAACTGACAAAAGTAATTGGCATCCACCATTGTTTATTCCATATTTAATAGAAATCAGACTTTGCTTTTGATTTTTTATTCAACATAATATTGTAAATAATAAAACAAATGAAAATGGCATGGACAAAAATGATGGGACCGCTAACCTAATATTTTGTTGCACAACCTTTAGAGGCAATCACTGCAATCAAACGTTTTCTGTAGCTCTCAATGAGACTTCTGCACCTGTTAACAGGTAGTTTGGCCCACTCTTCCTGAGCAAACTGCTCCAGCTGTCTCAGGTTTGATGGGTGCCTTCTCCAGACTGCAAGTTTCAGCTCTTTCCATAGATGTTCGATAGGATTCAGATCAGGACTCATAGAAGGCCACTTCAGAATAGTCCAATGTTTTGTTCTTATCCATTCTTGGGTGCTTTTAGCTGTGTGTTTTGGGTGATTATCCTGTTGGAGGACCCATGACCTGCGACTGAGACAGAGCTTTCTGACACTGGGCAGTACGTTTCGCTCCAGAATGCCTTGATAGTCTTGAGATTTAATTGTGCCCTGCACAGATTCAAGGCACCCTGTGCCAGGTGCAGCAAAGCAACCCCAAAACATAACCAAGCCTCCTCCATGTTTCATTGTAGGTATGGTGTTCTTTTCTTTGAAAGCTTCATTTTTCGTCTGTGAACATAGAGCTGATGTGACTTGCCAAAAAGCTCCAGTTTTGACTCATCTGTCCAAAGGACATTCTCCCATGGGCAGCAGTGTGGCGTAGTGGTTAGGGCTCTGGACTGTTGACCGGAGGGTTGTGGGTTCAATCCCTGGTAGGGGACACTGCTGCTGTACCCTTGAGCAAGGTACTTTACCTAAATTGCTCCAGTAAAAACCCAACTGTATAAATGGGTAATTGTATGTAAAAATAATGTGATATCTTGTAACAATGGTAAGTTGCACTGGATAAGGGCGTCTGCTAAGAAATAAATAATAATAATAATAATTGTGGCTTGTCAATATGCATTTTAGCAAATTCCAGTCAGGCTTTTTTATGTTTTTCTGTCAAAAGTGGAATCCTCCTGGGTCTTCTTCCATGGAGCCCACTTTCGCTCAAAAAGCGACGGATGGTACGATCAGAAACTGACGTACTTTCACCTTGGAGTTCAGCTTGTATCTCTTTGGCAGTTATCCTTGGTTCTTTTTCTACCATTCGCACTATCTTTCTGTTCAATCTGGGGTCGATTTTCCTCTTGCGGCCGCGCACAGGGAGGTTGGCTACAGTTCCATGGACCTTAAACTTCTTAATAATATTTGCAACTGTTGTCACAGGAACATCAAGCTGCTTGGAGATGGTCTTGTAGCCTTTACCTTTACCATGCTTGTCTATTATTTTCTTTCTGATCTCCTCAGACAACTCTCTCCTTTGCTTTCTCTGGTCCATGTTCAGTGTGGTGCACACAATGATACCAAACAGCACAGTGACTACTTTTCTCCATTTAAATAGGCTGAATGACTGATTACAAGATTGGAGACATGTGTGATACTAATTAAAGAAACTAATTAGTTTGAAATATCACTATAATCCAATTATTTATTATCTTTTCTAAGGGGTACCAACAAATGTGTCCAGGCCATTTTAGAATATCTTTGTAGAATAAGCAATAATTCATCTCTTTTCACAGCTTCTTTGCTTTATTCTATGACATACCAAAGGCATGCAAGTATACATGATAAAATAGCTTTTAATTTCATCACTTTTCAGGAGGAATGAAGCATTATTTCAATAAGCTGTAAGGGTACCAACAAATTTGATCATGTCTGTATACAAAGAATGTACAGTGCTTTCCCATTATATTCTCCCAAACCCGCTACTCTCATGCTACCCCTCTGCTTCACACTCTCCACTGGCTACCTAGCTCTGCTTGCATCCATGTCTGTTTATATGTCTGTCTCACCAATTGTATGGGGTTGCTTTATTTTTGCAATACAGTTATTATACACTTTTGTCATTGTTTTGCTTTTGCTATTGTTTATAACCACTAACGAATCCCTAAACTAAAGTGTTACCCAGGATTCTAAACAATATCATACATTTTTCACTTTCTATAAACCTAAGACCAGTACACTGTAAATATAATTTCCTCAGCCCTAATGGTATTCGATGAAACCCTACCCAAACTCGACAATGAGTTAAAATAAAAAAGGAAAAAAACTTATTACTGCTTTTAAAAAATAAAAAATAGCACATTCCCAACCCAGATGTGTATCCCATTCTACAAAGCTGTTCCATTGTTCCATTCTGAGTGGCTTACTGCAATAAAGATGTTCAGTTCATTTTGTAAATATTCCCGGAGTTGCAAATGTACAAGCCTTTTTCAGTTGACAAATCAATATTGCTATAGTGGTTTAACTGGATATTTGTCATAGGCTCCAGTATTAAAACATGAGTTTCACGTTTATTTTCTGAGCAACCAGGGTGAAGTAACTCTGTGAAAGAGGAAAAGACAAAAAGTGCTCTGTGCAAGTAACCATTTCATCATATATTCAAGAAAAAGGAAAGGCATCGGTGGTGAAGTATATTGGGGGATATGTTTGCTGATAAACAGCAGGTTTGCTTAATAGCTGGGCTTGCTCAAACTACCACGCAATACAATTTGTTGTATTTGTATTTTTGCACATTTGCCATTGTAGTTCACAGCTCTATTTTAAATTTAAATTTTACGTTCCTAGCAACGTTATATTTTGGATGGAACAACATTGTGGTAAACGTGGTGCAAAAGCAAATTTGTGGCGCTTCTTATATGTTGCAGCAATGTTGTGATGAAATGTTCTAATGACAGTGTGGAGACATTCAGAAACTAATGAAGAAAGACCACACTGACTTTTGTTTTAACATTTGTTTAAATTGCATTTTATTTAATTACAAAACATCCCTAGCTGGGCTATTAACACTGTGTGCAAAAGTTATTCATTCCGAATCTGACTAGCCAATATTAGCAGTCAGATCATGAGTCTACTTGGGAGCAGCCTTCTAAAAAAATTACAAAAGAAAATGCAATGACATTTACTATAATATATTGACGAAAAAGGAAAATTGATTGATACTTGCATTTTTCCTGTTCCATTTGCATGCATGTTATGATATGCACAAGAAAACAAGTATGTTTCATTTTTGGATAGTTTCCTGATAATTAATACATGTCAAACATGGATAATAAAGAAGATTAGGTGCATAATTTAGTCCAGTCAGGGTTTTCCCTGGGTTTTATATTATTGTAGTTACAAGTGGTTAATCCTTTCTACAAACTTCAGTCGCTGGATAAATTCAGTAGTCATTATCTAACTCAAGGGATGTTTGGCCCCCAGTTTTTATTTCACCTGTACTTTAAATTACTCCATTGAACTCAATTACTAATTAATTGAAACAACTTCATTGCTCTATGTCTATTTTTTTTCAATTGTGACCATTTAAAATGATCTCTAAACTTTCATATATACACAGACACAGAAATACAATAGATCTAATAACTACGAATAAATAACACCATTTATTATAATTCCTTGTTTATTTTGCAGCTCTTACTCAACAAATACGGCAATAAATCATACAATTCAATATCATTGCCTTTACTTATTTGGTCCCTTCTCTAAATTAAACGTGTAGTGCAACATTTGAAAGTGTAGTATGAGAAAGCCTGGGAAAACTAGCTTGAAAATGTACATGCAACAACAGTGTGTGAATGTTTTCAAATTTTGCACTACCACAAGAATGACAAGCAACAGTGAAAACACTGGATTCACTTTAAAATGAATCTGTGGTGCTTTACCTCGTACCGATTCCCTCCTGGCTGATTCAGGGCGCGTTTCAGTGTTATTCCAATTATACCCTTGACCTCACAAACCTTTGCCACCTTGTTGTTCCTCAAGCAGGCTTCTGAAAGAGTGTTAATATTTTTTTTAAAGAATTTGACTACCACAGACGCCTGCCATCTCCCTATAAACATGTTATTTTCCTAACAATATGCATGGATATTTTAATCTTCAGTGTCACTCCTACACCTTTCAAACAACAATTAGAGATCAAGAGATCATGTTGTTTCTAAACTACATCAGGAGAGAAATGTATTGACATTTTTAAATTCAGTCTAACCCACTTAAGTGTATAGCCTATTTTTTATCAATATTTATACACTTAAACGGAGTATACACATAAGCAGGTTTGTTTCCCAAATCATATACAGTACAGTATAAATGTACTGATAACAAAAAGCATTATGCTACAGTCCTACAGGCTGCATTTGTAAAGCGATGCAAACACAATGACCCATTGACATAATATGGGTTTACATCCTCACAAAACTTTTAAAATCAAGACCGAAGTATTTACCATTTCATTAAATCACTTAATAACAATAAGTCAGACCGACAATGAATTACAGTATTTCACTATAATTAAATACAAAACTATCAGTTTATAACATATTTTATTTAAATGTGCAGTAAATGGAAACTACATGCCATTTTATATTAATTGAAATTTGAACAGAAATTATTATGGATAAATGCTTGGTTCATTTTAACACATCATAGTCCTTTACAGCAGTCTGTTAACCATTTAACTGTCGCTCAATGTGGCTGTACATTCCAGTTGCTGACACGTGGTAAAACAAAAGTTGCAAAAAATTAAGAAATATATGATAATAATTTTAAATCGCCATAAAAAATATGATACGATACAGAAAAAAGTGTCTCCAAAGAGGGCAGATAATAAATAATAAATAAATAACAATTACTTTTTAATTTCCTTGCTTGAACATATCGCTCATTTTCTTTTGTTAGCATCTTTGCACCATGCCCTTTTCAATAGTGTCCTCTATCTCATAAAATTGTTTTCCAAACTACTTTGAATGGTTTGTAGAGCAGTCAGTGCATTGCAAAGTTTTGGTTCAGGTAGGGCATCCTCCTCTTTCTCTTGTGGCAAGCAGGTGTATTGCTTCAGCCAAGCTAATTGTTGTTACAATGGATGCCGCATTGTCTCGGGACCCGTTATGAATCTGGTTCATTACCCACTGTACAATACAGCAGCGATACAGGGCTTTGGAAGTCTTGATTATCCCCTGATCCAGTGGTTGAATTAGGGATGTTGTGTTTGGAGGCTGGGATGAGCAGCACAGTCATCCAAAACAAGTGCAATCTTGTGTTGCTTTGCTCCCATTATGTCTATCAAATTCCAATAGTCTTTGAAAAGCACAGCGGTCATCCAGGTGTTTGCAATGGCAGCATATGTAACAGGCAAAGCTGGCATTGCCACCCCCATAAACATCTTGGGTTTTTGCTCTTTCCAATCAAAAGAACTTTGCGTTTGTCGGTTCCAGTCAAATTGCAGCAAAGCAATAATGTACACTTTTTGCTTCCCACAACCGATTCGTTATTAAATGCCAAGGTGCCATCTGGAGCAGCTCTGTAGTACAGAGCCATTTCATCACAATTGTAAATGTTGTCTTCATCAAAATCAGTAAGGATTGCAGTAAGAGTAGTGCTTACCCAGTCTTCAGCAGCAGGGGAGTCGGTATCATTTTTTTCGCCATGTGTACGTAGGAACTTTATGTTATGCCTTTTTTTCCAACGACATAACCATCTATTTGTTGCAGTAAAGTTGGTAATCTCCATTTCTCTTGCCAGGTTCTCCGCTTTTCCTGTTAAAATTGCATCAGTGATTGAAGCATTCTGTGTTCTTGCCATTTGGAGCCATTGTAGTAGAGCCGCATCAACGTCACTGTCCTTTCCTTCTCGCTTATGTTTCTGATTTGGATTGGAATTGTGCTCCCATTCAGACAGAATAGCGTCTTTTTTCTTAACCAATCTAGAGATGACTGGTTGAGACACATCAAATCTTTTTGCCAGCTCTGCTTGAGAGATTGGTAGGATTTTAGCTCTGAAACTTTAACTTTTTTCTGCCAGAGTAAGCTCCTTTTGCTTCTTTTTGGCTGCCATTTTAGTGCGGGAATATCTTGAAAGCATTCATTTGCCTGATACCAGACCAGGTTCGTGCCTGTTTATGTCACATTACATTGCACTCGCT
This sequence comes from Acipenser ruthenus, assembly GCF_902713425.1. Lineage (NCBI taxonomy): Eukaryota > Metazoa > Chordata > Actinopteri > Acipenseriformes > Acipenseridae > Acipenser > Acipenser ruthenus. The sequence continues at coordinate 15,702,463 of NC_081216.1, read as the reverse complement.
CAGTTAACTGTATAGAAGTATCACCGCTATGCAGTAAAACGGGAATATACACTTATAATATTACACTTAAATGGGGTAAATTTCATAATGTAGCAATGGTAATTAATAGTTTTGGATTTTAAAATGTTATACACTTAAGCGGGATATACCCTTAAATGATATACACTTACAGTAAGTCGGGAAGACTGTACTATTCTGGAGAAAGGGAGCTGAAAAATAAAGGGGTGGAGGGAATCATTGTGATGGCCTGTCAGATGTGAGGAATGGGGGTTGGGTAACACTCAACTTTTGGTTCTTTACCAACACACTACTTAGATAATGAATCGTATATACAAGCAGTATTATTAAAAATTATTTTTTCACTTCATACTTACTGATCAACACCCTGCAAATTGGCAGGTCTTGCAAAGCATTCTTTCAAAGCCTTCTTGCCCTTCTTCCCCTTAAGGCTAAACACTGACCAAAGCCTGCTGGTTCCCAGCTTTCGACCCATGTGTCGGACACAGCCGCTGCAGTTGTGCCCACCTAATGAACTTAGATAGTATACCTGAAGAATTTAAAAGGGTTGCATTCATTAGAAGGTCAAAACATCATGACTGTTTTCCAGAAAGGACAAGTGTACACATTAAGTGTACACATTAATCATAGCACTGCTGAACTGCAAGAAACACAACTTACGGTCTGTTATGTCTACAGCTGAACAAAGAGTGCATTTTGACCTCTGAAGGTCCAGAAGACATTTCCAAACAAAAGTTCAAACCTTCATATGTAATTTGCTAAATTTACTGATGTCTGTTTTTAGCTAGTTTATTTGATTGAAAAGCCTATTATTTTATTGGTAATCCATATACATGTAAATGGAGCAAAATATTCACATGTCCTTTAAAAATACTGTATATGTTACAGTAATCATGTTCTTCTAATTAATCATATAAAATACACATTGTTTATGTACATTTAATTGCTTTGCAGGATATGTCCAGAAATGTTCAGGTTATAAAATGTTTGCTTGTGAAAATCGTCCATGCATAGTTAGTACGCACGTCATAATTGGTTCTATTTACCAGTTTCTTTTAGAAGTCAGCATCCTCCTTCAGCTTGCAGCACATTTCCTCCACTTCCTCCAGGGAATCCATTTCAACTGCTTTGCTCACAATAGCAATTGTCTTAGATGAGAACTGCACTTTCTGATTGTCTAGTAAGCTGTCCAATGCCTTCATGACATCAAGCTGGAAATCTGTTAGAGATTTTAAAAGTGTCATAAGTTTTAAATAATTTAATATTGTCTAACATCATCACAAAACATTTATTACAGTACTATTCCTACTCACTGTTTATATGGTGATATACAAAATTAACTTTTTATATATTTGTACATGTTGTGTTTAATATCTTTTAAAACAAAATAACAAACGAACTTTCCTCAAAGTCTTTTCTCCTTGGTGGTCTACTTACTTCCTTTTCTCTTCTAAGGTCCCCTTGAACTGAAGTATTACTTGAATCAGTGCCTGATGTCACTTTGGGTCAAGTGGGACATAGGAGGAAATGAACAAATGCATACAGTATAAGATGTTTTTGCACCAATTCTTTCTTACCATTGAAATTCCACTGTGATTAATGATGTTATGTAAAGCCACGCATATTCGCACATGGGCAATTTAAATATGTAAGAGCCACCTTTGATAAGTTGTCTAATGACTAGCTCGAAAGCTGGAAGCAAGCTTTGCTCTCCGAAGGGGGAGTCTGGCACGGGTGCAAATGAATAGATTTAAGCAGGAGAATGGCAAACGAAATGTAGTTAGTTTTTTGGCTAGGGGTATTTGTGGATTGTGGATTCTCTAAGTATATATGTTTACAATACTGTTAATAATAGTTTGTGCTTTGTCTTGTGTTTTTTGAAAAAATTATAAAATGTATATGACAAAAAACATACAACATCCATGTTTTACGTTTCTGCTACGTTGCTACATGATCAAACTACAACATTCCAGCGACGTTGTAAAACATTGTGTATTAGCTGGGTACAGGTTTTGAAAATCACACCTACAATTACACGTCTAAATCCAATGTTACCTGTAGGAGAGAATGTAGTCATCTAGATGAGCATAAGTGATTTGAATGCTTAAACCTTACAAAATTCATGCTATTTTAGAAATTATATCTAGTTTAAATTATTGCTACTCTGTATGTATTTGAGGATTGCAATGTCAATTATTCCTATTGAGTCCTGACAATTTTAGACATTACATTTGTGCTATAAATGTGTGTGTTTCCTTTTTATTAAGTTTGTACAGTTCCAGTTTTAAACAACAGATGGAAATAAACAACAATAGATTACTGATGAACTGAACCGCCAATAACTGCTTGATTAGACCTGAGTTACATTGGCGTGTTGCGCTGTCATGAGAAAGTCTTCAGCTGCCGAAGTGAAGTGCTTATGCAGAACGGGTTAAGCTTTCTCTACAGTTCTAAAGCTCGATGCAACCCATCGAGTGTCTAACACTCAACCTATTTTGCAAAGTTGAATGTCAAGAGCTTCTCTTTTAGCTCTATTTGATTTTTTCCAGATGTGCTACAAAGCGAATACAGCTTGTCTAGCAAGCTTTTAAAGTGATTTGTAGCTCCAACGTCTTTCATAATATCACTGACTGCAAGCTGTAGGCAATGGGCAGAGCAGTGCCATGCTAGAATATTCAGAAACATGTCCTGCAACCTCTTAACACCAGTATTGTGCCCAAACATCACTGAAGCTACATCACAAACAACTCCTACCAGGCACTTGGTGAACAAGTCTTCAGTTAGGTAAACCTTTTTGAGCACTGACAATTTTTTTATTTATTTATTTATTTCTTAGCAGACGCCCTTATCCAGGGCGACTTACAATTGTTACAAGATTATTTTTACATACAATTACCCATTTATACAGTTGGGTTTTTACTGGAGCAATCTAGGTAAAGTACCTTGCTCAAGGGTACAACAGCAGTGTCCCCGACCGGGGATTGAACCCATGACCCTCTGGTCAAGAGTCCAGAGCCCTAACCACTACTCCACACTGCTGCCCTGCTGCAATAAACTGTTCACTTTCCTCCCTTAAGACAAATCATTAGCAGGAGACTCCATACCTTTTTTGTTTACGGCAGAAGCTTCATCAAGCAAGACTCACTTTAGGAGCCAGCGCTATGATTTGGTCAAACAACGTTTTTTTCATTTCAGAGGAAATGTGGTATTGAATGTTAGAGCATGCAATGTTGGAATGTAAAATCCACCCCCTGTCCAGTCCATTTAACTGCGGGCAGTCAATTTCTTGTTCAAAACCATATGCAGGCCTGTTGCGCTTTGATTGTTTATAGTACAGAAAATCTGAGCAGTCTAGGAAAGTAAAAATAAACACAAGTCCTAACCTGAAAAGTTCAAACAATTCCGTTCCACAGAGAAAAGGACAAAAAAAATCCTAAAACATATTAGATGGCCAGTTTTTATGTGATTATGTTTATGTTTTGTTTCTTGATATTATTAATTTAATGTATGCCATATATATCTAAAAAAACCATATCTTTAGTAAACAGTAGTTTAGTATAATACTGTATATTTTTGTGATATGAACCAGTCAACTTACAAATGAAAATCTCAAACACAGTATAAATAGTGTTTATCATTTCAGCGAAATAGTGTATAATTTCCTTAATTGTCATTTTCTTCTAATTAGAATTTTAAATTAGCATTTAACATGCATCATAATGTTTTAAAAACAATACAGGTATGCACATGTTTTATAACATACAATCGGATCAAAGAAAGTTATTTTAATCTTTGTTTTGCCTAAATTAAACCTCAAAGTTAAATACTTTGCAGATAAAAGAAACACTAAAACATAAATCAACTGATAACATGATTATTAACAAAAAAACTATGGAAAAGCAGATGTTGGAACTGAAGGCAAGCAATGGAATTCTGCAAAATGAGAATAGAAGTCAAAGAACAATATGTGTGATTGAGCTACATAGAGGTTTGTCTGTAGAGATTTACTAGAATGTTATAAGCAGATAGGGAATAGGCAAACGGCTACAAATAGATATCAAATGACTTTAATGTACCCTTGTCACAAAGACGGACGGAGTGGGTGGTGTCAGACCAGAGCCAGGAAATAAATAAACAGAGAGATGTGGTTTGGTGAAGCTGGGCGCGTGATTGCGCTCAGCATTTAATAATTAAACAGAACAGAACAGAAAATAAAAGGTTTTAAACACAAAAACACGGGACACGGCACTACACGCCAAAATAAAAAGACAAACAAAACGGACTACACAGACAAAACACGGTGAGCAGATTTACCTATTATTATTATTATTATTATTATTATCTTTACCTCCGTCTCCAATCCCGTTCTCCACTCACCGAACACCTAACCCCGAGTGACAGAAATGTGCATCTATATATACTGTTGTGCTGGGATTCAATTACTAATTAATTACTCACTTGAATCCCAGCACGTGAATTAGTTAAGTGTACTCCCGTGACCACACATTACATTTTACCAGCACGTGAAGTGATTTGTGCCCTCCTCGTGCCTAAATATAAAGCTACATTTTTAAATACACATGAAACACAGACCCGTTTATATCCCGTGTACCAATGAATATACACCAACATTAACACACGCACGCAACATACAACACATAACACACAATTGCACACAGGGGCGGGGCACATTGCCACATATACCCCCCCTTGTGCGCAGCACACATGGCCTCAACGGCCACCTCCCCCCTTAAAAATCCAGCAGTCCAGGACAAAGTCTCGGGCTGGGAAGGGAGGCTTCAGTGGGCCCCTGGCTGGCCATGCTGTCAGCACCCCTGCCGGTAGTGGCACGGCTGACAGCCTGCTAGTCCACGCTTGCAGCGAACTTGCTGCAGGGGATGCTGGTCTCCTGACCTCTCCCCCTTCCTTCGCAGCCGGTAGCTCCCCTTGGTGGGGCTCCGACCACAGTACTGCCGGCAGCGAAACTGCTGCAGTGGGAGCAGGTCTCCGGACCTCCTCCACGATCTCCGGCAGCAAAACTGCTGCAGTGGGAGCCGGTCTCCGGACCTCCCCCACGATCTCCGGCAGCGAAACTGCTGCAGTGGGAGCAGGTCTCCTGACCTCCCCCACCTTCTTCGTGGCCGGCAGCTCCCCTTGGTGGGGTTCCGGCCACAGTACTTCCTGCTGCGATGCGGAGCAACTGGCAGCCCCAGGCGATGCGGAGCGGCTGGCAACCCCAGGCGATGCGGCGCGGCTGGCAACCCCAGGTGAAGCGGCGCGGCTGGCAACCCCAGGCGATGCGGCGCGGCTGGCAACCCCAGACGAAGCGGCGCGGCTGGCAACCCCAGGCGATGCGGAGCGGCTGGCAACCCCAGGTGATGCCAGACAGGCATCCTTGGGTGAAGCGTGGCAGGGAGTCAGGACCAGCCGGGGTGCGGGTGTTGGCCCTCTTCTCGGCCTCTGCGGCCGGGCGGTTCTTCCCCATGCTTCCCTCAGCAGCCTATGCAAGGGCTGCTGAGGGCCGCCAGCTTCACGTCCTGGTCTTTCTGGTGATGGAGTCAGAGGCAGCTCCTGCTTCTCTCCTCGTGATGGTGGGGAAAGTGATACCAGCAGGCATTCATCCTCTGCTGGTGGGGGAAGTGATACCAGCAGGTATTCATCCTCTGCTGGTGGGGGAAGTGATACCAGCAGGCATTCATCCTCTGCTGGTGGGGGAAGTGATACCAGCAGGCATTCACCCTCTGCTGGTGGACAGGGACCCAGCAGGCATTCACCCTCTGCTGGTGGACATGGCGGAGGCAGAGGCAGCTCCTGCTGCTCTGCTCCTGCCGGTGGAGGTGGCGGAGGCAGAGGCAGCTCCTGCTCCTCTGCTCCTGGCGGTGGTGGAGGCAGAGGCAGCTCCTGCTCCTCTGCTCCTGGCGGTGGTGGAGGCAGAGGCAGCTCCTGCTGCTCTGCTCCTAATGGAGGAAGCGGTGGAGGTGGCGGAGGCAGAGGCAGCTCCTGCTGCTCTGCTCCTGCCGGTGAAGGTGGCGGAGGCAGAGACAGCTCCGGCTGCTCTGCTCCTGCCGGTGAAGGTGGGGGCAGCGTGTAGTCTCCTGGCGATGGAGGTAGGAGCAGCGTGTAGTCTCCCCCTTTTTCAGGGGACTGGTGCTGCTCTGCCTCTCTTGCAGGGGACTGGTGCGGCTCTGCCTCGGAAGGGGAAACCAGCAGGCATTCTTCCTCTGCTGGTGGAGATGGGGACAGCAGGCATTTTCCCTCTGCTGGTGGAGGTGGTACCAGCAGGCATTCTCCCTCTGCTGGCAGCTTGGTTCCTAGGGTTATGGAAGCCCCGACTTTCCTCTCTTTGGGCTGTGGACGCACCGACTCCTCCCTTTTGGGCTGTGGACGCACCGACTCCTCCCTTTTGGGCTGTGGACGCACCGACTCCCCCCTCTTGGGCTGTGGACGTTCGGGCTCCCCCCACTCAGGCGTAGGACGTTCGGGTTCCTCCCACTCAGGCGTAGGACGTTCGGGCTCCTCCCACTCAGGCGTAGGACGTTCGGGCTCCTCCCACTCAGGCGTAGGACGTTCGGGCTCCTCCCGCTCAGGCGTAGGACGCTCGGGCTCCTCCCGCTTGGGCTGTGGACGCTCAGGCTCCTCCCGCTTGGGCTGTGGACGCTCAGGCTCCTCCCGCTTGGGCTGTGGACGCTAAGGCTCCTCCCGCTTGGGCTGTGGACGCTCAGGCTCCTCCTCATAACTGCGGAAGGGACAGTTGGCGAACAGATGATCCTGGTCGCAGAGGAGGCACCCCGGCGTTGGCTTGTTAAATCGCCGTGGATGTCTGGCCCTTAGGCGGCACTCCTCCTCCCTGTCCTTCACCTCTTTATCCTCCTTCCATCCCATTTTATTTATTTATATATATTTTTTGTAATCCAACAATTTTTTTTTTTCCCCCTCAAAAAATGCGGTTCCTGCTCTGGCCTGAGTCCTGGAGACGCTGTAGATCCCACGCAGGACACCACGTGTCACAAAGACGGCCGGAGTGGGTGGTGTCAGACCAGAGCCTGGAAGTAACACACAGAGACTTGGATTTTGGTTAAGCTGAGCGCGTGATCGCGCTCAGTATTTAATAAACAGAACAGAAAATAAAAGGTTTTAAACACAAAAACACGGGACACGGCACTACACGCCAAAATAAAAAGACAAACAAAACGGACTACACAGACAAAACACGGTGAGCAGATTTACCTATTATTATTATTATTATTATTATTATTATTATTATTATTATTATTATTATTATTATTATTATCTTTACCTCCGTCTCCAATCCCGTTCTCCACTCACCGAACACCTAACCCTGAGTGACAGAAATGTGCATCTATATATACTGTTGTGCTGGGATTCAATTACTAATTAATTACTCACTTGAATCCCAGCACATGAATTAGTTAAGTGTACTCCCGTGACCACACATTACATTTTACCAGCACGTGAAGTGATTTGTGCCCTCCTCGTGCCTAAATATAAAGCTACATTTTTAAATACACATGAAACACAGACCTGTTTATATCCCGTGTACCAATGAATATACACCAACATTAACACACGCACGCAACATACAACACATAACACACAATTGCACGAAGGGGCGGGGCACATTGCCACAACCCTACATGTGTGAGGTTACAGCAAGTTAAAGTTTGGAATCCCTAGATTAATACTATGTAAATACATCCCAATTATTGACAAATAGCACTATGTTCATAATTTTCAATACTGCTATTCTGTATCCATATGAAACTATAACATGTTGAAAATAATTATTCTTCCAACATTTTCTTTTTTTGTTTTAAGGTCTTCCAGCAATGGCAAAAAAAACTGACAGGGCCTATCAACAATAAGTGGAAATGTTTATTTTAAATCTCAGAGATTTCTACCAGCCACTTCCAGCACAAGTGAATTCACGTGGAAAAAACAACCCTTTCAGTCTCCTTCTGAAACTATTATATTGTTTACCTGTTTTTTTTTTTTGTCAAAATAAAATATTAATTTAAATAGATGTTCATTTTGCAGTTAAATAAAATTAAACTGAAAGACATACACACTTTGAATGAGTATTTATTTTCCTATTGTATAAATAGGTGTTATCGATTTTTTTTTTTTAGTGTATAGGTAAGATACCCTCATGAATCCCATTAGTCCCAAGATATACCCCACAGAAACACCATTAAAATCCCATGAGAAACCCTTGGGAACCCCAATGAAATCCCATGACAACCCCATTAAAATCTCATGGAAATCCAATTAAAATCCCATGAGAATCCCATTGCGAACCCCATTGAAATCCCATAACTCCATTAAAATCTCATGGAAATCAAATTAAAATCCCACTGGGTAACTAAAATTTAAAATCATGCGATTTTCATGGGTCCCAATTCACCATGGGAATCCCATGGGTTTTTTTTTTTTTTTTAATTTCCCCATGTGAGTTTTCCATAAGGGGGGTCCTACAAGTTGTCCATCTTGCTTACTACAGGAAAATAGACCAGATCCAGTAGAAACACATAGAAATAACTCCAAGAAAAATAATATCCTATCCTGCCTGGAGGCCTGGGACTAGGGAGCGCAGGTTTACAGGTGAGACGCACAGCAAACAAATACTTCATTTCTAATTTTATTTCCATATTAAGAAAATGTAACCACTTTTACAAAAGACTGAGAAACAGAAATAAAAAAGACAAAGCTCCTCCCATACACACACTAAAACACTGCCGTTTTTCAAACCTTAAAAAGTAACAGGGTTCCGAAAAATAGTGTTACACGTCCCCACGTGTTGCAACAACTGTTTAAATAACGTACCTGTAATATTTATTTTCATTGTTAACATCCTGACAACTTTTTACACTTTGTCAGATATCCGTTACCCAGATACACGGCAGTCGCGTTTTACCGCCCTTGTATTAAGAATAAAATCAATCCCCATTATATATATATGTAACAAATTAATGCACTTACCCGTCACACATGATTTCCAACTCCGTCACCAGTTTGCTGATACAAAGCCCAACTCTTCAAAGTTACGATTTATTTGAATATCCGTCACAGCCCGTGTTTTTTCTCTCACATGCCAAATCAGTCTGTTTTTATTGTGCAGTTACACAGCGCTTCCTCCAGTTTCACCTGAGGAAAATGCAGCCAAAACAAAGGGAACGAGACAAGCTACAGTAATTTAACAGTTAATCATTAAACAGTTTTAGATACTGTGATGTATTTTTTTTGTACTCTGTGATCTTTAGTTGTTTTTGTGCATTTTCATTTGCAAGTGAACTGTGACATTAGGGCCTTATCAAGCACTGTAATCTGCAATTTTGAACACTGACTTTGGATGTGGTTTTTATTGTGGAAACTTTTTTTTTTTTTGCTAAATTTTATTACTTTTCTGTTGTATGCAGTTCTGTGCATGGGTAACATTTTGATTTCATTTTGCTATTGGGTCGTTAACAGGGAATTTTACATACTGCTATAATATGTACCAGATATCGTTCTGAATTAAAATATGTCTGTTGAAAATATAGTACTGTACCAACAAAACCAATACATCTAAATGGAAGCCTACTTATTTTAAAACGCTATGTATTTTTGACATTGTATCTTTTTTGTGTTCCCTGAAAAACGGACAAGGGTTGGGACGGGCCAAAATGAAATAATCAGATATGCGTCACAGGCGTTTAACTGTCACCACCGGCGTAGATTTAGCTAGGGACGGTAGGGACATGTCCCTACCAATGTTAAGGGACCGTTGAATTGTCCCTACCAATAATTTTGATAAATCTGAAACGTCTTTTGTCATGTTATTTTATCCGCTCCACAAAGGGTTAACTCTCTCAAGATCCCCTCGTTGCTCCTCCCTCCTCCAAAAAAAAAAACACAAAAAAAACGCTAATTTGATTGGCTTAGGCACTAGGTTCTCAACCGGGCGGTGAACGTTTGAATAATAACGTACTAGTAATAATAACAGTGACGTGCCAAACGATACTCCCGATTTCGCCCTTTGAGTGCAGCGAGTTATTAAAGAGAGAAAAAGAGATAGCTTTAAAAAGAATGGCACCCTGGGATTTGTAGGTGTTTGGTGGGGTTTTGGGGTGTAATCAGCAGACAAGAAAACTACAAATTCCATAATGCATCACTGTAACACGGACTCAGTGCGCGGCTGACGTCAGGGACCAAGCAGAGTGTTCTGTTTTCATTGAGGCGCGAAAGTGAACAAGGATTCGGGAGTTAAAGGTGATTCTCCGGGTTTAAAATAAGGAACATTCTAGTCAATCTTAAACGGTGTATATTGTGCCACATTTTTCACATTTATTTTAAAAAATAAGAACAAATGTAATCAGTTAAATTCAATATTTATTTTGTGTTTGTTGGTTAATGCGTTGTCACATTATTTCAATCCTCCTCCTTCCTCCCTTTGTAACTAACTTACTCCTTGCTTGATATTTTTGTATCGTGTGTGTAAAAAGCGAACATGAACAGTGTATTTGATCGAATGGACAGTGTGACTATCCAGGCGGCTAAATAAACGCTATATATTAGATAGGTAGTCATAAAAAAAAATATATTAAAAAGTCAAATTAACCGGGGGGGGGGGGGGGGGGATTTAGATATAAAAATAAATTTCAGTTGGGCTTGAGTAAAAAATGGTTGAGACCCGCTGGCTTAGGCTGGACTCTGGAAAGACGCTCATCTGAAGCTGCCGCTTGCCGGTCAGGCTGATATGAGTGTGAGCCACTGACTGAATGAAAGCCAGGTACCACGGCTGAAGGTATTGTCAGCTCGTCAGCAACATAGTTTGAGAGAATAAACCTACCTAATGGGTAGGTAAGTAGGTTTATTACGTTAGCGACCCATTGCTAGCTGCTAACCCCACGTCCTTGGTGGCTAGCTAGCTTGTTTCACAGCTAAATCATTATGTGTGTGTGTGTGTGTGTGTGAGAGAGAGAGAGAGAGAGAGAGAGAGAGAGAGAGAAAGAGAAAGAGAGAGTCAGTGTGCGTGAGCATGTTTTTATATCGTCAACCAACTAACGTTAGCTAATCACTTCAATTTGGCTTTAGGTGACTAAAGCATAATGGCAGCCAAAAAAATAAAGATGGACATAAGGAAGTTTTTTTTACAAAAAGTCAAAGTGTAAGTAGGAAGATGTTGTTAAAGTAATAAACACAATTGATACTGATTCTCATAGCAAATGAAAAAATAATTTACTAATGAAGTTAGCAGTCATACTTTCTCTCTAAACAGCATGCATCAATTTATCATTTTAACAGGTGAATGAAGCAGTGCAACCTGGTAAAAGCAGTACAGAGGCAGGTGGAGCAGCAGGGTCGCAGGTGAGATCTGTAATGGCTTAGTGATTATAACAGTGAAAGTGTTAGACTCAGTTTTGAGATATATTATTGTTTGAGGCACATTGTGATATGATAGTAGGCTAATGCTGTATAGTAATACTCAGCAAATAAAGTTAGCATAGCCATATATTTTCTCTCTATATGGCATGCATCAATTTATTATTTTATCAGGTGAATGAAGCAATGCACCCAGGTACGAGCAGCAGCACAGACACAGGAGAGTCAGGCAGAGCACGTGAGCGTGCATGTGCTCATGCTTGTAGTGGCAGGGGTAATGGTAGCTTACAGTAAGGCTGGGATAGGTTATAATTCAGGTTATTAGTAATTCTATAGCAGGGATGTCAAACCAGCTTCCAGGAGGGCCACTTTATCATAGTGTTTTAAGCGTATACCAGCCAACTTCATGTCAATCAGATTATCCTCGATTCATTCATTTCAAGCCACCAGAAGTGACCATTTAACAGCTGTCTCCTAAAAAATGTCTTCCCGGGGGGGCACGCCCCTGAACCCCCCCCTGAACCCCCCTAGCGACTGCGACTCCACCCCCCTAAAAAATTGTGTCCCCACCAATGTTCAAACCAAACCCACGCCCTTGACTGTCACTGAAGTCAAAATGTTATAGGGCCGGATATGTGAGTGCTGACTGTATAACTTTAAAGTATATTTAGAACTACACATTTGATATGTGTAGCTAATGGAAGTGCAGAATGGCTGAAATGTATGGCATTATTTTGTTAGCTACAATTGGAGGGTAGATAAACTGTGCCATATATAAGTAAGATACATTTTACAATTCTGTTTTTTTCTAGTTATATTAAAAATGTGTATCAGCTATCCTGTTTGAGTTCTGGAGTGTAATTTCAGGCCTGACGCGTGCTTTGGGGTGAGCTTGACGAGGCATATCCCCGACACCTCTTCATTATTATTATTATTATTTATTTCGTAGCAGACGCCCTTATTTCAGCACTACATGGCAATGCCTAGAGGTTGGAATAATGGCAGGATGCACCATTTCTCCACTGGCTTTTACCATGGCAATGGAAGTAATCATTAGGGCATCAAAATGGGTAGTAGGAGGAGAGCGCTTGGCTTCTGGAATGCGACTACCACCAATTCGAGCATACATGGATGACATGACAACCATGACTACAACAGTAGCCTGCACTAATCGATTATTGGGCAAATTAACCAATAACATTGAATGGGCACGAAAAGCAATTCAAGCCCACTAAATCAAGGAGCATCTCTATAATTAAAGGCAAAGTAGTAGATAAAACATTCTTCATTAATGGTGAGGCAATACCAACAGTGTCTGAGAAGCCAGTGAAGAGTCTTGGGAGATGGTACGACGGGGATCTAAAGGACACAGTTCGTGTGGGAGAAGTTAGACAACAAGCAGTGGAAGGGTTGAAGAGCATAGACAGCTGCGCTCTACCAGGTAAACTAAAACTCTGGTGCTTTCAGTTTGGTCTACTGCCGAGGTTGCTGTGGCCACTGACTGTGTATGAGGTTTCTTTGACAACAGTAGAGAAGCTGGAAGCTTTAATCAGTTCATACATCAGGAAATGGTTGGGAGTTCCACGCTGCCTCAGCAGAGTGGGACTTTATGGTAAAGGAATACTGCAGCTACCAGTCTCTGCTCTAACCGAGGAGTTTAAGTGCGCCAAGGTCAGACTGGAAATGACATTAGTAGAGTCACGCGATAAATGCGTAAGGGAGGCAGCACCTGTGTTGAAAACTGGAAGAAAGTGGGCGGCAAAGAAAGCTGTGGAAGATGCAAAGGCTGCCCTTCGAATTGGTGATATCATGGGGCAAGTTCAGCATGGAAGAGGGGGTCTTGGTTTCAGTTCAACTCCTCCTACATGGCACAAGGCGGCCCCAGCTCAAAGAAGGAAGCTGGTAGTCAACGAGGTGCAAAAGCAGGAGGAGAGGATGAGGTGTATAAAGGCCATTTCCCAGGCCAAACAGGGAGAATGGATGAGATGGGAGAGTGTGGAACAACGCAAGATTGGCTGGCAAGACCTATGGTCAATGGAACAGAGCAGGATCAGTTTCCTCATCAGGTCAACATATGATGTTCTCCCATCACCACAGAACCTAAACCTCTGGGTTGGAGAGGATCCCTCATGTCCTTTGTGTTCATCACCTGCAACATTAAGGCACATTTTGACAGGATGTAAGGTGGCTCTTAGCCAAGGACGGTTTACTTGGCGCCATGACCAGGTGCTGCGATGTTTGGCCTTAGCATTGGAAGACAAGCGTAACATGACCAATAAGTTGCCACCTGTTCCATCAAAACATTACACACAAAAGACAACATTCCTCCGCCCAGGAGAGCAACCACCAAGAAAAGGTGTTAAAACCAATCCTCGCCCAGGACAACTGGAAGCTGCTAGAGACTGGAAAATGCTGGCAGATGTTGGTCAACGGCTTATTTTTCCACCTGAGATTGCCACCACTAACCTTCGACCAGATATTGTCTTGTGGTCTGGATCAGCACGCCTTGTTCACCTGGTAGAGTTAACAGTGCCATGGGAGGACGCTGTAGATGAGGCGTATGAGAGGAAGAAACTGCGGTATGCTCAACTAGCCACTGAAGCGGAACAGCGAGGATGGAGAGTTCGGGTTTACCCATTGGAAGTGGGTTGTCGAGGATTTGTGGCACACTCTACAACCCGGTTTCTCAGAGACGTCGGATTCAGTGGCCAAGAGTTGCGTCGCACAGTGAAGAACTTATCTGAAGCAGCAGAGAGGAGCAGCAACTGGCTGTGGTTGAGACGGAAAGATTCTGGCTGGGGACAGGTAAGTAAGCTGGGCTGAGTTGAGTGGGGGACGGAGGGGGGTGATGCTGGGACGCCAGAATCACCGTCGAGCCCTCTTGAGGTGTCGTGGGCTAGTCGACGAAACACTGAGGATGGAAGGTGCCCACTTGAAAACCCCAGAGATGTACCCTACTTAGCTCAATCCAGACGGTTGTCATGCTGATGCGCTGGGGAGGCCGCACTTTGGTTGATCCCCGGAGCCAGCATCGCAGCCGTTGTGTGTGCTGATGCGCCAGGGAGGCAAAATAAGCTGATCCCTGGAGCCAGCATTACACTTCAGCCATTAACACCAGACGGAAGGATATCTACATCATCATATGGAAGGAAACGTAAATGGATGGAGATGCATATGGATCACATTAGTTTACTGTAAAGCTACGTCTTAGTTGGTGCTTATCTTGGCGAGAGCCGAGTTCAAATCAGCATGAAGTTTTAACATCTACTCTCGTGTAATGGAAATCAGGGCGACTTACAATTGTTACAAGATATCATATTATTTTTTACATAGTTACCCATTTATACAGTTGGGTTTTTACTGGAGTAATCTAGGTAAAGTACCTTGCTCAAAGGTACAGCAGCGTCCCCACCGGGGATTGAACCCACGACCCTTCGGTCAAGAGTCCAGAGCCCTAACCACTACTCCACACTGCTGCCCTTTGCCTATGAATGTTAAAAACGTCATAAAACGTTTTGCACTCAATTGCGTTTTCTTAAAAAAAAACATCCATGCTACAAGTTCTTGAATACGCTAAACAGAGAGTCCGCTGCCAGGGACATTTAATTACTATACCACTTCGCTACGTGTCATATAGATGACACTGGTTGCGAAAGAAGGACTGCGACTGGATTGTCGTTTTTTATTCACAAATAAGCTTACTTGACTTGAAAAAAGTCTTGAACGATACAAGCAAATTCATACACTACTTGTTTTATTGAATGACACAAAAAGTTTCAATATGAAAGCTGAACATTAATTTCAATAAACAACAAGTTTTTAATGAAAAATAAATATTGTAGCCTACTTCACTAAAGTGAAAACTGTCTTCTGTTAGTTTTAAATACCACTGCTTCCGATTATTACTACTGCTTAAAAACAGGACAGCATTTTATTCAGGGTTGATGTTGAACTTAAACGTGTTCATGCCTGCCTGTACCCCTATCCCTACACAGGAACATTACCCTGTTAACTTCCCAAACAAAACAATAATAAAGGTCTGGTTCTCTCTTGCATTTTTTCAATGAATAGAATTTAATTGACAGAGAACAAAAACAAAACAAACTATCTATCCTAAAGTGAATTTTTTTTTTTTGAAATCTCCACAAACTGCGCGTTCTGTTGCATTCACAGCGCTGATAATGTTCGATATAACTAGATATTACTACAGTGCGGACCATGGGCCAAACCAATGTTTGTGTAGGGTAGTCTTAATATTGCACTTTAAATTGCCGTCAATATGAGCAATTGGGACTGTAAAAAGTGTCTTTAATTTATGAGGTGGTCTTTGCAAGCTTTTACTATGTACTTCATGTACTGAAGCTGCTACAGGGATCTCATTAGCCATAGGGTATAAATATGGTACAGATTTGAGACTAAAGAGCCACAGAAGCCGCTTTACTATGTGTATTGCATTGCTAGTTAACAGTTTCTGTCTTATCGGGCTGCCGTGCAACAATTTATTTACACAAACTCTCCCAACTTGAAAACACACAAACTTTGAAGTAATTTTACATAATGACTAAAGTATGCTGTGAAATGAGTCTGGATAAAAGAGCAAATTGCTTGTGACATACCAGTACAGCTTTGTTTTTTTTTTTTTATATGGTCCCTTTCCTTAAAAGTTGGCAAAGGTACATCATAAAATTCATTTCTCTATACAAGGTAATGCAAACTGCCTGCAGTAGACGTGAAGTTGTTTTGAAGATACTGACTGCACTTCATAAACTGCACCACTAGGTGGAGACAAATGTTTCTTAATCTTAATGAAAATGTGCAGGCAGCAGTTTTACATGGCAATTGTTTTATGGTCAGTATCTCTATTTCAGATTTTAATATCAAAAATACATTTTCCAGTCACATTATTTTGTACCCACCTGAACAAACCTTGACCAACTCTTAAAGAACAAATTGGTATGTGTGGTTATCTTAAATGTATTCTTGTTGTTTCCCTTTTAATATCATTTTATGTTTCAATCATCAGCTGTCAGTCATCATCTTTTTAAATACTTGGGACTAAAGCACCCCAGTGGCGTCAATGGAGCTCTCAAAACCAATCTGAAGTCAATCTGATGTACTAGAGTTTATGCAAAATGGAATGGCTCTCCTGTCTGCTGATGAGTTAATAAAGCCAACATGACAGGTTTTTACATCTTGACAGCAATAATCCCTTGCCTTACCATCCAATTCAGTCGGCGGAGATGCCAACACAAGTTCAGCTAATATAAGCACAGATTTCCATGTGATTATTATGCCTCAACAGCCCCTTACCCATGCAAGCAAACATATAATTATAGCCATGCAGCTCCACATCTTGGTTTCGTTACATAGCCACCACCACCGTAGTAGACAATTGAATTTGCGCTGGCCCAGCCACCACTGAGAACTTTTCTTAACCATGCAGTGCTAGAAATACATTTTATCATTAACCATTAATGTGATTATTTCTATAAGTGAGTGTGAAATTGTGCCTCCTAAGATTTATATTAGTGAGAATGTCCCTTACCAAAACAAACTTTAGTTATCCAAAAAAAAAAAAAAAGTGCCCAAAACTGTAATTTTTTTACCCAAAATTCAACTCAAGCTATAGATAAGAAACTCTAGTTTTTTGTATAAAGTTATAGTTTTGTTTAATAATAGTTAAGGCTAACTGTAATTCCCTAAATGTTTAGTATCCTGACTATTCATTTACAATACATCGACCCTCTTCGCGGTTCTAGCCCCTTTAAAAACATGACCCAACACACTGGAATGGATTTTAAAGCACTGGTGCGCTATTTTTAATAAACAAAAATACAAAACAGACACCTAGCTCTGTACGAGCACTAACTAACACACAGGAACACCCTGACTACCAGTGGGACAGCTAAGCTGTTTCCCCACTAAACAATACAACACACTTTACCTTACGACTGCTGGGAAGCAGAGTACCTCTTCCTGCCTCCTTCTACTCAGCAGCCTAGAGCAGACTGGCTACTCTCCTTATAAACCCTGCACCTGGCTCTAATTTACAATCATAGCCAGGTGCAGGTGATAATTAACAATAAAACAATTAACAGAAAACAATTAAACAAATGTGCATTCCACACATGTTTTTACTGCAGAGAGGTTTTAACCCCCTCTCTGCTGTCTCACACATCCCCCCCCCCCCATGTCTTTTCAAGACACCGGTCATACCACGGCCACCTCCCTCCACCCTTAAAAGACCACCCAGCCTCAAGTCCAGCAATGTCCATTGCCGCCCTCTTCCACGGGCGGGCTTGAGGATGGGTCGGTCCTTCCGGCACTGCCAGGAAGGGACCGCGAACCGGCAACACGGGACCCCAACGGTTTGTCAGGGGCGACCGGAATGACAACCGGGGCTCTGGAGGCTGCAGCAGCGGGCAGAGGTCTGCAGCTGGGACCCAGTGCAGCGACGTCCGGTCACCAAGGGGGAGCGAAGCAGTGACCAAGGGGAGCGTAAGAGACGTCTGGGAGCAGTACAGCGACGTCTTAGTGTCCGGGAGGAGCGGAGCAGGGGACCAGGTGGAGAACTGTGCCCGATTCTGCCGACTCCTGGGCTCTAGGTCTAGTGACGGGAGGTCCAGGCTAACCGACAGGGTGTCCAGGAGCGAGGAGCAAGGGACCGCACGCAGCAGTGCCGGACTGGACCGCAGGGGTGGTGGTCGGGGCTGTGGTGGAGGTATGCCTTTCGCCTCCTCCCCTCTGGGCTCCGGAAGCGGCGGTAGCAGCTCCTCCCCTCTGGGCTCCGGAAGCGGCGGTAGCAGCTCCTCCCCTCTGGGCTCCGGAAGCGGCGGTAGCAGCTCCTCCCCTCTGGGCTCCGGAAGCGGCGGTAGCAGCTCCTCCCCTCTGGGCTCCGGAAGCGGCGGTAGCAGCTCCTCCCCTCTGGGCTCCGGAAGCGGCGGTAGCAGCTCCTCCCTTTCTGGCTCGGGAGTCTGCGGAGCTGCGCTAACCTGCTTCCACTCCTGGAGCAACCGTTCCAGCTCGGTTGGCTCCCGCTCCCGAGTCTTCGGCGGTGCCCACCCCACCTCCATCATCCATCTCTCCATTTTCTTTGTCTGCTCCTCCTGAGCAGCGGTGTTCTTCATAATCATTTCTATTAATTCTTTAAAATCCATCTTTGGGTCTATAGGGGCGCCCACCAAATGTAAATGAATCGACCCTCTTCGCAGTTCTAGCCCCTTTAAAAACACGACCCAACACACTGGAATGGATTTTAAAGCGCTGGTGCGCTATTTTTAATAAACACCAAAATAAACAAAAATACAAAACAAACACCTAGCTCTGTACGAGCACTAACTAACACACAGGAACACCCTGACTACCAGTGGGACAGCTGAGCTGTTTCCCCACTAAACAATACAACACACTTTACCTTACGACTGCTGGGAAGCAGAGTACCTCTTCCTGCCTCCTTCTACTCAGCAGCCCAGAGCAGACTGACTGCTCTCCTTATAAACCCTGCACCTGGCTCTAATTTACAATCATAGCCAGGTGCAGGTGATAATTAACAATAAAACAATTAACAGAAAACAATTAAACAAAACAAATGTGCATTCCGCACATGTTTTTACTGCAGAGAGGTTTTAACCCCCTCTCTGCTGTCTCACAGTATCTATTTTATAATACACATATTTTTCAACATTCTGACGGGACAACATCTTGAAATCCATAGAGTTCACACAAACGGTTTTAAAATTTAAGAAAATGAAATAAAAAAAAATGTGACCAAAGGGGATATTCCCAAACTGAAACAGCAACATAGTTTTGTAGTTGTGCTTGACTGTAGGGCACTTCAGCTTCAATTCAAAGGTGTGATTACATATCTGACTTTTTTAATGCTCTTACACCACATCTCTTTTTATGCCCACTCTGTGTATTAATGTAAATATATAATAAGCAAGCCCATTCTCCCTTGATAGACTTTCTCCTGTATTTCCACAGTATTGAACCTCGAGAAGTACAGCATGTGCAGTATGGACAAACAACTTATAATTTTCACTAATTGAAGTTTGTGTTCGTTAGGTATTCACCCTATGGCACACATGTTTGCATTGCAGACCAAGTAAATGAAAATGACCTTGGAGGATGACCCTGAGGCCATTGTAGTGACTTTCGAACGGGTTTGCTGAAGCAGTGAAATGGCCAAAGCACTGCTGGGCAACCAAGCTAGCTCCCTGTTTGATTGGGACAATAAGCACCTTAAACTATTACCTGGTGAAGCAGGTCATTCATTAGAGACTGGGGGTCACCAAAGAGACCTACTACCGGCCATTGGAAACCCAATGTTGCAGGTCAGCCCTTGAAAGACAGACACGGTCCATCAGTGAAACTGTGGAGATTCTCACTGTTGAGCAGCTGACCCAGATACGGACCCGAGATTCAAGTCTGGGTGCGGCATCATCATCCTAAAAAGCCACTCTACTTGCTGAGGCTTTCCAGGACACCTAGTCATAAATATATGTATTTCTTCGTCAAGTTTAATCAGAGATTACATTCTGCCTAGGACTACAATCCCACAATTCACTGCAGAGATCGCGCATATCTTAAGAAACATGCAAAATGAAATCAAATGATTTTATATCAAAAGGATAAAAGAAAGGTAATACAAATAATCGCATATGAAGTTTTAGTTAGT
Organism: Acipenser ruthenus; assembly: GCF_902713425.1. Classification (NCBI taxonomy): domain Eukaryota; kingdom Metazoa; phylum Chordata; class Actinopteri; order Acipenseriformes; family Acipenseridae; genus Acipenser; species Acipenser ruthenus. The sequence goes on along the minus strand of NC_081216.1, from coordinate 15,682,389 downwards.
TCACAACAGGTAATATGTGAAATCATACCTTCAGTTTCTCAGTAATTGTGTAGTAAGGTCAACAGAGTGAACGCTTTGTTTTGTATTACGTAATTAACCAGTTTTATTCCATTAATTAATACCAACAACTTAAAACTTCTTAAAGGGAATTACTCGGAAAATACTATAATTATGGGTACACCCCTACATTTTTTACCATCCAAAATAAAAACAAACAATACATTTAAAAAAGCAAAGTCCTGACACCCATTCTGTGTATGTTTATTAAAATACCTACGGCGAGCTTTAGTTTTTCCACATTGTTAAGACACAATCACCCTGCACATCACTTGGCTGTGTCTTTACTAAATGAGCCAGTCAGGGACCCCTAAAATATGTCATTTAAAATTTTAAATGTGTTTCACCTCTCAGGTTACTTGACAGTGTGATTCTCTTGAACACACACCACGATACTACTATTTAAAAAAAAAACATTTATTATAAATTTAACAATGTGTTTATTACCTACTCCACAGCAATATTTCATGCACTTCAAGAGATACCTTTATTCCAAATGGTTTGCTGTGCCATATTTCCCCATTGGATAAATTCCCCTTAATTCAACTGGAAAATAACAAGGACAAACTTGTTTTTATTAAATGGAATTTTAAAAAAATGTATAAACTAGGGAGAAATTAAAAAGGGATACATAAGTAATGAGAAAGGCGAAAATATTTGGAAAATTCAAGGGAAAAATATGAACTTGAAACGGTTTGGATAGTGTTGAAAGTCTCAGCGTATTCCTCTGATAGGAAGGTCAGTATGCGCTCCCTTTAGAAAATCCCCCCATGTATGGCCTAATTTTGTTGCTGCACAAAAGTTTCCTGGCCTCACAGATTTGGACTGATCTATTTAAACAAAAAATGTTCCAGATGCAGTAAATGAATACTTTGCTCCCGGGGGTGGCGCTGAGTCTCTGTGAAGGCAACATTTCCTACTGGTCTGCAGGTCATTCTGCTCATGCTTTGACCTAACTCTGTGATGAAAGGCCCAGTATCAACATTCCACTATTGTATGCCTCAATGGGGTTAAGTTTCCATTTCCATGAATAAATAGAGGTTACTCCATAACCACTCTTAGAGCACCATGTATATTTACATCAGTGAGGGTAGCTGATTAGCCAAAAACCCGGGTACCCGTCAGGTTTTACATTATCTGGGTCTCTTTTTACTACTCGGGTATCGATTTATTGATTTGAGAATTTAAAGAAAATGTAGAAAATATGACAATACAGTTGTAAGCACCAATATATGTTGCAAAGAATCATGTAGCATGACGCACATTTAACATTAATTAAATGTGCATATTTAAACATACGTATTTAAACATACAGGTTTATTATTATTATTATTATTATTATTATTATTATTATTATTATTATTATTATTATTATTATTATTATTATTATTTTGATGTTTCTAGTACTCAAAAAGGGTACACAAAAGTCTACAGATCTGAAGGGACTACATGTATGTGTGCTGTATAGTATTTAAATATGTATCATGCACTTAAAACATTAATACTGTATACATGTGATTTTTTTTTTTTCAATTTTTTTAAAATTGATTTATCTTTGCAGATTTTTTCTTTTTTCTAGCCATTTTATCTTTTGGTTCTGTAGCAACAGCCAGCACAGATAATCACAACTGTACATTTCTTGTTGCTGCTGCTTAGAACATATTATTTCAATACTTCAGTGCATGAGCTTTCCTATAGGTGTTTTTACCCAATCCACCCTCGACTTGACTTGAACTTCATAAAGGTGTGTTCCGGGCTCTGTCTGTGGAACCTGAAAAATCTGGTATGTTGAGATCAGATATAAGAAATCAGTCACAAATGTGCCAAAAAGTGGTAATGGAGCCTAGCTTCCTGTCACCACATTACACAAAGAACAAGGATGTAGAAGAAAAGTTACAGAAATGAACTTGTCTATGGCCACATTCAATTTCATACATGTATCAAATAAGCTCACTTCTATTTTGCTCATTTTAAGGTCATTTATCCTATTTTGCACCCATTTTTTAATGTGAGCGCCATTTCTAAACAATATCAATATTTTGTTTAGCATAATGAGAGTTAGTAAATATTAAAAAAATGATACCTTTTAAAGATTATACCTTATGGTATTTCCAAAGGTAAAATAACTTCTGTACTTAATATTTTATTTTTGGCCGTCACTTGTAGGCAAAATTCTGACAGACCCTTGTTATTTGCTGTGGTGCAAAACCTTAGAAAATCTAGCCTAATGGGTAATCTAAAGAGCTGGGAAAAAAATATACCAGTAATCCAGTAAAACCGCTGATATTAAGGATCCTACAACATTAAAGTATTCATTGTGCTTTTTTTTAACATTATGTCTCTCACAATTCTTAAAATCCATTTCTGTTTTGTCCATGCAAGCACCATTACCATGAACATTTGGGTTGTCCAAAAAAAAAGAAAGGTCAGCGCAAAAATCAATCTGACAAAAACACCAGCAGACTGCGACGTCATACAGTTTAATGTGTGGGTCTAGTGCATTTACAAGGAAGTAATACATTAGCAGTTCTGCCGATACAAACAAGGCTTCTCCAAATACCTGCTCTAATGACTGCCTGAGTGGGGTCTTCACACAGCTAATGGGCCAGCAGATGTCAAAAGTTGTTTGGTCAATTTGTGAGATGAGACCTTTAAAAAAACTTTGGGAGGAGATATATACATGGTTCACTTGTATGGTGAAATACGCTTAGTCGTCCACTAATATATTTAGCATGGTAAACATGTTTAATGAAATGGAAAATCAAATTGCTCCTTTTCAGCCACCTGTGCAAAAGTCTTATTGTACCACATTGGTCGCCAAGTGATGGGGAGTATAAATACGGTCACGCCAAAGCTAACTTTCACAGCTACTTTCCACTCTCTATCCATCTCGCTATCTTCTAACTTCTGGTTTTCCCCTGAAGAGGTAAGCATTATACTTTTACTATTGATATTTTTGCTAAGCATTGCTGTGATACTGCAAATCTAGGATCTGTGAGCCTGGATTGAATGCGTGTGTGTTTGGCAGGGCCATTTCATGAAAGAACTCTTCAAGTTTAGGTATTATATTGTGTATATTGTGTTCTAGTGGTACCAAAAATACAGTCTCAATACTATATGATTCACTTTTTCAATGATATTCTGTCATTGATCTTTAAAAGGGTTCCATTTGTTTACAGAAACCTTTCTGGTTTAAACTAGTTTTTTAAATAGTGTAACATATTGTTGTGGATTTCCAACTTTTGACCTTATGATTCAGTAACAGAAAAGTCAGACATAATAAAAAACTTAAGTGTGTTATCTCAGCTAAATCTGGCAACTTGGCATTTTTATTCCAACCTAAAATGGATTTGTTGTTTTTGTTTTGATTTGTTTTAAAAACAACAACATGTGGCTATTGAGGGCAGTTGAACAAGAATTTGGGCAAAAACAAGAATCAGGATTTACGTCAGTTCGAGTAAAAGAAGTAGGAACTGGCACAAGCCCATTGTTTGGCATTCAAAGAAGAGGCGTACAATGAAATTGTATTGGCTGACAAAGTAATGGGCCAGACAAGATTTGAGATCTGTTCCAGCTTGGGTTGACTGAATTGACTAAAAAAAAAAAAAAAAAAAAAAACAACATCAAAAGTGCCCAGTCACTTCAATTAAAAAAAAACGGTCTCCACCCTTTGCGCCTATCAACCTAAAGCTTGTGCCATCTTTTGGAATGCATCAGACATTAATCCCTGTCAAGTTACTAAGCAAACTATGTGTACATAGCAAGATAGCAACATTCATTAGCACTGTCAGGCCCAGAACCCTGGGTTTTAAGTAGCAGGAGTTATTGTGCTGATTAGAAATGACAAACAAAAATGTTTGTTTGATCTTACCATCTGGAAGGAGTACATCTACATCTGAGGCAACCATGAGATAACATTTCAGTATTAATTAGCCTTGAGCGGATTCACTTTTGTGAAATGAGACAATACTTTGAGGAATAGCTTTTTAAAAACAAGATGCTAATAAGCATCAAAACCTTTTAGTATCTCCCTGAGGAGACCAACAAAAAGGGCTTTGTATTCTGGCATCAATCACACCTGCAACTATAACATTACAGTCCTAGTTTATTAGCCTCAAGTAACCCTAGCATAGCTAGAAGGATTACCATCAATGGCAATACAATTGATTTTAAACAAATACTGCACAGTGGTCCTGATACAGATATACTATGGTACCACTACCAGTTTGTAGTGGTTCATACCACTGTGATGCTGTTGGGATGTCACAATACAACAATATTACCCACTGTACACTGTGCTGCCATTGCCCCCTAATACAGAACCGTTGCCATTGTAATGACAGCACTGCATTTTAATTGAATACTTCAGCTAGAGGTTGGTAAAGCAAACAACTATTATACTGTCATTTATTGTTTATAAAATGTGTGGGTATGCATGGCTCTTTCTTAATAAGGTTATAGTCTTACCCAATGTTTTAAAATAAGTACTGAGTAGGGTTTACTTTGCCAAATCCTTTTTCTGATTTGAAGGACTTTAATGAAGCCCTCCGTAACCCTTTGCACTAGGCTAAATAGATTCAGTTCCCTCAATCTTCAGAATTAATTTCTGTGATTAGTCTGGTTGCTTTTCACACAATGCTGTTCAGTTTTTAAATATTGAAAAGTAAAATTAAACATTCAGGTTAGCACATTATCAGTGACTTGAGAATAGCAAAGGTGACTGAAGGACTCAACCTAGTCTTGTCCCTGTCTTTCTTGCCGTCATCAAGTGAAACAGTTAACATGTGATCTGACTTGATGTTTTCCCCCTCTCTGATGCAGTGCTCTGTACCATATTTACAATGGCCCTCTGGTTCCGAGTGCTCTCTCTGCTCGCTTTGCTTGTCTTGTCCTCTCCGCACGTGAGCAAGGCTGCCGCAAACCAGCATCTCTGCGGATCTCACCTGGTGGAGGCGCTCTACCTGGTCTGTGGAGAAAGGGGTTTCTTCTACACTCCCAACAAAGTGAAGAGAGACATGACCTCTCCTTTTAGTAAGTACAGTAAAAATACGATTTCTCAAGCTCTCCATATGTATTATTATAACAAATAACTACAAATGAATACAAATAATTTACTAGATGACAGACATGCAGGGGCTAATACTCTGCTAAGGATTGCTGCTCTCTTTACAAGGTACTGCATATAGTTTCCTGTGTTCCTGCAGTTATGTACAGTATATACAAATATTCTATTATACCACATTTAAGTTCTACTAAATGACCAGGCTGTGAAACAGGTGTTGATTCTTGTTTCAGAGCAGGGATATAGTTAACGTTTAGTTACAGGAGATGAAGATGTCCTGGTATAAATGTTCCAGTATTGTTTATTTTTCATATCCACAGATAAATATGTGACGATGTCTGTGAATTTATAAATCACAGCATGTGATGAATCAATTAATGGCATATCTTGAAAGACCCATAGTCTGCAAAAACAGGATTTTTTTTCATTCAAATAAACAAAAAAAGTACATGGAAAGGTGTTTCAGTAAATTAATAATTATCAAACTGATTTAATGTTAATGTGCCTACTTTTTTGTATAGTTAACTCTATTTAACTTAACACATAATTGGTTAAAATTAATTTAATTTAATACATAGTTAGTTTGACTGAACAAGTAACACAACCTTTAGACTTTCTTTCCATCAGTTAAACTTAATTATATTTTGTGCACATCTCTTAAATATGTTTGATGAATATATTCCACCATGTGGGCTTTTCTTTCTAGAAAACAAATGGTGCAAAATATTAATAACCCTGTTCCATTCTGCCATTCATTTATTTGCTTTACTAGCCTTTTTCCAATCTTGCCGTCTTAGGCAACAACGGAAAACAGAGCAAAACAAGGTTGATAAAGAACACTAGATGTTTTATTCACTGAAGGAACAGTTCCTTAAAGAACATGTGGCAACCTTAAGCACCATATGGTAGCAGACAACCTCCTGAAACTAATTTGTAGCTTTCTCCTTTGAGGTGACCTTTGCTCCCACAAACCTGGTTATGCCATTGTTTAACAATCAGTTTCTATACCATTGTAATCTCCGAGCAGAAACAGAAAAACCCACATGCATGTAAACCTGCACTCCATCCTCAGGGACACGGTGTGTCATGCGTTGTCTGAAATTTCCGCTTGAGCCTCAGTAATTGTGGAATTTTGAACTGTTTCTAGGTTTCCTGTCTGGAAAGACTGCTTCGGAGAACGATGTGGACGAGTTTCCATTGAAGCAACAAGGAGAGGCGAAAGTGAAGAGAGGCATTGTGGAACAGTGCTGTCACAGCCCCTGCTCCCTGTACGATTTGGAAAATTACTGCAATTAAGCACAATTTCAAGGTGTTTTTCTTTGTTGCTATGCTAACTTAATAAAGAGGCATTGTAAATTAATGTTTCTCATCAATCATTTTGCTAATGTAATGAGCCGTTTTATGTTGCACGTGAAAACAAATAAATACTGAAGACTTAGATCCCCCTTTTTGGACTATATTTGTGAATGAATGAATTAATAAATGCTCAGAGTGTCAAGTACCACAAACAAGAGCAAGGGGAGCACAGTCCAAAAACTGAGAACCACTGGGTTAAGTCCGACCCCAGAATTGGGTGTGTCATTCACCAAATATGGCAAAGCGGTCTTTGTATGATGATCTGTTTTGTAAAAGAGGTGCTCATTTGTAATGGGAATGTATCAGCTAAGTTGTGTTTCATCATTTCTATTTTCAATAACTAATGTTTAACCTGAATACATCTATCTTCAGTGTCTATTAAAGTAAACAATTCCTCCTTTTAGTCTATTACTAACCAAACTATAAACTAACATTAAGCAACTGACAAGTCTAACAACAAGGCCTTTGTTTTGCACAGACTGGCTATAGATATTTTCTTGTACTCCGCTACAGAAGTTCCACCTGTGTGCAAATAACTTTTCCTTAGTATCTGATTTTAAAATATATATATTTAAAAAAAAAATATATATATATATATTGACAAGGCCCTACCCATCGTTTAAACTGTGCTGCTCAGTGTACTCTGAAGGGAGAGCGTAAAAGAGAAGGAGGATGTAGCAGTTAGGTTATAATACACTCTTTTTAGGCAGAGACACAATGTAATGGGAACAGGGCCATTTCAGTTGAAGGATCTGAAAAGCAGTGCTGAAGATGAAATGAACAAAGAGGTTTTATCTGGTACAGACATTGATGCTAACCACTGTTATTTAATACATTTATCAAGGCAAGGTATCCTTTATATTATTTACACTCACTGCAGTCTATTTACTGAGTTGAGTTTCTCTAGTCAATTTCATATTCAACTCTGACATCAGTTGCATGACAATGTTGCTGATGCTTATATCTGCTCAGTTGAGTTAAACAGCAAGCCTGGGTAATAAAGATCTTCTGAGGAAACTAGGTCAAGGTGATTGGGTGTATTTTAGTAACGCTGAGGAGTACCAAAATCTAAGACTATTTTTGACACCACAGAAGAAAGCAAACAAAACTTGTTTCACGCATATAAGCTCAAGTTACAATTTCAAGCGAAGGGTATTCAAAACACAAGGACAGATCCTTCCAGCTTAGCTCCCTTCTGTCTCTTCCTTTGTAGCTTTATACTGTCAGTGTAGCTATTTAAGTAGCCAACCATTCTCTCTTTTAAGGTCTGATTCACAATTTACACATTTAACTTAAAACCATACCAATGATGTCCTTTCATATACAAAGCCCATTGTTTCAGCACAGGTATTACAAAAGCCTTGTGCAACTGTCTTCCTTGCGTGTAAATTGGACTCTTTTGCTAATTTAGTCCTCCAGCAGGAGAGAGATAAGAAGAACATCATCTATTCTAACGTTAGAGAAAACTCATGCAGTCTACCTTGTACATAATACACCTTTTACATGGGGCAGGGACTGTTTTATGATCCTGACACAAACCATGTACTTTCAAAACATGACACTGGTTCTATACCAGGTTAGTTTGCAAGTACACTTTGTCACATTGTGTTGCATGTTCTTGCATTTCAACTGGAGATTGAAATTGTAGCCACCCCTTCAGGTTCTTCTTTTCTCTCAGTAACCAACCAGCTGCTTCCCCTTCTGTAACCAGTATGATAATTTACCCCAGAAGACACTGCTGGGGTGAAATGACCAAGGAATTGAAGCAGTAACAGACTGGTCAGCAAAGCAGGAAAACAAAGAACTTTCTTAACCTTGCGTACCACCAGATGTCTGTTTTTAAAATGCAAATACAATGTTTGCTTTAACTTAAAATGCAAATACAATGTTTGCTTTAATTGATTTCAAAATTGCACATTTGAAACATATATTGTGAATAGAGTTGCAAGACAGGTAAGATTTATGAAAATGACCGTTAGCTAAACCACTTTACTAGCAAAGAACATGTTGATTATTTCTCTATATTTGCCTCTTACAGCATTGGAATTACATTAACTTTAGGCAGAAATCTACAAGCATTGAAAATTCCTCTGCACAAATGTATTGAGGGTTTTTGAATATATGCACAGGTCAGAGGGCTTGGAGAACAAAATAAAAAATGTAACGATTTCCTGTGAATGTTGAGCTTGTACAATGAGTTTCAGGGTCAGAGTGTATATTCCGTATGAATCTTGAAACTGGTATCATTTCAAGTTAGCACTGCAAACAATACATACTATCAGTGTGACATTCTTGAGATAGCAATGCTCTAGCCACCAGATCAAAATTGCTTTGGCTAGAATGGGTATTGAAAAGTCGGATCCTTTCCATATACAAACCTATAAGGAATATACACGCTGGAGTCCATTAGTACTAAAACCCTTTATTCATTTCAGTATTATTAGGGGGCAAACCAGTGTGGAACCTCCACAAAAAAAAACAACTGAAACTTTTTTGGGGGGGGGGGGGGGGTGGGGGGGGGGGGGTACATTTCAGCACATGGTAAATATAAGAAGTGATTGATCTACCATGAGAAATGCTTGATTTTAATTTGTTGCAATGTGGAATGACACCTTTGTAAATTCTAACACTGATAAGTACAGTATGCGTATAACCCTTCAGAATCACTGTGAAAACAACACAATGTCGAAACATTTTTCATCTAAGTTGATATTAGAGTAGTTAATAGATCTCATGAATTACAGAAAAAGCTATCATGGCTACGAGTCCCAGAAATGCATTTGAAACACTGAATTTCAATTGCATTATTTTTGGTTGGTAACAAATGTAATGATCACATGTTATAAATACCTTTATTAGACCTTGGTTTAAAATCTGTGATTCGTTAAAACACCATCACTTGACAGCACTGTAGCCCCCACAAAGTCCCTACAACAGTTTATATTCCTAGCAGTGGTACACATACTTTAGTTATTCGATAGCAACACTACATACTCTCATAGCAACCGCTCTAACCTACACTGACGTTCTCACCTTTCACATCACAAACAAAACATATAATGGAAGCTTGTTTTCCTCACCTTTCTGAAGATGAGCTTTAACCAAAATGTAAACAAAAAAGACCCTAAAAACACAAACGTTGTAATGAAAACATCTGTCGCCACCCTTCAGCAATAACTGGAATCCAAATCGAAGCCTTGGAAAAATATGAGCCCCAAGAGCTGAACTGGATTCTGCGCTGCCGTCCGGAAACAAGGACTATAGTTTTCTCCAGCCCATATTTGAATATGTATGTAATATTGGATTTTAAACTGACTGAAGGGTGCATGTAGTTATACAGTGTTCCATAGCTTTAATAATGTTATCATGGTGCAAAGTGTACAATTCATATGAATCAACTGTTCAAATTCTTTGGGACAAATATGGCTACACAGAGCACCCCACAAGCAAGCATCTTAACCATGAGTCAGGCTAGTCTGCATTTGTGTTTTCTAGAGCTTTTAACCTCATCTCATCAATAGAGGTCAGAATCTGTAACAGCAGTGCATCACACAACACTGCCCATTCCACTCTTCCCCCTTTAACCTCAGCAATCGGCTGCGCACTAATGTTACAGGACGGAGGCTGGACGTGAATCAGTGACCCCACACAAGCAAACCACAGTACTATGCAAAAGAGCCAGGCTCATCTGAAGGATTGGTTATAGAGTCTGTATCACACAATGCTGCCTGTTACACAGTATGACATATAGTACCAGACAACACTTGTGAAAATGGGTGGCTTACATTTAGAAACATCAGCTCATTAAGCACATTTTTGAGAGAACTCAAGGGATTTGTAGAAGATTCCTTCCATACACTTTGGGCTGAATTTGAGGTACTTGGCAAGCACAGGCTGGGAATTGTGCACCACAAACACTGCACTGGATATGCAGGGAGATGTGAGCAGGCTTTGTGGGCTCCTGTCCATCAATGACTAAAAAAACAATGCTTCAAGAATTAAGAGGAATCCCAGATGAGCTGGGGAATTTTGTCAAGGCTAAGATTACTAATTATGGTGTCTTGAATCATTGCAAATAGCTTAAAATGATTGAAGCTAAACAAAATATTTCTACAAACGGTTACACAATTCCGTTCAATATTAAGGTCTCAAATGTGCAGTCTCAAAAGAAACACTTTACAGTAAAGCTTTATTTTTATTTACAAACAGGATATCTGTTACAGTAGTTTCCGTGTATAGGAACACCTCCTAAGAGAACACTTTGCCTAAGAGAACACCCGTGTGGTGAAACACATTTTTCCCATTGTAAATGCTCCACTTAAAGGAACAGGAACTTCGCTTAAAAGAACACCTTTTTGGCACCGCTAGTGATTCATTCACAACTGATACAGTACTGTTTTGTAACCTGCTAACTCATCATCATCAGACTTAAATTAAAATGGTTTATTCCATCTTTTCAAATGTGACTTGTCATTGCGAGAGTGTGCGGCACACTGATTGGTTTATTCAATCTTTCCAGAACCGACGTCATCTCATTTTGCATCGTTTTGTATTCTGACTTCCACGAGTGCATCACATCGCTACAAAATGGCATGTAAACAAACTGCTAAACACGCCACTGTTTCTCTTGCTACAAGAAGTAGGAAATTGTTTGAGCTCCTGAAAAAAACCTGAATCAGACACAAGTTGGCGACCAATTTGGTGTTTTCCATTCTTGTGAATTACTTCACCATTCTGTTCATTTTGTGCATGTCTTGAATATTGCTCCTGTACAGATATTCACAATTCATCTAGAGCTGCTGCTGCATTTTTTAACATGTGTAGGGGTGCTGTGTTGATTTAGTTTGACAGTTAGTTTATTAACGTTAGTTTGTCTGTTACTTTATTATTATAGTTTATTAACATACACTTGCATGTTGCTTTTCTCTTACTTATTCTGTTCATTTCATATATTGATGCAAATATGTATTTATTTATTGATTCATAGTGTGCCTGGTGGTCAAAGAACACCTCAGCTAAGAGAACCCTTCTCTTCCGGAGGGGTGTTCTCTTAGCTGGAGACTACTATATTACGCAAGGTTAATCTCTGTTGCAAGACATTGGTGAATAAAATAATAATTGCAACTTTTCACAAACCCGATTGACAGCAGATCTGCCAATCAGAACATGAAATAAAATTATCGTCATTTTTTTAGGGGTTATGTTGAAGCCGTAAACAACCTATGAATCACTCAAAAAGACAATGATTGGTTAATGCTGCTTTGTGTCAGGAAGACATTCCTCTATTCACCTATCATGGGTGGCTCTGGAGATACACAAGTGGGAGTAAGTGATGCGCATTCAAGTTTGACTGGCCCGTCTCTGCGCCGCGGACGACTTGCTGCAGAAGCAAGTGGGGGCCCAACGCACCAAGCAATTCTGAAAGTACCGCAGCGGTTTAGTTTATTAAATGTTGTAGAGCAAAATTAGAGATAAACAATCAAACATTAATCAAAGCGATATACATTGAATCTATACATTATAACACTTAAGTAATAAGTATAAACGGCAGGATGTCAAAGAGATCAAAATGTCATATTTGACTCGTTTATAAAAAAACTAATACACAGTTAATCTCCAAATAAATATTAGTAAAAATAACACAGCGTTTATAGTGTTGCACTTAAGAGTCACATTAATTTACTTTAATGACCATATTTTGATATGTTTTAAACAAAACATTTCCCTTTTAAAATGACTCCTATGCATTTTAATGCAGTACGGACTGGGACAGCTGTTCAGTCAGTACCTTCCACTTTCCACAGTCGATTTACAGTGGGTGTTTTTAGAGGTAGCCTACCTATTGTACAACCAGCATGCATTCACTTTTAGTTTTTTAATTGTGATGGTATTTTAATATAATCTTTTTTTTTAACTATTGAAGCGCAAAGTTGGTTTAGCGTGCACAGTAATAAAGAGTTGATTTTTGCTTCAGAGATCTTTAAGTTAGGTTCGAACTGATTAATAAAATCCATTTACATTTTTTCTGCTTAAATCTCAAATAGGAAGAGGGGATAGGAGGTGGTGGGGGCTGCAAATTTCTCTATATGGGCCTGGCCATGCTTACATGTAAATGATCTCTTACTGGTCAGGTTGCCTAGCTAAGTTTAAATTACAATACTACAGAAAATAGCTGCGGACAAGCATTACATGACTATTGTCTATGAAGGGGCATATGGGTTTTGGGTTTTTTTTTTGCTGTTTACAGTGTACTTCATCTTTAAATGTTATTTCCAGTTTCCTAAAGTTGTATACTGGTACTGTATTTCAAAATAAACTGTATGGCTTGCAAATTACAATATTACATTTTTATATTTCTGTTAGCCTCAAAGCACAAAAGCACAAATACATGTTACTTTTAGGAGTTCATAATTGTATAGAATAGCAGTTACAATTCAAGGGTACAAGATAATCTTGAACCAGTGGGTGATATTATACTAGTGACGCAGGTTCAGAATATTTAATATTTTTATATTTACAGACACTGTTAAATACATTGGATACTTTTATCAATGGAATTGCCCAGTAAACATATTGAACTTTTACCTCCTTTATTCTTCAGTGGATGCTGTTTATCAAGTTTCTATATAAAAGTATCCATCTCAATAAACCTAATAACTCTTGTAAAATATTGCAAAATCCTTTGAACATCCACTGTGTAGGGTTATATATTTGGATAGTATTTTATTCAAAAGCCTATTATGACAGGACAGAGGAACTGCACACTAGGAAATGTGGGTCTTGTGGCTGCTTTTTAAACAGACACACAAGGTCAATTGGGGATTGAGCCAGGGTGGGAATCACCTGGCACTAATTTAATTAGGAACACCTGCCTGCAATTAGACAGGCAAGTATATAAACCAGGCCTGAACTGTTTAGTTTGTTGGTGTTAAGTAGTTAATACTTATGTGTATAAGTGTTGGTGTTGGTGTTGGTGTTGGTGTTGGTGTTGGTGTTGGTGTTGGTGTTGGGGTTGGGGTTGGGGTTGGGGTTGGGGTTGGGGTTGGGGTTGGGGTTGGTGGTTGGTGGTTGGTGTTTGGTGGTTGGTGTTTGGTGTTTGGTGTTTGGTAAACATGTTTAGCCATCCAGTTTATTAGCTAGAACTTGAAAATGCTTAGCTAAACACTCCTGGTGTCCACTTAATTTCCAGCTGTGTCCTCTGGCCCTGTGATTATAATATTGACTCGGGTTAACTCCTTTCAACATTGTAATAATTTCATTCCAGTTTCCCCAAGCCTTTCTTTGTAAATAGACTGGGTTCCCTCATCCTAGCTTCAGAACATTGTAGTCGTGAGATTTGTGTAGTTCCTCATCCCTTGATTCTTTCCAAAGCTGCAGTGTCCTTTGAGTAAAGCAGGGACCAGAACTTAATTTCAGTTGACAATTCTCAAGAATTTCCAAATATTTTGGTAAATGTGTTTTAAGGAGAAACACAGTCAGTTCTGCCTTGTTTGGCATTTTCTGCCAGTTACTGCATTTACAGGTAAACTTTGTATTTGATTATGCAGTATGCTTAATGTAGTTAGAAATAATTGTGACAATTGGCAATTGCGTAGACCCTCATACATCACTTGCTTGAGAAAACAGTGGACTATCAGCGTGCGATTAACCTTCTATTTTGCATCCATTAACCGTGCAAGATAAACATATTTAATTACCATTCTCTGCTACAGTATAGGCTACAGCATCACTGCTGATCAGCAAGTCTTTTACTGATGTAGCCAGTGTTGGGGAGGAATGAGTTACATGTAACAAGATACTGTAATCTGACTACATTTTTTCAGTAACATAACCGCAATGGTTTGTTTTTCAGACATGTAACGAAATGTGGTAACAGATTATATTTTACGTGAAAAAATAACCTGGTTACTTTTTTTTACATTTAAAATGGCTAATGCATAATATGGACATCAGAAAGTTCAATCAAACCTTACATGTCACACTGCATGTAGCTAACATGAATCTGTAAACAGTCTACAATGCACAATATACAATTCCCAAACCCGACCTTCCTATACAGTATTTAAGAGTATCTCTTTACTTTGGAAATAGAACCAAAATAGTTATTTACTGATCTGTAGCAGCAATAAAATCACTCTGTTTAACCTATCCTAATTAAAATACAAAGTTGATCTAATTAAACTTGCTCTGTAAACAGTATATACTGTGTTTTAAAATTGGTTTGTGATACAACTGTGTGTATGAGCTTAGACCCAGATATTTAAAATATCCAATACCAAAATAATTTTGAACAGTAGTAAATATATAAAATGAACTTTAAAAACACTTAATGTAAATGGTGGTGCAATAAAGACAATTGGCATAGTGTGTCAGCAATGGCTATTTACAAAATTAGCAAGTGAAATACCCCTGTTCTCGAATTTAAATAAGTGATAAGACAATGCACTGGGAGGTGATCCTATTGTTAAAAAGCATCAGCTGAAACAGTTGAAATCTCCATGTCAGCCTGTGGGAGGGACTGAATATTTGGACTATGAACACATCAATTAGAGAATGTAAATGCTAAACAGAGAAATTATTCAGACTTGAATTAAGATTTCATGTTAAGGATGCTTTTTAATTGGGGACAGAGCGAAGCCGTTAAGGAAACAGGAAAGTACTGGGTGTATTTTCCTTTAAAGTATTGTTGATATTCGTTTAAATAGTGTATAATGTATACCTCTTTAAACACTAGATCCATCCCCATTTTTTTTGTACTTGAATGCAAATATGGCGATATTTCCAAATACAAACCCAGACTGCTGTTTCCTGTTTTGTTGCATTTGACCATGTGACAGACAATCCATGGAGGGATTAGATACCAAGAGTCAGTCGTTGAAACCCTTAGTTGGACATGCTCTGAGTCATGTTCTAAAATATTAGAACAAAAGAAAATGTACAAATGAGAGGAGGTCAATTGGCCCATCTGAACTTATCCGGTTCCTAGTAGCTGATTCATCTCAGCACTGTGAAGTTGGGTCTCAAAGAATCCAAGTGCTTCTGCCTCAACAACATGACTAGGTAGCCCATTCCATACCCTCACCACTCTCTGGGTGAAGGAGTGTCTCCTTTCCTCTGTCCTAAGTCACTTAATTTCCAAGTGTGTCCTCTGGTCCTGGTTTCTGTGCTGCGCTTGAAGTATTGATCCGGGTTAACTATGTCAGCTCCTTTTAGGATTTTAAAGACATCAATCATGTCGCCCCTAATTAACATAGCTAACAAAACAATTCCAGTAAATCTTATTTGCTCTGTATTATCATCACTTCACAGATCTCAAGTTTTTCCTGTATAAAAGAAGCACTCATTATTTCAAATGTGCATTTGATTTTTAAAGGTGTTTTTATAGCATTTGTAAACAATACAAATGGCGAATGTATCTTGCCCTCTTTCCCATGCTGAACACACTCAACATGAGTTTGAGTCCTTGTACGAAAAACAATTCCCAATGTTTTGTAACACAAGTAACACTTTTTTATATCATTTTCTCCAGAAAAAAACCCCCTGAACATTCTAAATATTTGTCATTTATGAAGTACAGCACTGAAATATGTGGAGCATTCAATAAACATTCTTGTCTAACAGCTTCAAAAACTGTCACCAACATATCAAATTCACCAAAATGTGCTTTTTTTTCCTATAGGAAAATCTGAAACCTACAAAATGATGGCAATATATTATTATTATTATTTGTTTATTTAGCAGACGCCTTTATCCAAGGCGACTTACAGAGACTAGGGTGTGTGAACTATGCATCAGCTGCAGAGTCACTTACAATTACGTCTCACCCGAAAGACGGAGCACAAGGAGGTTAAGTGACTTGCTCAGGGTCACAAGTGACTTGCTCAGGGTCATAATATACATTAGGTAAGACTTACTGGGATCCTTTTGTTTGCGCCTTGTACTTTAAAATGGGGGACAATATCATTTTAAAAGGCGTTACAAGAAAGAAAGGCAATGTGCATGCTGAGTCAGCAGTGGATAAGAAAGGGAGAAAACCTGGGGAAAATATGCAAATAGAAAAGAGAAATACCAAAATGTGTGCTAATGTTGGTGTGCTTGGTTATCACTCCTTTAGAAGGTTGATATGTTATCTTCCTATAGTTAAAAAATATCAGCTCTGGCTATTTCCTGTTAAATGTTATCAGTATAGCAAAACACCATTTGGAAACAGGAGATTCCCTTTTTACATCATTTTTTTCCTTGGCTACAGTTGAGCTGTCAGATGATAATCATAAATTCTTACCGGTTTCGTTCACAGTGACAGAGGAAGACCCCAATGAAGCACTGAAGGCTGTAGAAGATAGGCCTTATCAGGTAAACAAATGTTCAGGAAACCAAAGAAAGCACGCTTACAATACCACCATATTTCACCAGATGGCGACCTTCTATTAATTCTTAAAAGGACACAAAAATACCTTAAACTGAACAATAATTTTAGTATGCTTAACAGTTTTATGAATGTGAAAATTACTTAGAAGCAGAAACCTTCAAATGTTTTTTTAGATGTGTTACACATGCTAATGAAGTCTTAAAAAATGAATGGGCTTTATTTTTTTATTTTTTTATTTACTGCATTTATATAGCGCTTTTTATACAAGCACTGTACATAGCAAAAAAAAGAACAAACCACAATACATCTGTATAGCATGTCACACATACAACTACCACAATCAGACCATTTAAATAGCAGATTTAAATAACAGTATACACAATAATACTACAAAAGCAGCATTTTAAAGTTTTGATGAGAGACTGCAAGAGTCAAGCTCATGTAATCCCACATTTCCTTTTAGCTGCTTTAGAGTGCTTCTTTTTCAACGTACATAACGTTGTTGACATTGTGTATATTATGGACCAGATTCCAGGCAGTACAGAGACAGAGGACACAGTTCGAAAAAAAGGGGAGACAGGACAAGGAGCAGGAGACACTTCTTTAAACAGAGAGTGGTGAAGTTACAGAATGGGTTACCAAGTCATGTTGTTGATGCTGATCCCCACTGGGATCATCTAAGACCCAACAGGTTTGGGGATTAATCAGCTAGTAGGAACCTACGGGCATTAATGGGCTGAATGGCCTCCTCTCGTTTGTACATGTTCTTATGTTCTTATGTTCTGAGGGATTGTGTCTATTGGTTTACACCACTGTGATATAGTGGTGATGAAGATGGTACCACTGGAATACCGTATGGAGCAGCAGTATGGAGTAGCGGTTAGGGCTCTGGACTCTTGACCGGAGGATCGTGGGTTCAATCCCCGGTGGAGGACACTGCTGTTGTACCCTTGAGCAAGGTACTTTACCTAGATTGCTCCAGTAAAAAAAAAAAAACAACTGTATAAACGGGTAGTTGTATGTAAAAATAATGTGGTATCTTGTAACAATTGTAAGTCGCCCTGGATAAGGGCGTCTGCTAAGAAATAAATTATTATATACCATTGTTGGAATGACTGCCTCATGGCATTGTAGCTACCCTTGTACCTCTTGGATGGAAGTGCACAAAAAGGTAAGATTTAAGGAATCATATTCTGTAGATCACAGAATGCAGGATTGTTGGTTATTTCCAAGGTTAATACAAAAAAAACCCTCAAATTATGGAATGATTTGACTGTTTTATTCCATTAGGAATAAAAAAAAGCATGGGTCCATTGCTGTGGAAGCCTGTCCTACACCATATACCAAGGGAGAAACTTGACGCCATCCTTTAAAACACACACACACACACACACCCACACAAATCTCAGGTTTTCCAGCCCTATTAGCGTATTCTAGGGAAACAATAGGTAATTCCAGATGTGAGTTTCATTAAACACACAACAGGGATCTCAGTTTCTAGGTTATGAGGTCAGGTATATATTTTCGCTTTTGAAGTGAGTTCTTTTCAAGAGTGACAACATTGGAGACTGCTTATATACCGAGCAGGAATAGCCCTGGTAACCACAGTGCAGGCTTCTCTTAAAATGGTTAGCCAGTGTGTGCCTCAGCACTACACAAGGGAGGGAGCTTTTTTCCAGGGGGGTGGATGTGTGGGTGACTGTGGCACCACACTCATCTTCTCCTTCTCTAAAGAGATTCACGGTAATTGAATATTTAATACTTCTCTCAGTGGTGGTTTTGGAATATTCTGCTTTTTACTTCAGGTACACTTGTTAGTGGTGTCTCCTTAACCGTTTCAGTGCCACAGTAAATGGAAGATTCCAGTCTGTAATAAAAGGAGGAACCACGTTAATGGTAAAAGGTAGAAACAATGTGTGTTTAAGAGACCTTGAACTACTCATTGGTTCTAGTTTGTAAAACTAACAGGTGTTTTTCTATTTTTTTTAAAAAAAAATAGGAGTTAAAAGGTTTTATAACCTCTTGTTGACACTAGCAATATTATCACTGTTCTCAGATTCAGCAGTTATTTCAAAGACAACACTATAGGAGTAATGTTGTTACCTGTTATGAAATTACTTCTGGTGCTGCTGTAGGGTATTGCCATGCAAAGAGCATTTGGCAAGGATGAGCTGGCAGTTGTATGGTCTTGTTCACGGTTGGTGAATGCACCCCTTTATGTGCATACTCAGAACTAAACTGATGCTCTAAAGATGAAAGGCATCAAATAATCAATTCATTAAGCCGCCCACCCCCTGTGGAGTTCTTTTGACTATAAGCTTTCGCTCTCTGAAACTTGATCTGATCACAAACATGCCTAATGTAGGTTTCCCACAGGTGCAAGGCACAAGATAAACCCCAGCCCCCTCCATCTCGGGTGTGTGAAACAAGTCCCTTGTCTACAGGTGTAAATGGAAAGATCAGCTCTAGTGCAATAATAACGTAGCAGCCAACAGTTTAGAAGTTTGCACTTTGTTCATGAAGTCTCTGAGGTTGGGAACATTGCTGACTAGCACCTTGTTCTCCCTACTAATGACAGCAGCCACACTGTTAACCACTCTACTGCCATTATTGACTGATCTAAATGGTGTTTGTGTAAGGCTAAGCCACTACAAGGTATTGTCAAATACTGGCACATGGCTCTGTGATTTGGTTTAAGGGCACATTTAAAAGAAAACAAAAAAAGCATATTTACTTTGTTTATTTCCACAGCTTGAATTCATTTTTCTGAAAAGGAAATTATTCAACACAAACAACTTTCAAACCCAGTTTTGTTGCTTACTGGCTGACAGCTACTAAAGGTAGGGGCTTTTAAGTTGGGGGGCAACTATGGCACCCCAAAACAGATTACGAGATTATGAAGACATGAAATGTTATAATCAGTTTTATTGTATAATGTTTAATTTCTATTAATATTTGAATATTACATAGCAACCATAAAAAAATGAATATTTCAATGCCAAAGTATTTTTGACACTCATGCTTTAACATTGATATGTCCAAGGATCTATACCTATGCAAGTGGTTTGAATTTATGGATACCCTTGACATGATTATTAAAACGAATAGGAGGACACTTGTTGCCATGTTATAAAGCTCAGTGTTATTCACTGTTATTTCAGCAGAAACTGTTGTATTGTGGATGGAACTTCTGTCAAACTGAGAAAAGTATGACGCTATTAAAAATGGTACATGGTTATTTCTAGAGGGCAACTAGATGATCTGACAGCAAATCAGAAACAACATACTATTTATTTATTGTGACAGCCCCCCTCTGCCATCCTGTTTCTTTTCTTCCTCCTTGTTGCAGCAGGTTTCCCAGACTTCTAGTCTAAACACTGGTCACTAAATGTAAGTTTCCTTTAGTATTTCTAAATATAAAAAACCAAACACTTGTAATTGTAGGGTTCCTATGTGCACCTAAGCTATTTCTTACTTGATGCCTTTCAGAAAAAAACTAACACAGGAAACATGATACAACTAAAGAAAATATTAAAAGAAAATTGAGAGGTATATGTTTTCTGGGGGAACATACAGTATTTAGCTTTCTTATTTTCTTATATTTCAAGATATATTTAAATTGCCACACCGCTTCATTTTTAGAGCAGGTTGTTAGATGTACAGCCAAGATGTGAACATGTTTTGAGGGATATTTCCAAACTGTAGTTCCCAACTCTTCCTGTAGATGGTTTATTGAATGTTTCATTTTTTTGTAACCTGAAACACTGGTTTATACTTTAAATAAGAAGCAGTGGTGGTGATGATGGTGCTGTTATCAGTTTCAATTTGCCAAAGAAATGAAAATATAAAAAACCAAAAAAGAAAAAAAAACAACGTTCGACCGGTCAATGCTCTTCATTTTCCATAACAAAGTAGTGCCAGACTAAGTGTACAGTAAAGTCCATATAAACACGTAGAATATATGTGTGATTCACACATCCTATAAATAGTTTATAGGTTTAATTATATAAGCCACATAATATATTTTCTTACAAGGCAGCTTAAAAACAAATACAGTAAGTAAACAGTGCAAGATATTTTTAAATGTAGTGTAATATTAAGGTACATACCTGTATTTCAATTTTACATAAGAATCTCCTGTCTTCAGTGAATGCAGTGACTAGTTTTATTTACACTTTTTTTCACATTGCTCCTGTCATTTTTGAGACTGGCATCTTACCTCACCTCCAAACGTGGGGTGCATGACTAAAGTGAATGGAGTTGGCTTTCTAGCTCATCATTGTTGTTTATCAGATGACGAATGAGATACTAGCCATTTCACTGATGAATGTTCTAGGTATTGGAGGCGCCTAATACGTTTGATGTTTACAATTTTTCTACTTCAAAGGGAGTTCCCTGCCTGAACCACCGCTTTGCTGGATTATCAGGATGTAAATAAGGTACACAATAGCTGGAACTAAACATACAGTATTGCTGGGAGATGACCACGGTCAGGGCCAAAGTATGGAGGCGACAGCATTGAAAGGATCCTGATCACTGGCCCGTCCTACAGTGGCTGGTGGATCAGCGGTTGCCCCCCTAGGAAGGAGTGGCACTGCAGTCCCCAGCGACGAAGGGCCTATGGTCGCAGTGGGCTGGACTGGACATTCGCGTTGGGGTCCAGTCCCGTCGCCAATGGAAGGAGCCAGCTACAGGAGAGGTGACATGGCAGGTGGTGGTCCCTCAAGCAATGAGGGAGAACATGCTGAAGGCCCACCACGGCAGCCCCTGCACTGGGCACTTTGGGGTCACTAAAACCCCGCACGAGATGTGGAGGACTACTGCACCGCCAGCAAAGGACCCTTGGATTGGTCACATGTCCCCTTCCAGCAGTTTCCTGTCAGTGGACCCATGGAGAGGGTTGGACTCAACATCTTGGGCCCGTGCCCCCACTCAGACAAGGGGAACCGATACATCCTAGTAGCCCTCAACTTTACAAAGTGTCCTGAAGCACTGCTGGAGCTGTTCTTCAGGCGATTTGGGGTCCCTCAGGAGCTCCACAGCGATCATGGACGGAACTTCGAATCAAGGGTGTTCGCAGGGGTGTGTCGATGGCTGGCCATCTGCAAGACGAAGGACCCCCCTTTACCCGTAGAGCAATGGCTTGGTTGAGCAGTTCTGCATGCTCGCGGTCCAGCTAGCCATCACCACCGCCACCATAGCAACGGCTCTGATGTGCTCACGCCTCGCTGTTGAACTTTCACAAACAATATGGTGGAAGCACTTTTTCCTCAGATTTTTTTTTTAAAATTATTTTCTCCCAATTTGTAATGGCCAATTATTTTGTTATGCTCGGCTCACCGCTACCACCCCTGCGCTGATTCGGGAGGGCGAAGACGAACACACACTGTCCTCCGAAGCGTGTGCCGTCAGCCGACCACTTTTTTTCACACTGCGGAATCGCCATGCAGCCACCCAAGAGCTACAGCGTCGGAGGACAACGCAGCTCTCGGGCAGCTTACAGGCAAGCCCGCAGGCGCCCGGCCAGACTACAGGGGTCGCTGGTGTGCGGTGAGCCGAGGACACCCTGGCCGACCTAACCCTCCCTCCGCCCAGGAGACGCTCAGCCAATTGAGCGCCGCCCCCTGGGAGCTCCCGCCCTCGGTCGGCAAAGGAATAGCCTGGACTCGAACTCGCGACGTCCAGACTATAGGGCTGCACTCTACGCAAGTGCTTTTACTGGATGCGCCACTCGGGAGCCCCTTTTTCCTCAGATTTCTGAAGATGAGCTTCAACAAATCACAAAAGTTGTAATAATAATAATAATAAAAACTTCAGCAATATCTCCACTCCAAAAACACAGAGTTTGATGTTATGGAGAAATACGAGCCTCAAGACCTGTACTCTTCTGTGAGATTTCTGCTAGGCACTATATGTAGGAAAGTGATAAACATGCTTTAGGTTGAAATGCCTTTTGAAAGACTAAAGGGACCTGCTGATCTAACCATTTAATTAGCTGTTGTTATGAAAAAGCAATTAAAACATAGTTGTAGTCAAGTTTACATACCCCAATGAAAATGTATAATTTCAAAAAATGTCTCGGAAACAAAGAGGCTGTGTGGTCCAGTGGTTAAAGAAAGGTCTTGTAACCAGGAGGTCCCTGTTCAAATCCCACCTCAGCCACTGACTCTGAGCAAGTCACTTAACCTCCTTGTGCTCCGTCTTTCGGGTGAGACGTAATTGTAAGTGACTCTGCAGCTGATGCATAGTTCACACACCCTAGTCTCTGTAAGTCGCCTTGGATAAAGGCGTCTGCTAAATAAACAAAAAATAATAATAATTAATAATAAGAAGAATTTTAGGAAAAATCTTTTGTAGCAAAAGTTTTGCTTTTGTGGATGAGGAAAAAAAAGTTACAAGAAATAAATGTCTACAATTATTTATTTCAGCAAATATTTTTTTGCAAAACTCCAAAAATTCTAATTCAAAGGTATTCATACACTTTGATGCTATGATAGTATTGTCATATGGTGTTAGAAATTTCAATATGATAATGCAGAACCTAATTCTAGAAAATGCTGGATTGTAGGTGAACATTCTTAGTGGTATAAAAGGGTTAGGCATAGGATGATTGCTGTCATTACCAATAAGTCAATATGGGAAAAAGTAAAGAGCTATCTGAAGACATTAGGCAGAACATGATTTATTGTCACAAAGCTGGAGAAGGATACAAGAAGATTTCCAAGCATTTGGGTATCCCAATTTCAATTATTGTTTCTATTATCAAGAAGTACAAGACTCCTGGTACTGTCACAACACTCCCTCTGTCTGGAAAAAAGAAGGTTCTTTCATCAAAAACAAGTAGAAAAATGGTCAAGAAGGTTAATAACAATCCAAGATTGACTGCCAAAGATATTCAAAGTGAATTGGCTGCAAGTGGGACTGGGGTTTCCATTTCAACCATAGGTCGAGTATTGCATGGTGAAGGTCTCAATGGTCGCAGGCCAAGGAAAAAGCCACTCTTAGGAAAACATCACAAGGACAAATCACTTAAAGTTTGCCATGCGGCATTTGAATGATGGATATGAGTTCTGGTCAAAGGTTTTGTGGAGTGAACTAAAATCGACCTATTTGGCCATGCTGATAGTCGTTACGTTTGGAGAAAATCTGATGAGTCGTACAAAGAAAAGGACACCATACCTACTGTCAAGCATGAAGGTGGTCCCTGTGGTCTACTGCTGTTGCTTAATAGAAGCATTCCCCCACATAAGAATACAAATTTGTTGTATACCAGGCTATTCTCACGTCAAACAGACAAACATTTCAGTATACTATCTCCCTTTGTGACCGGAACTGGATTTGAACCGAGGCCTCCAGGGTGAAAGGCATTATTATCTGTAGTGAATTATATAGATGTGAAGTGTGTGTCTTCTGTCTTATGTCAGTACAATTAGACTAGCCACTGTCCCAGGGCGCGGACTAACATGTAAGTGATGATTCTATGCAAGGTGAACCATAAAATTAAATCACTGGATTGAGGAAATAAGCATTATCATATTTCCTTTCAACATTATTTACCCCTTAATTAAAGGAAAGGAAACTGCCAAACACAATTTTCAGATCAGAGAAACTAGCAACTGTAAAAGCTGTTGCATGATATCTGTGGCATTAGATGATGAATGGTTTTAATAACTTAAATTATTATAATACTAGATAGTTAGATTGCTGGGTAACACAATGTCATGAAGTGTATTGCTAAAGTTATAGCTAATCTCAGCCTGTTTTCTTTGCTCTCATTTTTACTCCATCAATATCCCTTACTATCCCCTGCTGGGGATGTCTGTCTGTCACACATTTTTTAATTAATCTAACACTGAAAGAAATGATTGCATAAACAGAGTGTTCTGATTACACAAATTAATCTGGCGATGTAAAGCACACTACACTTATTAAGGACAAGCATTCAGTCAACTTTAACCACTTTTTAATAAAACAAAAATAAAATACACAATGTCTAGTAATTTAACAAATAATCTTTATCAGAAAACAAATACACTTATTTCATTTCAAGTATTTGTTCATATTAAATTAAATGAATACCATTCACATTACATTCGGTGGTCTACACTAACCCCCAGAGGACATTACTCCACACATTATAAACAATCATAGCACAATACCTATAATACACAAAAGACATTTACAAAGGCACTTTCTTACCATCTCATGACTGAGTGTTTAAAGGTTATGTATGATTCACAAGTAATACATTCACAAGCACCAACATTCCTTGACACAAAAGTTTTGAAAGTTGCTGACCTGGTATTTTATGAGTTTATCATACGATACAAGTCTGTAAGCTATAACCTTATTTTAAAACAATGGGCCATTTTCCCCACTGTGCTGTGAAAAGGGATGTCTTATATAATTTAGTAAGGTCATATGATGCTACTGTAGGATGCCTGTTTATGATGTTTGGTTCTTAATTATTATTTGTTTTGATAAATCTGTGTAAAGGTGCTTTGACTATGACCTGCTCTTCAGTTCTGGTTGCTTACACATGTAATGAAGGTTAAATTAGCAATAGTGTCTTTATATTAGTAAGCATCCACTCATGCACAGCAGTGTATTGTCCATAAAAAAAATCACTTGTTCTGCGATTTTTGACTCCCTATCCCGCAGGAGTGCCCACGCCAATGTGACATTCCCTGTGGAATCCCCAGCGAAGACCTGAAACTTTCCATAGCAAGGACACATACATTCTCAAAGTTATAGACTCCACTTTTTTTCTGCAAAGAAAAAAACAACAATTACAATTCCAAAACAAACAAACAAACAAACAAACAATTCAATTACTTTCAGAGCACTACATTCAAAGTCAGAGTTGGTTATTTCTGATTCGGTAACTTTACTGAAACAATTGTGCTAAGGACAATTTATGTTACATTAATATCAATAATGTGCTTCATATCATGCAAATATACCAAAGTACAAATGTTAGGCTCTTTTTGAAGATTTAGCATTTTCTATGTGTTCTTTAGGGACTGCAAAATCCTTGCATATTAGAGTATTTGTAAAATTTGTATGAAATCAACCTTTTCTGAGATTATATCCAAATGCAATCCTATTGGAGGCTAGCGTGTATGACAAAGGTGCAAAAGCAAGCCTGTTACCTGGTTCAGAGTATAGAGTGTGACAGACAGACACGACACAGTCACTACATAGGGGTCCCCATTGTTTTACCCTAAAAATTAGAGTCCTGAGTTTTTAAGAACTGGTATAAATTGTTAACAAGATTGATTTTTCCTCCTAAACAGGTCATACTTTCTGAACATGTATATTATTTCCATTAGCTATGAGATTACATGTCATGCTTTATAGGTTGCATATTTCATTATCATCTATTCTTTTAGGAAAACCTATAGTCTAGACCAGCACAACTTTAATACAGTTCTGTAACACAAAACCTGCTATTGTTTCGAGAATAAACATCTGATTTGTACTTACTCACTTGGTATAATGAAAGCCATTCTAGTTACATACTTATTAGTCATTGTTACCAGAACACTGAGATATACAAAGTAGTTGGAAGAAAAATACTTTTTTTTCCGCTCCGAGAGTTTTGGCAACTAAATGCTGTCTAGATGAAACAAAACAATAAATGTATATTGTGCCTAAAATCCCTGTTTTAATAGCCACTTATTTGTAATTGGTTTCAGTGTGGTAATTAAAGTACTGTAAGTTACCTTCTGTGCTCCGTAAAATTGCAACATGTTGTTAGACCGTCACAATGATTTGATTCACAAGTTATATGGGACAATAAGCTAAACCTGAAAAAAATACACAAACAAGTATATTCACTGACACCAGTTCTTGCATTCATGGTTACAGAGCTTTTAGCCTCATCTCATCTGTAATATCTGTAATAGCAGTGCATCAGGCAACACTGCTCGCTACACGCAGATCAAAGATCGATGATAAGGTGCAGTTTTTAGTCTCTGTATGGCCTCCTTGGGCGACTGTCCAGTAGGGGTCGCTAAAGCCTGATGGGATCAACTATCCATAGCTGATTTTCCTCCCCCAGCCATAATTCTACATTTCAATGAATGTTTTAAAAGGAATGTCAACAGGAATAAAATATGTATTTTGTTTCATATTAATCGTGAAGGTGGCAGTTGGACTAGCTGTGGGGTATTTTTACATACTTTCACATACCCTGGACAGTAAGAGGGTGTATCATGGTTGCAATTATACATAAAAACAGATGAGGTGTTAATTATTTAAAGCAGGATATCTCAATGAATATTTAGCCAAATGTTTAATTCTCTCTTAACCCTTTGGGCTAAGGCAATATTTAGCACATACTGTATCAACTTTACCAACAGTTGGTGAGGACTCATCAATGGTACACTGGAACATTTTAACAAGGAATTGACAGTGTTATCTGCATTATCCTTACAGCCCGCTGCTTCAATATCAATTGTGTAACTCCTGATTGCTTGTCCAGTCGTGTTTACTGTAAATAACATATCCCATTGGCCTTGGCTGGTAAAGAGAATGAACATTTTAATGCTGCTGAATGTAGAAGAATCAGTACCTTTTATAGAACACACCATCAGCCCATCTCATCATCAGCAGTAACAGGACTGGCAAGACAATAAAAAACAATAAAAACAATATTGTTTTTGACCTGGTAAATATTGGCACAGTTATCTGAAATAGGGGCAGCACTTTTTGAAGTGCAAAGTTATCCCCATTTAAGACAATGGTCTTAAATAGGGGCAACTTTGCACTTAAATGGTCCATTGGGTTAAATTTAGTACGTTTGCATCTGGTGTCACCTACCATGATTAGCACTAATCTTGATTGCCTTACCTGGTAACATTAGGGGTGTTATATTAATGTGAAACTTTCTCTGTCCAACACCATGGTTTACTAAACTTTTTGTTATTTAAAATATGGAACGTATCCAAAATGGAAATTAAATGTGACTTTTCAGCAATTTAAAGGTTTTTTGTGCTTTATCCTTGAATTTTTATTTCAAACATCACGGAAAGTAAGTTGGAAGTCTTCTAAAGCACTGACAGACTCCAATGGTCCACAGACGCTCAGAAATGCCATGTAGGTTTGTTTGCCTTTCCACCCCAAAAAATATAAAGGTCTGTCTGTGGAAACCACTCAAACAATGCACAGCTCAGTTCAGAATTTCCATTTTACTGTATGACTCAGTGAAAGCAACAGGTCACACTTGGGTAACATTTCTGGTGATTAGGCCCCAACCGTTTGTGGGTGACATTTGAAAAAACAACAAGCTCAAATAAAATGTAATGAAAGTTCCAGATGACACATAGAGGGAAAGGGAGTCACCCCAAAAGGTGTCACATTTGTTAACCACAGCTTAAAAATATGGAAGAGAATTATATAAGATTTAGTCATGGCCCAAACTCCTGTAAGCAGTTAGTATAATCAAACCATCTTGGTAAATGTTTGCATTTTTCAGATGTAGCATCCCCTAGCGATGATTACAAATAGGTATAAACCATCCTGGGGTGGGGCTCTTCAAAGTCTCCAAAAATAACCCAACACTCACATTTGGATAAGAGTAGCTGGTTTGTGCCAGACAAGGGATCCGTGATTCTAGGAAAACATTCTACATTATTTTGCAAATACATGTAACGTTGCTGATGTTTTTAAACAGTCCTGTCCTTGCTTTGAACGCCACAGGGATTGTTAGGGAACCAATGAAGTCCTGTTACAAAGAGAACACAATTCCATAGAATCCCAAACACCTTCAGCAGTGTAACCTTCTAAACTGTATTTTGTAATTGTACCTTTCTGTAAGAGATTTAATGCAAAAAAAAAACAAACAAAAAAAACACAGTATGTTACGATTGCCATAATTTTTAGATACATTATCGTGCAACTTTGTTTGCTGCCCTTCCAAATGTTAAATGAAATAGGATGTTCTCAGCACCCCAATGCTTACATATTTGCACTGTGAGTTTTAGATATATGGACCTTCTCATATCCAAGACTTTCTATGTCCCAGTCATTCTCATATTGATGATTCCTCCGAGCTGGGGTAAGTTTGGTGGTTTTGTGATGTGGACGAATGGTCTAAACTGAGAACACCAAAATCATTCCACTTGTGATGCAAGTCAGATTTGAACCCTAGCCTCCAGAGGTACTTCAGTCCATTTAGCTCCGCGCGTCGTTCAAGCAGAGACTGTGCCAAATTGTGTGCTTGTGATGTTGTTCTAGTAAAATACGTGACCATTCCTAAATGAATACTGCGTCTAAATCTATCAGAACATTGGGATGGGAATCTACAGCAGATGCTTTTCTTTTTCTATATAACAGATTCATCACTATTGAAAAAAGCAGTACATCATCAAGTAGTCTCAGATAGCACCTGCCCGACTTGAGTAAGGGAGATGCAGCTTTTATATATTCCAGAAATCATATCTGGGGTATAATATATTAATCTGGCAAGAGAGAACATTCACACAAATGGGTGCACTACATATTGCAGAGATTCATTTTTTGTTCGACCCCTTAAGATATGCTAATTGAAACACTGATATTTTAACTGCAGTTTAGGTACAACAAAAAAGACAATTGTGTAGGCATGGAAACAGTACCTTAGGGCTTTTCTGCTAGAGAAAGTAGTAGACATGACAGGCTTATTATAAAACTGTAGGCTTATAATGCCTACTTACATTACCAAAAAAAAAAAAAAAACACTCACTCTGCATACCGAATGTATTATAAGTAGAAGTTTTCAAAAGGGACAATATTTAATATGTTCTGTTTTTACAAAAGGGTTGATGAATGAATATATTCATGAATGTGTCTGGTTATCAAAACTGACCACCTAGCTGTGTACAACACTCCAGGAGATGGCTGTTCAGACAAGCAAATGCAATTGCACACCACTGCCAGATTTCAAAGTCAATATTAAATTAAGTTGATTTCTTCTTCCAGTACGAAGGTCGGGCATTTTTGTCTTCGGGACACTATAAAACGCAAGGAAGGTAGTGTCCCATAGTTTAAACACGTCTTTAGAAATGTTAGCTTTCAGGCACATCGTGAAAAAAAAAACCACAGCTTTAGTTTTTTTCTGTAGTTCGAAAAAGTAGCTCGTTAATAACACAAAATACTTTGTTTTGAAAGGAAATCCTTTTTTTCATTGTAAATGCCATTCATAACCTCCTGCTGCTGCATGCAGTAGTTTAAGAGTGACATGGCAAGAGGCTTCAGATTTGACAAAAGCTTGTGGGCCTATAGTCAAAAACAGAATGTAAACTAACTGGAAGCCAACAGTCTCATTTCATATGTAGTAAAATGTCATCCAGTTATATATAATCATACAGTGTAATTTAACTGTGGGACTATGCTACTCTAGTTATTTGAAAGTCTGTTTGTGCAATATAGGCAATGCCTTTATTTGACAACAGTATTAAAACCTGGGGCAAAACCATATATTAACTCTGTATAGTTGTTCCTGTTTTAAACACAGGAGTTGTATTAAATATCATAGCTTCAGTCAAACCTTTCATATATACAGAAGCAAGGGTTTCTTGCACAAATAAAGACTTTTACTGTCCCGGGGGAGAAGTTGTTTACCAGATAAGCACTTGTTTTTCTGCAGGCTTAAATTCTCAAACTCATTAGTTTCTTTTGTGTTGTGGATGGGGGGGTTAGTTATATCAGTAAGTATCTGAAGAAGTCAGCCTTAGGCAAATACCCCTTATTTAATACTCCGTATGCTGACCCTTTTATGTTAATGAGAAAAACAACAGGTTCTCTCTGGTCAGCTTTTAGATCCATGGAAGGTTTTGCTTTTAAGACTAAATTACCATAAAAAATAAATACAAACCCCCCCAGGCACTTGGATTGTGTTGCCATGCACATACATAAATGAGTTTTCGTTTTAATTATTTCTGTTGTGTAAAAACAATGACAGCTAGATAGACAATATAATTTTAAATATAAATTGGTTTGAACTATTTTATACAATGAACTCCAAGTACACTGTAAAAATGAACTGTAAGACTCGTGGACGCTGCAGTTACACAAACTAATAACATTCCAGTTTTCGTTTTCCGAAGTGCTGTAGCCTGTAGCTTCCAGCCCACAGCCTCGCTCAAGACTGCCGCTTGACTGATACCTCCTTCATTTACACATTAATGTTTTAGGTAGCGTCACACATGCGCAGCGCGGGGGGGGGGGGGGGTTGGTATATATTTGTTAACACTCTGAAGTTTAGTCTGTCTCCTCAGCAGTGGAGCAGCCTTACACAACATATCTGCAGCAGAAACTGGGAACCTGACACGAGACCTACAACGTTATCCTCAGTACCAAACGAAATCTAACAAACCACTTCAGAAATGGAAGATCATCTTAGCTATAACAAGCACCAAGCGTACTGCCACAACTGCATAGAATCTGGAAATAGTAGCAACAGCATAAAGGTAACGGAAAGGAAAAATGAAAATATGTAATTTTGTTGATTGGTGCAGGCTTTTACTTGTTTGTCTAATTTTTGAAGTGGTGTTCAATTAAATTAACGTCCTTACGCTTGCATTGCAATGGAAAGACTTTTTTTTTCTTTTCTAAAGCATAAGAATAATATGAAATGTTTGCAAAAACAAACTTAAAGACTGTTTGATCCTTATGCAATCTTGCTGTCTTTAGTGTCAATGAAGTTTACAAACTCATTTGAGGATGTCAAATGTTAATCGAGTATTTAGCATTTGTTTTCTTTGAAATAGATATACACACACACACACGCACACTAACTTGTTTTGCTTGGTGACATAGCGGTCTTTGAGTTTACTATTTGGTCCACGAGGGGGCGACTACATTTCATTTTAAACGGGTGCGTGATATAAGTTGCTTGATGTGAAGCTGTTGCAGCTCCTAATATGATATGATATGGCTAGAGACAGCACATTTCATTTGCTTGTGTGTGTGTAATATATATATATATATATATATATATATATATATATATATATATATATATATATATATATATTAGAGAATGCAGAAAAAAAACTATTTACTGTAATTGTTTATGGAGTTATTGAAAATGTCAATAAGTTTTAAAAATTATGCTGGTTGTGCCAAAGGTGTTAATGGAACACTGTATATATCCCTCATTATAATCAAGTCTATATACCATTTCTTGCAACACAGTAGCAAGATTTATCCTCATGTGCCTTTACTGTACACAGCTGAAGTCAGTGTTGTAATTCATAGCGTCAAATTGGCTACAGCGATTTGCTACAGATGTATTGTTATTGGGGCAATGAGCTTCTTACTTTTGTCTTTTAATCAAATGCAAGATTAACATGACGACCACCTGCAGCTTCTAATTGTGTCCTTGATGGGGGCATTAACATATTTCTTACCTTTTCTTAGGTCAGAAAGATGTCTACCTCAAGACAGCTACTGGTCTTCACCATCGCCCTGACAGTCTACATTGTAGATGTGGCCAATTCCATAGCTTCAGCTGAAACGCTATGTGGTGGCGAACTGGTCGACACACTACAGTTCGTTTGTGGTGACAGAGGCTTTTATTTCAGTAAGTTCGGAAAAAAAACCTGCTATTTAATGTAAGTCAAGGTTAGTCAAGTTGCTCAGGGACATTGAGCATCCTTGGAATGGAATTGAACACAATGGGAAACACATCCTTTCTGTCTTGTTTTGTTGATGTCACTGCTCATAATTGTGGGGTCATTAGTGTGTTTACACCCAATAAAAACAGAACTAGAACTAGCAGGGTACAGCAACAATCCTTTCTTTTATTCTGTTGCACAGTAAGTGCTCCACTTATCTTCCAATGTTATAAACTGGCTTTTGAGAGTAAATTAGTTCTTTAGTTAAGCAAATAATACACGACAGCATTCCAGCTTCTTAGGGGGTAGTCACTGGTGTAGCCTGCAGGTATGCAAATAAATCCTTGCAATGTGTAAACTGTAGCTAAAGATCCCCGACCCTGTGATTGTGATGAATGGGCACATTTTGTCACTCAGTTTCTCCTCAATATGAAAGGGACACACAAAGCTAAGGCACACTGCTAAATGAGTCACAATGGACTATTTGTTTACTTCTACATTCCTTTGATGAAAGTAGTACCGAAGTAACATTCCATTCTCCACTTCAAAACAGTTCCCAGGCTTCCTTGAAACAACTTTGTGTGGACAAATAAATAAAATAAACTTTCATCATAAATACATTTTAAAAAATAGTTTTGTTGGGTTTTTGAGTAAACAACCTGCTATATAGTGTGTGGGAGAGTAGGGTAGCTTCGATGTTTTGTTTGTGACATGAAACTAAGTCTGTGTCCTAAAGCTATTAAACCTGTTCAGTTTCTCAGTTTGTATTTCAAGTACAGCTAATACATGACACATTTCTAGAAGGCTGTGTGATAACTGTCACAATGGCTGATCTCACACACCCATCTCCAGCAGCTCTTTGAAGGCTTTTAAACGATGGGTAGAGATTGAAGGAGTTAAATAAGAAAGTGTAGCTGTTGTGGGAGGTCATGCTCAGAAACGTTATTGTGTGGTTTATATATTCTCAAGCAAAACTGAGATACTAGAAGTAAAATAGTTGTGTGCACTGAGAAACAACAAGTACATTTATCAGCACAGCCTCCACCTGTAGAATGGGCCCAGAAAAAAGCTGAGTGTGCAAAACGTGCAGGCCACAGTCACTACCTGCTGTCCGATGTTAATGCCACCAAGTTTAGTGGACTTCTCCCCTTCACGTCACCTCAACAGTGCTGAGCTGGCAAGGTCAGGCAGTGGCCTTCAAATTTTTGTTTCACAGAGAAGAACTGAAAGTTTCTGTTTTTAATGTGAAGGTCTGTTTGTTCAGAAAGATACATGTTTCAAAACCACAGCATAGCAGCTGGGTTCTATGTGATTCATTACAATAGCTTTAACTTTGGGTTTGGGAATTTACACTTTTGTGGCATCATAACTTCACAAATGACCAAAAACTTCATATATTAGGTAAAACTATAAAAACTGCCTGAAACATTTGTCTGCTTTACTTTGTCTACAGTTTAGCCTCTTAATTTATCATTTTAAAAAGGTGTTAGTAAAAAAAAAAAAAAGCTCTTATTATTTTTCTTTTATTGAAATGTTCCCAAACCAAAGAGTTGAACAGTTTGATTACTATATCAAAACCATGTGTGCTGAGCTAGATCTTGACCGCATTCACAATGTATTTCTGCACTAGTAACATTGCTTCTTATTCTTTAGGCAAGCCACCAAGCAGATCAAACATCCGAAGGTCACAAAAAGGAATTGTAGAAGTGTGCTGTTACAGTAGCTGTGATCTGAGACTTCTGGAAATGTACTGTGCAAAACCTGCCAAGTCAGAGCGAGATGTGTCCTCCACGCAATTCCAAGTCATCCCTTTAGCATTAAACAAGGTACGTGCAAGTAATACGCTGACATCTCAAATCGCATGCAGAAATCTGCTATCTTTTTAAAGATCTGTACTTTGGGTTTTGTTTATTAAAACCCAGGTACCGGCTATCACAAAAGTGCTTGCCATTGCAAAATACACTGTAAACTGAGATCTTTTCATGCTGATTGATATGAAAAGTAAACAAATAGGTATTTTCACACCATCCAACACATCAGATATTGTATTTACCTCAAAACAAGCCCTTGACTTTAGTGCTGACCAGAATCTGCCTGTGTTGATGCTGCCCTTTACCCATCTGGCTAGTTAGTGAGCTTTTCAAATTATATGTCATTACCATAAATAAAGCCCCAAAACAAGCATTAGAGTATTAACTGTCTTGTTGAGTCATAACGCTGTGTGCTTGGGCGATATTTTAAACACAAGCATTCCTAATTGCACACCAGCATCAGACCTATGTATTATATAGCAAATGATACAAAATGTAAAATACATGCTCAACAACAAACAAAAAGGAGCATGCAGTTTGTGCAACATTGAAATCTCCTATTTATAACCACAGTGTTATCTGAACACTATCCATGTCCCAATGACCTTTTGACCAATTTTGAGGCCTTGTTTACCAGGAACAGGAGTAGAATCGGGAATTTGTTTACTTTATTGGTGAGGGATGCAATGTGCGAAGACTTCTGTTATCTGAAATTATCACTTTTAAGAAGGTATCTATTTACACAATGCTTACAAGATGCTGAGAGCTTTTTAGATAAGACTCAATTCACAAACTAGTGTTGGAATGCAATTCAACCATTGCCCTGAGGGTTGACTAATGTCATTCTGTTTTATTTTTAATTATAGGATGTCTCAAAGAAGCCAGTCATAGCCAAGTATTCTAAATATGAGTTGTGGCAGAAAAAGGCTGCCCAAAGGCTGAGACGAGGCGTCCCATCTATCCTGAAAGCTAGAAAGTTTCGGCGGCATGCTGAAGAAATCAGGGCCCTGGAGCAGACAATATTCCACAGGCCTCTCATCACCCTCCCAAGCAAACAGCCTGTTACAGTTAAACCTTTGACGGAGAATTACACCAGCAAGAAATGAGTTTGGATTTTGTTTGCACAAAGGGAGATAAAAAGACTAGGGGATTATAGCTTTGTTATTGGCGTCCTTTCTGTGGCATTCTTTGTGCCCCCCCCTTCCCCCCCCACCCACACACACACACACACACACACAATCTTAAAAAAAGGAGAGTTAACAATTGAACAGAAGGCAGTACAGGTGGAACGAAAAAAGAAAGAAAAGGTATGTAGCGTGGCATGCTTAAAATGGAAAGAAAAAGGTTGGGGAAAAAACAAACCAACATAAAAAGACTCTATTCCATGCAAAAATTTCTCCTTTTGTTAGTTTTTTTTTTTTTTTTGTTATTTTGCACCTGTAATAATAAAAGAGAGACCAACACTTTTAAGGAGTTTATATCTAAATTCCTGACCCAGCACCTTCTAATCACACACAAACAAACAAAAAAACAAACAAACAAAAAAGACGGACATTCAGCATCATGAAGAAAGTCTGCAGTTGCACATCGCCACGGATTACGTCGATTTCTTTTTCTAAAGAAAAAAAAAGCACTATTTTTTTATGAACGATTAAAGCGTAACTATACAAAATGTCATGGTGCTATCTTTGAGAACTGACTCAAAGAAGAGGGATATGAAAATGCACGTCTTTTTTTCATTTTTTTTTCAATAATTCTAGAACTTGAAGTGAACTTTCCGTTTTAGGGAAAGTGTGATTATTTTTTTTTATCTTTTTTTTTTTTTTTTTTTAATAAATAGCTTGGTTTTGGCTGGTAACATAGGGATGTCACAGTACACCATAATGGCAGTGATTTACAAACAGCACCATCAATTTGCAACTGTTTTTGCTTGGAGCATTTTGCCCTGAAGACCATTGGCACATCGTAACAAAGGGAATAGGAGTCACCTGGAACAAGATCATGTCTAACTTGAAAACAACATTCATTCATGTTCAATTTGGAAGATGTCAAAAACTGTGGTACTTTGGTAACCATAAAATGTTGTTTTCCAGGCAAAGCTGTCACATCCTGGTATTGTGACATTCCTGATGCAAGTTAGACTTTTGTTTTTGATAATTTTTTCTTTTTTTTTTAAAAGGCACAAATGTCAAGTTAAAGGGAAATGCAGCAATAATGTCAACTAACATTTTTCATTGTGTATCAGTAGTATTCACATGCTTTTGCTTGAAAAAAAAAAAAATACTTGAATATGTTTAAAATGAGTTTCCAGGGACACCATGTTATTTTGTCAGTCAGGCTGTATTTTGCATAATGAGCCGCCAAGCCTATTTGTTAGTAATTTTTTTTAAAAATACAAATAATGGCACTGTATAAAGGCATTATTTATTTTCTTATAAAATATATATGAAATTGGTCCAAATTAGCACTGATACACAACTGACAGATGAATTATTTTGTTAATTTTTTTTTTAAACTAGTAATGCTTTTGTAGATGCTTTGTACCAAAAATTATTATTTTTGACACCGAGTTATGTTAAACATATGAAGCCTATTACAATGAAAAAGCTGCAGTAGCTTTCTAGTTATGTCAAAAAGGAAGTAGATCTTGTCTCATGGGCGCATACATTTGCTGTCTCAATTTTTCTCTAGATGTTCCCAGTAAAAGTGCACTGTTTTTCCAAATACTGAGTATTTGATCCAACACACTTGTATATCTACAAAAATTATATATATATATATATATATATATATATATATATATATATATATATATATATATATAATGTATATACCCATGAAGACTGCGTTGCATTTACTAAACCTTATATTGTCACGCCACTTCCAGTATTTATTTCTGCAGAATAGTAACATTATTTAAATATTAGATTGTAATATAAAAATACACCCACTCATGCCCTGTTTTAAAGTGGGTTGAATGTGTACAAGTGGCACAGGAGGTTACTGCAGCCTCATCTCAATCAGTAAGCCTTGAATGAGGCACAGATGTGTATTTAATCCTGTGTACTCAGACCTGACTAAATTCAGTTGTCACAATTCAGTGCAATTATTTGTTCAGAGCTTCTATTTATGCTATTCCTGCAAACCATCCATGTACATTGTGGACAGCATTGATACACAAATAGGTTACTAGACCTCTCTTTGTTTATCCTACATTTGATTTGTAAGGAAATCATTCAATATGAAGGGATGTAGGTCTGTAATTGCTTCACATGGACAGCATTTATGTTATTAAATCCAGTTAAGCCCTACGTGTTCCTCATTCATTTAACCTCTGCACACTAGACTTCCAACAGGTAAGACTCACATTTGATGTATTTCATTTTTAATATCAATAATAAAAAAAATATCATAAACCTCAGTATGTTCTGTCTTTTTTCTCATCCACAAGTAATATACAACTGTTAGAAATTATATTTTAAAAGTTACTGTTTGTTATTGGTACTGCTTTTAAATGTAAGTGGTGCCAGAATTATAATGCATTGGCAAATAACATTGAATTTAGTTTTTCGGTATTATAAAAAACAAGACAATATACAAATATTCGTCACGTTTCATATATGGGATAAAAATTTTAAAATGTTAAGATAAAATGCTTCCTAAAAAATGAAATTAAATCATATTTTCACCTGTAATATTGTACAGTATATATTGACTGTTGACTAGTTATACACTGTAGAATTGCAGTGCAGTATTGTGCATTATATATATATATATATATATATATATATATATATATATATATATATATATATATATATATATAATGTTTGTATGTTGAGGAAAGCTTTTATAAGTGTCTGGAAATGATCAATTAGCCTTTGATGGTAATCTAGTGTTTATTGTAATCACCAACAGATAGGGTTCATCAGCGTGTTACTAATCGCATGTAAAAAATAAATCACACTCATGGATTCGACAAAATACCATCTTCTCTTCTGTACAGATAGCTTCCCTATATTAGAACACAGAAGTCTAATAAAGGTTAGAAAAACACGTTGTATATAGGGTGTGTCTTGTTTCAGTTTGAGAGACTCAACTTGGCTCTTGCACCAAACTGCAGCTCTTATACAATAAGGTAGCATAGACATGTGAACTTATATATCGATATTGTGACTATAAATCTCATTTAGTGAGATTCAGTGGGCTTAGCCCATGACTGGCATGTTAAAGTTACACACAAATCTACTTGTCCTTCACAAAGCCAGCATTCTGTAACCTTGAAGATGTGTAAATAAAAAGCAGGTGTATCTGCAACCAGTATCCTCCTAAATCTGCTCTCAACTGATCAGACTGTACAGGTCTTTAATTTATAACTGGCTGCAAGAGATCTGGGGCACCAGAGGGAAAGCAGCTCAGAGGTATCATTCAAACACCGGGCTAGTGCAGGATAAAGGTTTCCACAAATCAGGGTTTCCAACAGGGCTGTACTAGATGTTTTTGTTATACAGTAACATAGGAGGAAATGCCAAATTAGCTGTGATATCCAACCATAAATTAAATTCCAGATTCCCTTCCCTAAATATTTACAAAGCGATTTGATCTTTCCGAATACAGCATATACAAAGTACCAACAATGGAAGCAGTCTGCATCCCAAAGCCCCTGTTTGCCAACAAGCTCACCAACCCTGTTCTTCCCATAATCAATTTTACCATCTGTCTCCCCTTTTTAAACAACTTCCCTTAATTAACTCCCTCTTCCTATTGGTGGCTATCCACAGTAAATAATTAACTTCATGTCTAACAAAGCTGAAGTCTGAGTAAACCTAAAAGCACTTCAGAACTAAATCCTGAGCTGGCTAGCAAGCTAGCTAAATGTATAAACCACAACAATTAGAAAAAAACAACACAAACTAATCAACAGGAAAGACAAACTAAAAAAAAACTTGGTAAGGTGTTCCCTGTAAATTGTATTAGTATAACATAAAACACAAACATATCCTTCATTTTACTTTTTACATTTTTAGACTGAGCTACAGCAGAACTTCTGAGGTGGCATACCTGCGGTTGTTGCAGTTTTACTTAGAAATGGGTGGAGCTAGCTTTTCATGCCAAGGGGGGGGGCGGGGGCAGTCTTACTCTAGGGGCCCACTCGGGACAGACCGACAGGGCTTATCAGGCACAGTTTTTGGTTTGGTCAGGCTGCAGTTCAAAGTACTCTTTTACTGTGTTTACACTTACAACTTGTGCCTGAATTGGCTCAGAGTCGATCAGATTTCAAGATTCTTATCATTTGAGCCACCCGTTTACACTTGAGCATGACCTGTTCTGTCTCCAGCCCAGTATGTGCATGCATAGCCCCTGAACTGCAGTGCGTGCCCGATGATGTCATATCAAACACCCCTTGCGTGAAGACATTTCCCCTCCCCAAAACAGAGGCAGAAGTGTTTAAATCATTTGTGTCTCTTGTGTGTTTCTACTTTAAGATTTAATTTTGCCATCAGATCTGGAGCAAAGCATTGAAAACTTTCATATCGGACATTTAAAGAAACAGGCATTATTGTATACATTTACACATCAGTATGACAACTATACAGAAGCGTATTGCTGCCACGTAGAGCAAAATAAAATTCAGCACATATATCGTTAAAACGATATAACTATTTCGTTAAAACGATATAATTATTTTGTTAAAACGATATAGTTATTTCGTTAAAACGAAATAGTTCTCGTAAAAATGGAAACAGAAATCAGTGTCAGTCTTGAGAACGTCCACAACAGCAGACATCTCTACTGTACAGCCCCCCAATCTGTGCAAGTAAGTCACACAGTCTGTTTTTAAGTAGACCTATTTATTTCTATAAAACTTTATTAACACGATGATGTAGTTAATATATACGGAAACTTCCATAAATGTGGAATGTGTTTGTGTGAATTAATTAAAAACAATGTTTAGAGCTATAGGCCCAGCCTGTTCAGTCCACTGAGGCACTTGCTCCTGTAAAGAGCTGGTAAATACATTTGATAAATACCACTATAACTTTATTGTGTAATTATACATTTGTACTCAATAGTCATTATAACGGAAGATAACTTATTTTCCAAAAGGTTAAGTGTCGTCATGGCAAGAGCAACAGAGGACAATGCTGTAAGATTTCTCAGAAATCGCGGTATGCCTGACGATCAGCTTTACGTGTGTATATGCATGTGTTTTTATTTATTTTTATACATGAATGTGTCTGCAATGTTTACGTTTTGCGGTTAAATAATGCATTGTCATTCATTTTTAAGTTTTCTTTTTTTTAGCCCGATATACGTTTTAAAATATGTTTATACAGCAGGCCTACATACAAAAATTAAACGATCGCTGTCTACAGTCTTAACTTGCAAACCACTTGTCTGGGTTCAAGGAAACTTTTGCATGAACATTTTTGTGGGTAGCTCTTGGATGTATGTATGTCATTTGTCAGTGTAGTATTGTCTTATGTTTGGTGTATATTGGCGCATTTTACTGATACACTCGTATTGTTTTCAAGTGAGCAGGTTTTATGTAACCCTTTACAACCCTAAAAAGGGTTTTTATAAATTATTTTATGACCTAAGGTCTGTTTTGCTGTTTTGCACTATTGAAATCAAGAATCAATTATGTGTATTTCTTTCATGTTTACAGTGATACGTAAATGGTGACATTAATGGTGTATGGTTCCTCATTGTTTATTTATTTGTTTTGTGTTTTTATTAATGGTTAATAGTAAATGATTATGATTACATCTCTATCTGATTTTTTTTTTTTTTTTTTGGTGATATTTTAAAACATAAGTCAAAAGGTTTAAACGTATATTATATTAAATCAGCAGGATCACTGCCTCTTTAGGTCAGTGGTCTTTTTTTATATGCCAGGGGATATGTACCCTTATTTCAATTCTCATATTTGTTTAAAAGGGAATTTACAAACGTCAGTGTAATTATCCACATTCCTTTAATTGCATTTCAGAAATCTGTGTGCCTGAAAAACACTGAAAGTTTGAAAAATCCAAGAAGCATTTCATAATATGTTTTTTCCTTTTTAATTTGAACGCCAAAATAAAAAGTAGGGGGGTAGATAAAGTTGAACTATATCCTACATATTTCATAGGTCTAACATCCATAAAACCCTACTGAAAAAAAGTGTTGCAGATAAAATACTTTTTAGACGCATTCATTAATGCATATAAATGTTTTATATGCTCTTAGAACAATGGTTTTAGAAACAACACCTTTTCAAAGAATGCTTCATACTTTTTTGTGATTTGTGGAGGTTCTACAGTATAGAATAACAAAACATTTACTAAACATTTACTAAAATGTTAAATATTAATATGCATCTATGGGTCTGAATATTTTCTGCAACACTGTTTCAATAGTGTACCAACCAACTATCAATTTATTTTAAATATATAGTATGTGATGGCCTATGCCTCTTGTTCCTTTAAAACATTTCCTTGCAAAGCATTGTAACAA
Organism: Acipenser ruthenus; assembly: GCF_902713425.1. Classification (NCBI taxonomy): domain Eukaryota; kingdom Metazoa; phylum Chordata; class Actinopteri; order Acipenseriformes; family Acipenseridae; genus Acipenser; species Acipenser ruthenus. The sequence continues at coordinate 15,640,632 of NC_081216.1, read as the reverse complement.
TGTCACATTTTATTTACTATGTTATATGTAGATATGTAACAATATTTTTACCTTTACAGATTGACAGAGAAGTAATCTGCCTAATGGATGATGACAGTCTGGCCAAATATGTCCCGATCTTTGGTGACAGGATTGCAGTACGCAATTTTTGCAAAAGCAGAGAATCAGAATATAAGGAAAAAGCAGAAACAAAGAAACAGAACTGTGGGAGGGTAGTGGGTGGAGCTTTAGGGAAGGACCAGAAATGACAGCACACAGGAGCCGGAAGTGTCGTTTAGTCCTTGGAGCCCTGTACCATCAATGGTACAGGCAGGATTTTATTTTAACAAACAAAAATAGAACAGTCCAGTATTCCAGAAAATAAACAAGAAAACCACCTGGAATACCAGCGATGGTAAACTCAGGTTTCAAATAAAAAGAATAAACAAAAACGTCCCATTACACACAACAATAAAGGAAGCACTGGGTTTCTCTGTGCTCCTGCAGTGGGTTTCCTCTCACCGCCTCCTGGCCCCCTTCCACGGATTACTGGCTTGTCCTGGGTTTCTTCCACTGCGGCAATCCACCAAAGTCCCTTAAGTTTCAAGCTTCTGCGAATTACAGCAGTTTGATAAAACAAAACAACAACAAAGCACAGCACGTGTTTTCAGTTCAGGACAGGGGGCCGAATGGCAAAACCATACTGCTTAAATACTGCCAAGTCCCACCCCTGCAATCAGCACGCTGCCTCACGTCAGCCAATCGATGAGAACAGCACAGCTGATTGCAATGATGGGACCTGACGGCCGCATGGTCCCACCTTGGGCCAAGATGGCCGCCTGACCCGGAACTTCCTGTATGGTCAGAGTTCAGCCTCCTGACCCAATCACGGTCAACCCTACACAGCGCTGCCGGTGGTCGGGAGGGCGAATTACAACAGGGACTCCTTTCAATCCTGTCACACATCCCCCCCCTCAGAGTGGAGCCGTAGGCACACTCGGCCAACCCTAACTCCCCTAAATGACCCCCCTCCCTTGAAAAAAAATCAGCATTTTGATGCTCCTTACCCGAACGATGTTTAACAGTGAAGTTAAAGGGTTGCAGCGCCAGACTCCACCGAGTAATCCGGGCGTTCGTGTCCCTCATCGTGATTAGCCACTTAAGAGGAGCGTGATCTGTGACAAGAGTGAAGGACCGCCCCAGGAGATAATATCGAAGAGAGTTTGTGGCCCATTTAATGGCCAGGCACTCCTTCTCAATAACTGAGTAGTTGCGCTCCCTTTGAGCCATTTTCCTGCTAATGTATAGCACGGGGTGTTCTACCCCATCGATCTCCTGGGACAAGACGGCCCCCAGACCGACATCCGAGGCGTCTGTCTGGAGGATGAATTCCCTGTTGAAATCTGGTGAAACTAGTGCAGGGGCTTGGCAAAGTATCCGCTTTATCGTGTCAAACGCTTCCTGACACTCATCTGACCATTTTACAGTGTTTGGGGCGCTCTTCTTAGTGAGGTCAATCAAGGGGCTAACAATGGTGGAAAACTCGGGGATAAAACGGCGATAATAGCCTGCCAGCCCCAAAAGTGACCTCACTTGAGCCTTGGTTCGTGGGACCGGAGTGTCCACCAAGGCCTGGACCTTGGAAGCCACTGGTTTCACCCGACCATTACCCATGCTAAAGCCAAGATATTGGGTCTCTTGTTTGCCAAACGCGCATTTGCCTAGGTTGACTGTTAGCCCCGCCTCCCTCAAAGACTGCAGGACAGCCGCCAATCTATCAAGGTGCTCCTTCCAGGTAGAGCTAAAAATAACAACGTCATCAATATATGCTGCCGCATACTGATGATGGGGACGTAACACCTTGTCCATCAGTCTTTGGAAGGTAGCTGGGGCCCCATGCAAACCGAAGGGCATGGTCTTGAAATGAAACAAGCCATCCGGGGTAGCAAATGCGGTTTTCTCCTTGGAACTGGGTGTTAACGGGATCTGCCAATATCCCTTTGTCAGGTCCAGAGTGGACAAGAACCTCGCCTTACCCAGTCTGTCGAGGAGCTCATCCACTCGAGGCATGGGGTACGCATCGAACTTAGAGATAGCGTTCACCTTTCTAAAGTCCACACAGAAACGAGTGGAGCCATCCTTCTTAGGTACCATTACCACAGGACTACACCACTCGCTCTGGGAAGGCTGCACTACTCCCAGCTCGAGCATACTGGCCACTTCCCGGCGCATTACACCCCGCCGACTTTCCGGGATCCGGTAAGGCCTCTGACGCACCCGAACACCTGGCGGAGTAATAATGGCATGTTCAATAATGTCAGTTCTACCGGGCAACTCAGAAAAAACATCACTGAATTCCTCAATTAATTGACCCAGCTCCTGTTTCTGACGGGGAAGTAACTGTTCCCCCATCGAAATTTTAGCTGTTTGACCAGATGGCCCTGCCTCAGGACCGAAATCCTCCTCGGGGCTATCATTAGCAACAAACAGGGCTTCTCTGTCTCTCCAGGGTTTTAACAAATTTACATGATAAATTTGGAGTGGTTTTCGATGGTCGGGCTGCCTGATTTCATAATTCACTCTCCCTATAGCCCGAACCACCTCATAAGGCCCCTGCCACTTGGCAAACAACTTAGATTCGGCTGTGGGAAGGAGCAGCAGTACCTTATCTCCAGGTCGAAAAGTCCGAATTCGTGCTTTTTGATTGTACTGCTGCTGCTGCTGATGCTGAGCATTGCGCAGGTTCTCTTGAGCCAAACGACCGACTAATTCTAAGCGATCTCTTAGCAGTAGTACGTATTTGACTACATTTTTAGAAGTAGAGGTTTGGTCCTCCCACCCTTCTCGCACGAGATCGAGAATGCCTCGGGGTTGTCTCCCATATAGCAGCTCAAACGGGGAGAACCCTGTTGAACTCTGTGGCACCTCTCTCACTGCAAACATCAGGAAGGGGAGGAGTTTTGCCCAATGTTTTTGTTCCTGGTTCACAAATCGCCTCAGCATTTGCTTCAGGGTCTGATTAAATCTTTCCACCAGGCCATCTGTCTGCGGATGGTACACAGAGGTCCTGATGGGACGAATTTTCAAAATTTTGTATACTTCTTTGAGGGTATCGGACATGAAGTTGGTTCCCTGATCCGTCAGAATCTCTTTGGGCACCCCTACTCTAGCAATGATCTCAACTAGTTCTTTAGCAATGGCGACGGCACTAGTGGAGCGCAGTGGCACCGCCTCTGGATATCGCGTAGCATAATCCACCACTACTAGAATGTGCGTATATCCAGAGTCGGCGGGATGCACTGGGCCCACTATGTCCATGGCTATGCGATCGAAGGGAGTACAAACCAGGGGCAGTGGGACCAGCGGGGCCGGGCGAACCCGCCCCGGCGCTACTCTCTGGCAATCGGGACACTCCGCTACATATTTCCTCACATCCACGTGGAGTCCCATCCAATAAAACCGGGCCAGTATTCGTTCCAAGGTCTTTTCCCGCCCCAGGTGGCCAGAAAAGGGAATATCATGTGCCAACCGCATGACCTCCCGGCGGAAAGACCCCGGAACCAATAATTGGGTTACAGGCTGTCCTGTGCCCGGGGCTTGGGATACCCTATACAGCAAATGCCCCATCACGATGAAGTGAGGAAATGTGAGCGGCCCGCAGCCTTCAACTTCCTTCCCCTCGACAGACCGAACCCGCCCCCGGATGTGCACCAGAGTGGGGTCGTTACTTTGCTCCCACTCTAGGTCCACACCCCGGTCCCAGAATTGCGGTATGCCGAGCGGGGCCACAGTAGCTTCTGCTCTAGGGATCTCAGTAACCCGCTCCTGCTGGTCACACTGGACACCCACCCCCTTCTGTGTTCGTTTGACAGGCAAAGCAGACTCTCCCACCAATCCCCAGCCTTGCCTCATTAATGCCCCCTCAAGTTTCTCGGCCCTCCGCTCTCTTTTAGTTTTATGGGGCCGGAACCTGGAAGTAAATATGTCGGCCTGCAAGGGGAAGATCTGGCCAATTGGATCCCCCATTGCGACCACCTTTTCTACAATAGGTGGCCGAGCCGCATTGACCTTAACTTGTGTATAGTAAGGCCAATCTCGACCCAAAATTACTGGGTATGGCACCTTTTTAGCGACGGCCACGACTACGTGGCACGTCCGACTTTCCACAGTCATTCTAACTTTAGTGGTAGGATACGCCTTGGTTTCTCCATGAATACACGAGATGGTCACAGACCCCTGTGGCCGCCAGGGCGTACCCTCCAAGAGAGCAGACCGAATTATAGTGTGACTACACCCTGAGTCCACTAATGCGTGGGTACTCATATTACCAACAACTACATTAATAATGCAAGGCCCCTCCCGACCCCTTCCCCTGTACTCACCACCCTCTGCGTCCAGACATCGCAAGGCCACGTCACACTCCATTGCGGCAGGACAGAATCTCGCGATGTGTCCCACCTCATGGCACCGGAAGCAGGTAGCGGAAGGCAACGCTGTGGGAGACGGCTGCTTGTCCCTTGGTCCACCACTGGGGGGGGGGGTCCAGGGATTCTCTCTGGCCCAGCTGGGAGCTAACCTCGGTCTCCACTTTGGAGTCGAGGCGCTCAAAGGGACGGGGAAAACTGAAGGCCTCGCTGCAGTCCTTGGGTGCGCTGGTAAAGGGCGATGCTTCACTGGGACTGCTGGGGCTGGACTGGGGTCCACCCGAAGCAGTGAATCCTCAAAAGCCTCCGCCAGTTCGACGGCCTTGTCCATCGTCTCGGGACTGTGGCGAGCGACCCAGGCTCGAGTCTCCGGTTCCAACACCTCCAGGAACTGGTCGACCCCCACAGACTCCATGATTTGTTGGGTGGTCCGTTCAGTGGGACGCAGCCAACGGGTCAGATGGTCCCAGAGTTGCTGGGCCGCAATGCGGGGCCGGGTTCCCTCTGGACGCTTGTAGGTCCGGAAACGCCGGCAATGCGTTTCCGGAGTGATATTGAGGCGTTGGAGGATAGCTGCCTTCACCTGGGGATAATCCTCCGCTGCCACATTGCTCAGGGCCCGGTATGCTGCCTGCGCCTCACCAGTCAGACAGGGGGCGAGTTGTGCCGCCCAACATCTGGCTGGCCACCCTGACACTGTAGCCACCCGCTCAAACGTGGTCAGGAAGGCCTCCGGGTCATCTTCTGAGGTCATCTTTTGCAGCCGGATTTTGGGCGTCGGCTGCGCTGGTCCAGCTGCTGCGGCCGGGACCTGGGCTTGGGCCTGGGCCTGGGCCACTACCAGGTTCTGAATGGCCAGACACATGGCCGCCATCTTGTCAGTCATCGCGGTCAGATGGGCTGAACGCTCAGCATCCCTCTGAGCATCCCGTTCTTCCCGACGCCGCTCTACACCGTCACGGTGTCTCTCCTGATCCTCCAAGACGGCTTGCAGGGTGTGCCGGTCCATGCTCATCCCACTTCTGACACCACCTTGTGGGAGGGTAGTGGGTGGAGCTTTAGGGAAGGACCAGAAATGACAGCACACAGGAGCCGGAAGTGTCGTTTAGTCCTTGGAGCCCTGTACCATCAATGGTACAGGCAGGATTTTATTTTAACAAACAAAAATAGAACAGTCCAGTATTCCAGAAAATAAACAAGAAAACCACCTGGAATACCAGCGATGGTAAACTCAGGTTTCAAATAAAAAGAATAAACAAAAACGTCCCGTTACACACAACAATAAAGGAAGCACTGGGTTTCTCTGTGCTCCTGCAGTGGGTTTCCTCTCACCGCCTCCTGGCCCCCTTCCACGGATTACTGGCTTGTCCTGGGTTTCTTCCACTGCGGCAATCCACCAAAGTCCCTTAAGTTTCAAGCTTCTGCGAATTACAGCAGTTTGATAAAACAAAACAACAACAAAGCACAGCACGTGTTTTCAGTTCAGGACAGGGGGCCGAATGGCAAAACCATACTGCTTAAATACTGCCAAGTCCCACCCCTGCAATCAGCACGCTGCCTCACGTCAGCCAATCGATGAGAACAGCACAGCTGATTGCAATGATGGGACCTGACGGCCGCATGGTCCCACCTTGGGCCAAGATGGCCGCCTGACCCGGAACTTCCTGTATGGTCAGAGTTCAGCCTCCTGACCCAATCACGGTCAACCCTACACAGCGCTGCCGGTGGTCGGGAGGGCGAATTACAACAGGGACTCCTTTCAATCCTGTCACAAGAACCTATTGCAGAAACTCAGAGACAAAATGATGCTACATAACAATGGGAAAGAAGTTGTGAACACTGGAAGGGATGGAGAGGGCTATGAGAACAACAGTAAAAGAAGATGTTACTTAAAAGGCAACAGGCATGCAGTAAAAGAAAGTCGCAGGATTGAATTGGGATGGTTGCATGAAGGGAAGCAAGTCAGGAAGCGAAATGGTGGAGGAACACGTGTGTTAGAAGTTTCCAAAACAGCAGACAAACAGGCACTTATACAGTTGGCGAAGGATTTGTTCTTTCCCAATGGAAATTCCAAGAAAGGTTACTTGGAAGACTTCAAATATGACATCCTGGATTTCTAGGAAACAGTAATGCCAGATAGTTCAAATGTAGGGGAATTGTACAATGCTCTAAAATGAGGTACTTTAAGATTTTACCTGGCAACCTATCCAATTTCTGAGAGTACATTAGTTTCAGACAGTCAACCACAAAAGGATATTTTGCCTCAGATTGATCTAACTACAGACATAAATTACTCTAGACAATCCCTAGCTCAAATCCATGGTGAGGCCAAAGATGAGGGAATTACTCTTTCCACATTAGCCATGGAACAAGAGGCAGTTTTAGAGACCATGAACAAACACAGTTAAGACAGGTCAGAAATAATAGTGGAACAAACTGCACTGAATACAAATGCTGTAAGTGAAGAACCCATTGTGCATGAACCAACATTTCATGTTGTAGAAGGATTGTCTGCAATCAACATGGAGCCAGTTAACCAAAGTTTCTTGTATGAAATACAGTTTGGACCAGTGTCTAAGGACATAGCAGCTTCTCAGTTGACTGACACTCTCCCATATGAGACACCACCACCTCTACAGAGTCAGTCAATTCACAACATGACCCATTCCACTCCAGAGAATTCACAATGTGTTGTGCACCTAGATTTATCTTCAGTAGAGGTGGACAGTGTCCCACCATCTGCAAGAAGACTGACCTCTTCTCCTGAAGACCAGCCCATAACTACAACTATCAGACTACATAGATCTAATCTCCTTCATGAAATGAATGCACACTTCAAGAATCCAGATATACCGTCAGCACAGCTAAAAATGTTCTTCATAAATGAAGCAGGAGCTGATGTTTTAGGACTGTCTAGAGATGCTTATTCTGCCTTTTGGACAGAATTCTTTGCTTCTGTTGCTGAAGGGGAAAATGTTAGAGTTCCTGCCATATGTCCTAGGTGGCAAGAAGAAGAATGGAGGGCTGTTGGCAGAATTTTAGCCAAGGGATATTCAGACCACAGTTACTTCCCACTACAGCTTGCCCCAGCTTTCACAATAGCACTCATTCATAGAGAACACTTTGTTAATCCAGTTATTTTGCATGGGTCATTTCTTTCCTATATAAGCCAAACTAAAAGAGATTTGGTTGATGCAGCAATTGAAGGCATTCTTACAGAAGATGACACAGATGACTTGTTGGATTTTCTGGACAGGATGGGGTGTACCACTATTCCAACAAAGGAAAACATGAAACAAGTCTTCCTACAGATTGCTCACAAAGAACTTATCCAGAAACCAAAATACGCCCTTGATAAAATGTCGGAAGTCTCCAGAGTTATTCTGAAAGGGTTTTTCCCAAACAGTCAAGCAGTGGAGAAAATGTACACAGAGAAGATGCCAACTGTAAAAAAAAGTGCTGAAACTGTAGCTAGCAACTCCATTAAGCAAAGCTGAAAGCCAGAGCTTCAAATATTTACAGCAATACCTCAGAGGTCTAGATGATGTGTTGTTAAGGAAGATGCTCCGTTTTATGACTGGCTCAAATGTCATGGCAGTGGAGAAAATCCAAATTATGTTCACCAGTTTGGATGGTCTAGCAAGACGTCCAGTTTCACATACATGTGGCCTTGTGTTTGAACTTCCTTCAACGTACCAGAGCTATCCAGAATTGAGAGGGGAAATGGAGAATATTTTGTCAAGCAAGGAATGTTTCAAGATGGACATTGTTTAATGTCAAGTACAATTTAATTCTGTAGAATCACAGTAACTACAATTTAGAACAAGTAGAAACTAAAAAAGATAAAAGTCTAAACATTTGTTTCTGGAAGTTTTGAAAATGTTGTTTAGCACCTAAATAACCACCCAATTCATTCATAATCTGGATTTGTCCAATTATTTACACCATTTTTGTGAAAGTGAAATCAGACTGTTAATGTGAAGATATAGTAAAATAAATGGCATTTAAGTCCATAAATTAGTAATGCAAATTTCTTGTTCAGAGTTATGTAACATTAACAGTTTGGATTTCCTATCACAACAAATGGTATGAGTTGCAGTTTTGAGTCTGTTTTCTACAATTTCAGCTTTCCTTTTCAGGAAGCATTTCAGAAATGTTAAAATATAGACACATGGTATGTGATTTACGGATCATTTTATTTTTATACTATTTTTTGTTGTCTCTACTTCCTTTTATAAACATGTCTCCAGTTAACACACAAAAAAAGAAAACTTTTTTTGCAGCCCATACTTTACTTATTTGATACCAACTGGGAACTTTTTTTAAAATCTTACAACACTTGACTAGTACTGCACACATTAGACACTGATGCTTTCCAAGTTCATCTGGTCAGGTCCACCATCCTGCCACGTTATAGTGTCAGAAGCGGGATGACGGTAATAAGACTCAGGGAGACAGAATTGCAGATTAAGCACATAAGCGCATGTTTATTTACACAGAACACAGCACACAGTATCACCCTCACCCCACCCCACCCCACCCCACCCCACCCCACACTCTCCACTCTTCTCCCTACTCCAACAACTCTCTCACACACACCTAGCCCCCCCCCCCCCTCTCTCTCTCTATCCGTGCATTACACAGTCACAAACAAACCACCACAAGTGAACAATAAACAATTATCTAAACAACACACACACACACACACACATGGATTTGAATCGCACACGCACTCACACAGGTTTTAATCAATCAAACAAACATTCTCACATGGACACAATCTCACAACAATACACTATGAAAGATGAATTCAGTACTTTTGTTTTTCAATGTAGTGAAAAAAGCCTAGTCTTTGAAGGGCTTCTGTTAAATACCCAGAGAAATATGTAACATTGACAAAAGTTGTTGTTCGTTTGATATTGTTCAAAATAAATAATGAAAAAAAAAATTTTGAAAATGTATTTTATTTCATCTCACCTACATCAACCTTTAATTATTATTATGGGTTTAATGCATTGTTATAGAATTTCCGAGTAATTTTTATTTCTGATAAAAAAAAAAAAAAAAAAATCTTTTAATCGTTCAGACACATTTATGAGGAACAGTGCATGTTTGTCTTTAACACACTAGTTAGTACATCTGATAGCTATCATGAAATAATTACATTTTATTGCAATTGATCCCTGACAACAGGGCTCGGAACCACGCCTTCTCAAACACCGCACCAATCAGCGCGGCCACTTCACGCGCAGGCAAAGTGACCACACACACACACAGAGAGAAAGCGCGCGCGAAAGAACAGTACCACACTCAACCATTCACGCACCCTCTGGGACTCCACACGCACTCAGCGGTAAAACAGAAAACACTAACTATATACACTTCCCAACATACTCCCTGGTAAAACACACTGGACCAGCCATTATTCTATTTATAAATCTGAGTATATTGTGTTTCGAAGGAACTCATAGAGCAGAACTGCATCTGATGGGTTGGTTGCTGGGCTGCAACCATTTTCCTGCATCAACAAACAGCACAGTTCAAATACAGTTTTGTCACAAGGAAGGGGACCCTCCTGTACACATTCTTCCAGGCACATGTGGGCATGCTCAGCAGTGACCTCACACAGATGTGCTTGGGCACCATATAGATGTGGCAATTTATACATCATCATTGGGCAACCACAAGGTGCAACTTGATTCCGGCAAGGACGAATACGATGATTATTCCATAAGTGAACAATTCCGTTGAGGTCATCCTGTAGATAATAAACCAAAGTTTTAGAACTGCCTTATGTCAACTAAATACAGGGCTGGCAGTTTGTGTGTGTGTATTATATATATATATATATATATATATATATATATATATATATATATATATATATATACACACACACATACACACACGTAGTACTATAAATAAAACGCAAAACAATAAACTAGATCCTAAACGGCAAAGGTTTCGACTTGATTCATAAGATATAAGTCAACATTGCTAATTAGTTATTCAGGTATTCTACACAGTTATTTAACACGATGGTCCTAATCATGTAACCTAGCATCTATCTTCATTTAATCTGCAAACCATATTTTGCCAATGTGTTGATTCCAGTGTAATGGAATAGATATGTACTATATATTCATTATTTATCCCTGAAAGATAGATGTATTTTTATTGGGCATATATGGAATTGCAATTAGACAATAATTGAAAAGATTAAAGTGAATAAATGTAATTTATGTTCTCCAAGTCAAGCTAGCTTTCAATCAACTAACAGGAGCACCGCAGCACCCAGGTTGCTTTAAAATCGTTTAAAAAATTGCGAGACAAGGGTATACTCTACTCTGAGCACCGTTTAAATGGGAAACTTACCTGTACTATTTGTAGGAAACAGAACTGTATCAAGTTCTTATCTAAAAAATGTCCTGCAAATTTGTCATTATCCTTGAGACCATGGAACAAATTCATCCAAAACTGTGAATTTTGCTTGCGCAGGAAAGCCCACCAGCACTCATTCCTTTGGTTGTGGTTGCTTGAACCATACAGGAAACTTCGCTGTGCAAATTCGTCTTCATGGTCAGATCTCATAAATCTTTGCATGTTCTCTATGTGGCCGTTTTCAGTTCCCAAATCTGCACGTATTCGCTTGGGACACCCCATTCTTGATTTCACAGCCTCCATAAAATAACTTGCTACTATGGCCGGATCACTGTTAGTTGTATATGCTTTTAACCAAATAATATGTCTAGAATATCCATTGATTGCTCCGTTAATGAAAATTCCGTAGGGTTTCAGTTTATCATAGGAATCAAGGTGCCATAGAAAATCAGGGCCTGAGTTGTGGTATGTTCTGCGTCTCAATCGATTTCTACCCCTAAAGTGAACTATAAAATAATATTAAGCAACTGTCTAACGTCATTCTGGCTGACAACAAATCCTTCTTGAATGCATTTCAAGTGCATTAATCTGTATCCATGTAATTGTCCAGAGTGTTCAATTTCTTGCATTAAATACAGTGCCACGTCTAGTACATCAGATTGGTGTTTTCGTCGATGCAGCCTTGTACTTTTCAAGTACCGCTTAGTGTTCTAATGCTTATAATAATTCCATCCAAGTGCGCTAAACATTCCAAAATCTTCTTATGGTGAAGGCCTAATCCAAAATAAAATCTGATTTTGTTCACCAAATCCGCTATGAATGATCAGCCTCTCCTAATTTCTGGGGTTTTGTGATATTTTAGTGAGATGTTGCATTTGTATGCATGATGTTGGAAGTGTCGTATCTCATTTCTGTTTCCATTTTCACGAGATAGCTATTGACTGACACTGATTTCTATTTCCGTTTTTGCGAGATAACTATTTCGTTATAACAAAATAACTATTTCGTTATAACGAAATAATTATTTCGTTATAACGAAATAATTATATCGTTTTAACGATATATGTGCTGAATTTTATTTTGCTCTACGTGGCAGCAATACGCTTCCGTACAACTGTTCGTATATGTAACAATAACTTTATTTTCTTACCCATGGAAAATAATTATTTTTGCTATTCAACAAAAACGAAACAGATTAGTTTAATAGCTAAAAAGAAACATCTACGACTTTCAATTGTGTACGTTCTCTCCCCAGAACTCAAGTTTATTTACCATATACTAACAACACATCACGATACTATTGATGATACAATTTAAAAAATAAAGCCGTTCATAAATCAAAGTATTTCCTATTTGGGGGCGAATACAGTTATTTGTTTAAAAGTAAAGTGCTTTTGGACCAGAAGCTAGTGCTTATATATATCGTCACATATCCACACTAACCGTTTATCCGCCATGATCAACTTCTTCAGCAACGTTAGTTTATTATTGAACAGAGAAGATTAGTTCAGAGATTGTAGATCCTACCAAAGTTTTCGTAGACTGTGTTGTATGTGCTCCGTGCACTGCCAGTGCTGGTAGTGCCACGTGACCTGTTCAGTGTATTGATATGTAAATAAACCCTGCTCGCCTGCGGGGCGTATCAACTTCAACCTCTGTCTCGATCTCCTGCCTGTCACTCCGCAGCGAATGCACGCATCCACATGGCAGACGGCTACTCTGTCACAAGCATTACTACCCTGTATCTTTCTAAACAAGGGATTTAGGGGAGCTCCCTAATAAAAGCTGAATCTCAAAACAATAATTGTGTGAATATAGTAATTGTTACAGCTGTGTATAATGGTATTTAAAACAGGATTCATTTATCCACCTTTTTACATATCCGCCCTTACTCTGGACTTACCGCAGTCGGATACACAACGGATTACTGTATCACATCTAGAACTACCAGAGTGAAAAATGAAGACTTTTTTTCTTCAATTCACTGATACCAATAAAATAACATTCTATAATAATTTAAAAAATGAAAATATTGGGTATTCATTGCAGATTATAAGAACTTTGTTTTCTTTCTATTGTCATCTAATTAAAAAGCTAGAAACATTTAAACATCTGATTTACACATAATCTGAATTGTTAAGCACATAATGCATAATTTTATTTTATTTTGAATGGCGCTTACACAACCTAATAAACTACTGTGCTGATAACTTGCTAAGCACACTGACACTGTTTTGTACTTTTAAAAAATGTGAATGCAATAGCAAAACCGGGACGATTTAACAACTAAGCGGTCTCAGAGTCAGCTTCAAAGTGATTAGTATAACAGAGTATTTGAAGATCTAGCTATCAAACCCATGTGACATGTAAGGTTTGACTTGCACTGTTACAGCACTTTCTGATTATATATTAGCCATAGTCCTTTTTTAAAAAAAATATAACTAAAAGTAACGGTCATTTTTTCACATAAAATGTAATGCTTTACCACATTTCGTTACCTGTCTGAAAAAAACAAACCATTACAGTTACAAATTATTGAAAAATGTAATCAGATTACAATAATGCGTTACATGTAGTGCGTTGCTCCCAAACACTAGATTATATTAAACTGGATGCAACTCTAGACAGTTTTTGCTATTCCTGTACCCCTTAATTCAATATCTTTATGGGACTGTAAACTATCTCTAACGCTTAGTGGTAGATTTATTTCTTAAAAAAAATGTTCCCCATCTGTTTCCAAGCTGCTTGAATGAAGATGCTATGAAAAGTTCGCTTTTCTCTCTTGGTTTTAAACTGTCAAGAAGAGTACATTAACTCACCTTTCTGAGAAGCCTAACTGGAGAACTACAAGTCTTCTGATCTGTGCTGGCAGTATATATTATGTATTTTGTCAAGTCAGCAGCACATCCTCTGAAATATGTTGAACTCGTAGACACGCTATAGTTCTTATGAGGAAAAAGGACTGTGTTTAAGAAAGTTTCTTAACCCCTTGTGTTGCTGATAATAGGACGCTACCTTAGCCTTACATGTACGTTCTATGCAACTCATAGTAAAGGTAGGGTGCTATCACATATAACACAGGAAGTTATTGGGGAGAAGTCAAGTACTTCCTGTACAGAGGTGTATACAACACAACCAAACATACTGATTAAATCACATACATATTGAATACTGTATGGGGTGTTGTATGTAAATTGACCTTGAGTGGAACAAAATTCCACTTACATCATCCAATACTGTATTTTGTATTATGTATAGTAATAAGAATTAGACAGTAGTGGTATAGCTAATCTGGCTACACTTTAAAACAATGGCTGCAAATTCCTATGAATTCTAATGCATTAGCTGCTGTTCCTGTGCTGTTCCACTATGAATTTGTGGCTATTTTAGGGCTAGAAAAATCATTACAAAATGTATTTGAAGTCACATCAATATCAGGGTTTAATATGTGTTAATATGTTCATACCAGGGACATTGTGAAATGTAATACATGGGTTTGGAGACTAGCAGGTTGGTTATGAATATGAGAATGTAAAACAATGCCTACCTAATTAATAGGCGGTCATCACATTTTGAATTGTGCATTATCTGGGTAGTGTAATAGGGTCATATATGTTTTGTATTTAAAAAACTTTTAGTGAACAACAAGACAACCTTGTATTGTGCTTTTCTGTGAAACAGTGGTCCGGTCTGCTGCCAATAGATGCAAAAGGGCCCATATCAAATTCTTCTCAATCCACTACCTTGGGGATCCCCAATTTCAGGAGTTTTAGGAAGCTAAACCAACACATCTAAGTAACTAGGAAACTATACACGTCAATTTTAAAGATATAAAATATAGTTATGGTTTTATTGAGCCCATGACTTAGAAAAGTTTTTCTTTACCATATGGGTAGGATGGGTCTTGGATTAGTAGAGAAAAAAAAGTGTTACTGAATATTATGCCATGTCAGCCACATCCCAAGATGACATTTCCGTGAGTCCACTGAGCAAGAACTGTTAATGCAGCTGTCAGGTTTCTGAACATAGAAGGAAATTATTCTGAAGAAATTTAGAAGTGAGACAATGGAAATGACAGCAAAAAGTGTGCGCCTCTGTGTTGGAATATGAACTTGTGCATGACTGTTCTATTTGAAGTAACTGTAGCTAACAAAATAATTAAACAAATCTCACATGTGCAGCTTTGAAATGAACACAAATTATAGCAGACATATACATTCATTTTAAAACATACCTGTGGTACTACACTAAGTTCTCAGTTTGATTGTCTTCTACGAGTCTCTAACTGCTTTATTTCTTTGGTCACCCAAGAGTGACTTCTGGGTCACAGCATGTTACTCATTGAAAGCATGTCATTTCATTAGGGGAACTAGCGGATTAGTTATTGACAAGAAGCCCCTGAATCACACATTTATGATCTCAAAATGAGTTGTTCTATCCCCCCCAAGAGCCCAAGAGCCAGCTTTTGGAAACAACAATAAAAACCACAACAAAAAACGAATTTGGTAAATTGTCATTAATATTACAGAAATAAAGCTATGGTAAGATGGGCAGAAAGTCTGGTTATATTTCTGAATGGGACTTGTACAATGTAGAAATTCAAACTCCAACCATTGACAATTCAAGCCATATAAAAAGGTACGACAACGAGCTCCACAGTGGGTAATGTACCATCACTGACCTCTAGCTTTACATGCTTATTTTAAGAAGCCGCTGTTTTTTTGGCTGTGTGACTGGATGGTTTTATGAGGTACAGTACTGTTGTGTAAATGCTATTCTACGTTTAAAATGTCATTGACTTCTTACTTGAATGAATCAAATGATCAATTGACTCCACCCCCCCGCAGTAAGCGTCCCAGCTGGGTGTAAACTGGGTTACAAACCCGAGGTGAGCTGAGCTGCTGTGTGCTGTGTGCATTTAGAAAGGGAGCTAACCACGAAGCACAATAAAGATCAGGTTCAGATAAAAAAAAGTGACAAAGGAGGTTTACAGCTTTGTGAGCAGCTAAAAGAAAGAAAAAAACACCATGAGACCCAATTTCATGCAAATGAGGTAAGGATCATCTCATGTAAAGCAAAGATTCTAAAAAGAATTGTAAACCTAGGCTTTTTTTCACATTATTGTAACAGACTATCAGCTCAGGTAAAACTAAAACAGTTAAAACTTCTGAAGACAGTTGGTGGGGAAATCACTTTCACATCACTGGTATTTGTGTTTTTTTTGTGGATTAAACCGTTTAGTTTTCTTATCCAATTAGAATTTGTATAATCATCCGCACTCACCATATTCTTGTGCCTGTATGATCTTTTTCTTGGAAGTCAAATTGTTTTTTAATCTCCAAATACTCCATTGATTTCTCATGTTTCCCAAATCAGAGAAGGATGTCCTGGGCTAAGCATCAATATAAAGATAATCTATTACTGGTTAATGACATATAAGACGACACCTGGATTTTGAGAATTGAAATGTGTTCTGGTAATTTTGCACCTTTGCCTCTAACAAAAGGTGAAACAAAGGGTTAAGTTAAATTAAAAATAGAGAAAGATAAACAAAAAAATTCAATTATGTTTTATGATTAAAATGCAGAACTTAAATCATTAGATTTTTTTTTTTAATAAATTGTAAATTAATTATTAAATCAACAATTCCAGTAATCTTACCTAATATGCATTTCCATCTATATATCAGATGTCTGGAATTATAAAAAGATGGACACATTATGGGAACTTTTTTTTTTCTTTCTTAAACTATTTTCCTTAAAGCTGTTAAGTAGCAAAATTTACTGACATAAACATATATTACGGCTGTACTTCCATCATGTCACATGAATGAACATTAAAAAACATGTGAGTCATTGGAAAAGCAATGATTGTAAACTAAAGACTTCTGTGAGCTTTGAAATAATTCAAACTCCCAGAAGCCCCATGCTTTGTCCTCTTCAATACTGTAACCAATCGCTGCTTTCCCTTTGATTCACATGTTTTCAATGTTTCTGTGCTCCTTTTTCCAGGGGTTCCCAAAGTACCGAGTGGGCTGTGGGAGCAACGACAGTCTATGTATTATATATGAAAAGCAACAATAAAATACTAATCAAGAAAAAATAAGATTCAAATGAATCTTAAATTTAGATTAAGTTTATTTACAGTGTTACAGGTTTAAAAATGTTTTTAAGAAGTGCTAATAGTGGGCTGCAGTTCCCAAGCAGCTGAACAGGTGGGCCTCAGGTAAAAGTGTAGGGACCTCAGCTTTATGTGACCTCTTGAAGTGGAATGCGAGTACACAATATAGCAATGAAATATCAAGGAACAATGTTGTTGATAAAAGGAAAATGTGAAATTACAGGAATTAATATTAGGTAAGACTGGAATTATTTAACATAATTTACATACTGTAATAAAATGATAATGTCTTAGACAAATAACCCAGCAAAAACCTGTTGCTGAGGTTTTCTATATAATGCGCTTGTCATTAAACAGAGTGATAAATCAGCTTTCTGCGTTTGTTTACAAGTCAGAATCCCCCCGTTATATAATTAAAAATCCTCACTGCCAACAAGTCCTTGATTAGTGAATGACAATTAGATCATTTAGTGGAGCACTGCAGGAATACAATCAGAGCTCTGTGTTTTTGTACCACACTGAAGAATGTGGCATTGACAAGGATGTGGAGTGAAATTAATTTTATAAAGGAAACGGACTGCTTCAAGCACACACAAACATATACAGTACATACATAAAAACAAATAATGCTTGTCATGGTGCATTAACAACATACAACCAATTTTTATAAAAATGTTTCTGCAGAGTGATCAGTGGAGTGCATCGGGGTGTGAATGGGTCATGATTAAGGATGCGATTTTGTCACTGTTCGAATTGAACACTCCTTTGAATCCTGCTCGAGTCTAAGCATTCTGTATTTTTTTTATTCTGTATTTTTTTTATTCTGTATTCTATTTGTCTATTTGATTATTATTTTTTTATTAGTATTATTAATTTTATCTCGACAGTGGATGTTAATCCCTAAACTACTTCTTCAACACTATTGCAGTAAGTAGTTTTCTGTTGATCTTTAATGTTACAATGACTGTTTGGAAAACCCTGTCCTATCACCCTAATCTGCTGCATTCCTTGTGTCCTAGTAGTAGCCATATTCGCCTAGAGAGTTCTGTTTTATGTAAACCACTGGGCATCCTTCGGAATTGCTGCCTCACGCACCGTGGCTCGGGTGTAATTTCTTTAAAGACTCTAGTGCCAGCATTAGTGTACCGGTAATTGAATCCTTTTCTGTTTGTAAGGGTGTGAGGGTTTTTAATATTCTGTGCAACATTTCATTGTCAACTGCTCCCAAACTACAAACCACTGGCCTGAGTAGCAGTTTGCCTTGGAACTGCGTCGCTTTATTTAATGCACTACAAACACATCTGTGTTGCTGAATGAGTTTGTGGTGGATAGAAACATCAGCATTCTTTGTTTAACAGAGTCTTGGGTAAATCATAAGGACACCTTTCCACTTAGAGAAGCTACACCTCAGGGATTCTCTTTCCTACAGAAACCATGTTCCTTAGGGTGTGGAGGGGGTGTGGCTTCAATAGTTAACAATGCACTCTCTTCCAAAGCACCCTCTACCACAGTTTATCTCTTTTGAACACTTTTTCGTCTTCTGCACCATTCACCCTTGTTATTGTATGTCATCCACCTAAACACCATCCTTGTTTTCTCACTGAGATTTTGTATTTTTTGGTCACTTTTGCTTTCGAGCACACAGAATACTCATTATGGGTGATTTCAACATTCACACCGAGTGTTCCACTGTACCTCTCACAAAAGAGAGTGATATTAAGTCATGGATGAATAACAACTTTCTCCAGCTAAATTCAGGCAAAGCTAAAAGTTATGCTGATTGGATTCAGACATCAGTTGAGAAAATCCTCTTCTTTTTCACTGTCCTTTAATGATAATCAACTTGAACTTAAATCTGCAGCAAGGAATCTTAGCGTTATCTTTGATCCTGAGCTCTTTTTTTATTCTCACATCCGTGCGATTAGAAACACCTCCTATTTTCATTTTAGGAATATTTCTACAATCCTGCCCATGCTGTCTCAAAAGGATGCAGATTCACGCTTCTCTTCCAGGATTGATTTTCTAACACAAACAAAACTGAGACAGCACATTAGCCTTGTCTTGGCATCCTTACACTGGCTGCCTGTGAAGCAAATCATTTATTTTAAAGTCCTACTTCTGACCTATAAGGCTTATAGGGAACTTGGCCCTGATTACATCTGTCAGCTGGTGAAGCTGTGCACTCTGGGTCATTCTGTTCATTCCTCTAACTCAGTTCTACTCAGTGTTCTTTCTTTTCACCTTGTCTGGATAGAAGAGCTTTTTCTAATCACGCTCCCAGACTCTGGAATTTGCTCCCTGAGAGTATGCGTTTGGGTGACTTGATTTCAATTTTTAAAAGTAGGTTAAATACGTACCTTATTCTTAATTGTTCAGCACTTTGTGATAACTCTAGCATTGTAAGTAAAAATCACATCACAGTTACGGTTACAAATAGACAATTTCACAGAATGATCACAACTACAAAGTTTTGAACTTAAAAAAAGATGTTTATCAATGTAATATATTGTAATATTTGTGGTAAATAACAAAGTTCACTTTTGATGCAACGTCTGTCATCCCTGAGTACCTTGTTAAAAGATTAGAAGAATCATTCTGCATCTACACTGTTGACAGGTAATGTTAAACACTTTAGGGAAACTACTGCAAGAGCTGCAAATCAGGGTGTCATGCTTCTCCAAAACTGTAACCCGTCCTCCCTTTAGGTTTTGCATTATCAAGGTTATGCAGAGGTATATTTTCTGCAGAAAAGGCTTCGGTTAATTTGAAAAGTTTGTTTCTCCTTTAAAGCTGCTCCCTCCTCTTTAATGAAATTGTTTGGGATATTGCTCTGCTCGGTGCTTAGAATTTAATTTCGTAGTTCAGTGTAAGTATTCACCTTCATGTGACATTTGCTAACCGCTTTAACTTTGCATTGCTGCCAATTCAAAAGATGTGTACTAGAGAGTGACAGAGGTGTCTAAAACTGATAAAATCAGGCTCCTCTCACTTTCAGTGTCGCTGTCATCCATCCTGGCGTCACAGTCTCCTGGCCACAAACCAGGAAATGGAGATCGTCCTCTGTGTATTTCCGGGTATTATTTGATTCATTTTAGCGCGATTAAACATAATTTGGTAAAATTAATGTGATTATATGTTTAAGTGAGACCTGTTAATATTATTTTTTATGTTTATGATAACAGTCAAGTTCCATGTCATAGGCTCTTTTACGACTTTAAAAAGCAAACAAACACTTCCTGTCTGCTGGTGGCCGAGTAGTCCCGTTCCTTCCCATTCCCGAAAGTTTAAATCCCATTCTTACCCATCCTGAGAGGTTTATTTTGTTATTTCCCGGTCCCGCCCGTTCCCGTGAGCTTCACTCCTGTACCATCCCATCACAATTTTTTTCCCATGCCGCGGGAATCCCGTGGGAGTCCCGTCTTCATATCACTCTCTAACGTGTACTGCTCGCTTGCTACTTTTACAGTGGAAAAATTCACGGGTTCTGTGAAAGCTGTGACCACCGTGATATAATCGTATCCTTAGTCATAACTCCTTGATATAACACTAGTTTAGGGTTTAAAAACAATGGACTTCTGAAACGTGTAGGCTATAGCTTTTTAAATCAACATATCAATGGAAACAAGTGAAAGCAAAATATGTGAAATAATTCGTCAAAAACTTCTATGTGTGTGCAAAACAAGTCAGCCACACATACAATATTACTAGAAATTGTACTTTGGCTTGTGCAACCCCATATTGGTCCTTATCAAGAGGGACATTACCAGGCATTATCTATTTGGTGGACAATTTGAGGTCATAAAATCAGTGGCCGAAGATCCTGTGCTGCTATATGGCCCCCTTTTTTATGGCTCTATTCAATTAAACTGCCAGACATGAGAGGACACCCTCAGAACACATCACTACATTAGCAAACAAGTCAACAACCTGAGCTGAAGTTATTTTTTAACAGTACCATAGAATATGCAATTAAGGCTGGAGCTCTAATTTTTGGTTGAATCTCACCAAGGGTTGAAAGATTTTGAGGTTTAATGGATATACCATTAACAGGGGTGAAAATTTGTTGCTATAGGGTACCTCATGTAGCACCAGTAGACAGGTTTAATTTGTATTTATTTATTTTTAATTCCTTAGCAACAATAGATGATGACAGTTTCTCATTGGGTCTGGACTACTCACATGACCCACCCACACTCATCCACATATACAGGAGAGAAGGCTCATGTCGTGTGGGAAGTTCTGAAGGGGCTTGATAATGTAGCACAAGTTGGCTATCTGGTGCTAAACTTTCTAAACAGTTTAGCACCAATTTTCAGTTGCTCCCCTGCATTACTGTCTCTATACATTACCAGTCTGCTGAAGCGAAACAATGCATCCTGACACCATGGCTCTGGTAACTGGTGGAGGCTGTGCAGACAATGGCTGCCTCACATTCCCCACTGTAAAAAGGTCATGATCAATTAGCACGGTGATGGTAGCACTACGTTTCTATTGCTACAATCACTGTTCTGAACATCATTCTTGAGCATACTGGTTGCATTGATTGCCCTACCCTCCCCTCTGCAAGCTTGTTCATTCAGTTCTTAGCAAAGATGGTTAGAATAGCATTCTCAGGGCAGGTCGAGAGAGCAACACAGGACTCAAAAGACATCAGAGGTGCTGATATGCTAAGCTTCTTTTGAAATGCTGCTATAGAAATTAAATCTTGTGGAGTTATAGAAAACAAATACGAACATACACAAATCGAGAAGACTTCACTATTTATTATCAATAACTGATTTTTTTTTGTATGATTAATGAAAACTTAAGAAGATGAAGAAATCACATTTTATATTTTGAGCACCTGCATTACTTCCAGTTCTCTCGACAGGTTCCTCATTTATTAACAAGTTTGAGCCTGTCAGTGGAGACGATTACTAGGCTCCAGTGCACTTGCTCAAAGATAACCCATCTAGCATGCTCCCAAGAATGGCAACGTTGGGCTGTGAGTTTAAGTTAGCACCAAAATAATAAAATCAACAAGATAAAAGCAGTTTGTTCTTCAGTCTGGATAGTCTTTCCCTCTCACTATGTCCATCTGCACAACACAAATACAGTGCCAAACACTTACACATATACATAATTTCAATGCTACCAGATGTCTGACATGTGTCCACCAACAGAAATGACTAAATACTTTTTGGTCTTGTCTGAATCCTTCAAAACACCCAAATTTGACATGGTTCAGAATTCAGCTTCCTGGACACCCCATACTTTGTGGTTGCACAACTATGGAAAAAAAACATGTATTTATAGTTGGCATTAATAGCTGTTCCCCATGCACCTCATGGTTGTTTTTCTTACTCACATTTATTGTAGTTCCCTTTTTTCTTTTTTTTTTGACTATGTAAGCAGCTGTCCTGTTGTGTAAGTCATGCTGTCCTATAAATTAAAGTGGCAGCATTTTACTGCTGTAACTGTAGCTACTATGAAATATTTACTATTTTACTTTCAGTGTACAATACCTGTCGTAAAAAGTGTGCATACCTCTACTACAGGAGCTCCCAGATGTGTGGATAACCTACTGTGCAAGTATTATGTTAAACAACAAAGCTGAACTAATGTAAATTATAAACCTCTCTGACGACTATCCAGTCCTATGGTAGATGCTCTCTAAAGTGAACTGGACTTTGGAATCTTGCTTTAAAAAGTCCCAAATCGTACAAAAAAAGAACAGCATTAATATCATCTGAATATAGTCTGTAGATAACTGACCGTGTCTCTCCATCGGCATGGGGCACCTAACTAATTATGTAACAGTTGTTTTTTCTTCCTCTTTAGAATGCCCAATTCGATTCCCTCACCGCAGCAACTCCCCACAATGGCTCAGGAGAACTAAAGGTCAGAGGTCGTTCTCTGATCCCACTGCCACGCCTCTTTAAACTGAAGAGGTTTGCTTGAGATTATCAGTCGGGTCTGCTGTAGCGTTGTGAGGTTGCCTCTTCCTAACACTCAATCACACAAATCACAATTTTTTTACTATATTTTTGAAACATCCACTTTCAATGCTACCAGATATGTCCAACAAAAATATCTAAATATCGGAATCTATCACAATACCCCAATTCAACATGGTTCAGAATTTAGCTATCTGTTGATCTTTATGGTAACACAATTATGGAAAAAACACTCAATAAGATGCCCCGTAAAACTTTGAAAAAACAGTTATACAATACATGGTAGAAGGGGATATAAATGGCATGAAAACACTGACACCTATAGCGTTTACATTTAAACTTTTGCACAGCAATTTTGCAGTTTATCATGGTCTACTCATGCGAATGCAATACATTCACATAAGAAATACAACCCTGATGAGAGGGCATCACTGTCTGGTAGTGACAGGGAGCCATAGACCATCAAAGCATGTTTTTATTGCCATTAGAAATGTTCTTCACATGGTATATCTATTTACCTTTTTTCAAGCTAGACATTCTATCTTAATGTTCCACGGGTGTCTAGTAATTCCCAGTAATAGAGCTTTCGGATTGGTGCATGCATGTTCTTTGATTTCATTAACATGTAAGAATTACTTTGCTGTCATTTGATTAACAATGCCATGCTTTACTACACTTTACTGTACAACTTTGCACAATTTAACAGTGTACTGTCATATACAATGTTATGCAGGTATAACTGGTGCCCTTTTCACCATCTGTTTCTTGTTTTCTAGTTTGCAAAGACTGACCAACAACCTTCTGATAATGAGTAAAGGTCAGAAAGGGCAACAGAATCATGACTCAATTACTAATAAAACTTCCAATGGTTTATATGGCTGCTATTAAGTTTTAACAAAATGATTCATTGTACAGCTTTGCCCTACATTTCAGTTTATATGTTTTTTTTATACATTAATGAAAGGAAATTAGTGTATGTAAACACTCCCGGCTATATTCTACTTGTTACTTTTTTTCAGTTTTCCTTTTTATTTTGTTTTATTTTATTTTATATTTGAACTAACCTTGGGAAGCCTTCTAATTAGCAAGACAAGACATGATGTAACGCAAATTATCCAGTCATGTACTGTAACCAAATACAATTACATACAAAGTTGAAGTCATATTTAGATTGATATTAAATTGTGAAACCGGCACAGTGAACAATTTAGGTTTACGATGAACTTCTTTATCTGCTGTGCCATTTGGTTTCAGGATCTCAAAAAACTAGCTTTCAAACAAGATACATCCTCAATGATTGAGTTAAAAGACTGTTTATAACCCTGTGAGGATTGTAGTAGATTTTGGGTTTCCTGTAAATGTCATGAGAACACCACATTGAATAACATGAGATATCCTTTAATTTGCAGATATTTTAGTTTTGCTTCCCTGAGCTACAGTACAGCAGAGCTGGCAGATGTAATTTAGAACCTGTTGCCAAAGGTTATATAGCTGTATGGCTGAAGTCAAAGGTAGACAGGTTTAATTTGTATTTACTATAGTAAAGGTAGACAGGTTTAATTTGTATTTACTATAGTAAACCTTTATAAGTCGTCCCTTATAAAGGTTTACTATAGTAAAGGCATAGTGAACGTACAGGAAGCACTGTGTCATTGAAAATGAATGATATCAGTGCTAATGGATATCTAGCAATGGGTCATATTCCCCAAGGCTGTCCTGGGAGCTCCTGCATTACTACAGCGGTACTAGGCTACTGGGTTTGGAATAACCATGGATAGATGGCTCATACAATCTAGGACAATTTCCCAGTGTTGTAAAATGATTTTAAAAATTCTGCTTATCCCGGCAGGATATTTGCAAATACAGTACAATATAAGCTTTACTGGACACCTTTTCACAGCCAGTAAGCGAACCTGTGCTCCCATGACCGAGTCAGAAACAGTAATCTGCATTCAGTGTAACATGTTCCAGGATGCTTGTTATAGTAGAATACAGACGGCACTCTGCTACAGTTTTGACATCCTCATTGTGATTTATGATCACAGAGTGTGTTTGTATGTCTCTGTGTGTTAATGACACAACGCAGAAAATGCAGCAGGCTTTGTGTATGCTACCATATTTCAAAATGTTTTTCATTTTTGTTTATTGTAAACAGTCAGCTAGTGAGAACGAAATAATGTGTCCTGAGGTGTAACCAATATACTTATGGATACCTCCTTCTAATAGAGCCAGAGGAATTATGATCTTGCATTTCTGTTGTCTGAATACTTGGCTGTTCCCAGGAGCTTGTCATTATGTTAAACTGACTCCTGTGACATGTGCTGGTCACTGAATTATCTGAAATATGTTTCACCTTGCCGACCACGAAGCTCTGCCTGAATATTACCTCGTTTCCATGGACAGCCAACTGGATTCGACTGGAGTGCGCCAGAATTGATCTGAATTCTCCCAGAACTCGAGTTGATGGACACCTTGAGTTGGTGAATAAGGAGGCGTTTCCATGGATTTCCGAGTTCACGTGAGTTGGGCAGGAAATACTTGCGAGTTAAAGGTCAAGACGTGCGTTTGCTGTAGATGGTATTACAGTTGTCAATAATTTAAAAGATAAATCCATCTAGATATTCTTTCGCATTTGTATCATGCAGAACAGGGAAAGAAGCGTCGGACAAGAGAAATAACGTGCCAGTGTCAAAGTGGATATGAGAGTGACAGTGATTAAATGTAGACCGGACATTTCCATCAAAGGATTTAAAAAATCTGGAATTTATCTGATGCGATCAGAAACCCAGACTGCACCTGTTAATGTAGTAGGACTGTTTTTTTTATGTTAAGCATTTTTTGTATTTTTTATTTATTACATTTTTTTTACAAGGGTTTAATTAAGTAACAGCCAAATGCGTTGTATTTTTCTTTGTGACCGTACTAAGTGAAAACCGGTAATTCAAAAACCGTCAAAATCCCCCAAACTAGCAAATCCGCCGACTTTCATACCAGCCAAAACGTCCCATTATACGGTATGTTCCCGTCCCCTACAACATTTTTTATTGACATTTAGTGATGTAATTTCCTCCTAGCCCGACCTGAGCACGTACCCAGGTTATGTGGTTCATGGAAACGTGGTATTTGATGACACAAATAAAATGTTTATTTTATTGTTCATTAATGTGTGTTGCTATTTACAAAAATGATGGCTGGTTTGTGGAGTTGGGGGTTACAGCCTGTAAGTGATGAAATAATAATAATTAAGTACTATCTATAATAATGAATGTACTCACATACACACGGGGTCTTCACTCAAGTACCAATTTACAGACAGTACGTTTCACTGTAGCCCTCTGGATGAAATTTTACTTTTTTTTTTCTTAAATTAGCAGTGGGAGAAAACTGCTTCAGCAACAAAGTACAGTAGAATCTGCCAGAACTGACAGACACTGGATCTACTAATGAGAGCATAACAAATGCAAACAAACACACAAAAACTAAAAAAACACTGAGGGAAATGCAGCTCTTTTCAAGAAAGCTGGGAGACTTTATATAAATGGTTTTGCATATGTGAAGGATCATCTTCTGGTTGGTCAGAGACGCCAGTGAATGTTTTACTTTTTAAACGCGGCAATAACAGTTCTGATTGTGAAGAATCCACACTAATTTGACATAATAGGTGATCACTTTGCGGGACCTTTGCGGGACTCTATCAGTGATTAAAGCCTGGTTTTCAAACAAACTAATTACCGCTCACCAGTACTGTATTGGTATAAAAAATTGTGTTTTACAAAAGTTATTTCAGCTTCCAATCACTTATGATGACAATAATGTAAACAACACCAAGCTACAGACAGCGAGTCCCAAACTTTAAATGTGTTACTGTTGTTTATAGGTAAGAACTCAACTTTATTATGAATACATTGTGTTATTATGTTTTAAGCAACATATTACGATAAATGTTAATTATGGTAATTGTTTATTAGTTTTAAATGTTTAGTAAAATGTGGCCTATTTATTTATTTTTATCTCGTTAGTACAACCGATTCCTTTGCTAATAACATATTCAGTCGCAACCCGGTACTTACTTCAAAGATGCAACGTGTTTCAGTAAATTCAATAAACTGAGAACACAAACATAAAATGTCATTAAGTGGGGTTGGCATTGCAGGGGAGATAAATGGATGCAGCAGTGTTTATTAAGATTATTATTAAAAAAAAAAAAAAAAAAACATTTTATAGGCCACTAAAATGTGATTAATGTGGATCATGGACCACGCCTACCAAAAACACGAACTTTCAAAAGGGAAACAGTTCTCAGCCTGTATGTCTGGCCTACAGGTTTGTGAGATAAAAAAAAATAAAAATAAAATAATAATAATAATAATAATAATAATAATAATAATAATAATAATAATAATAATAATAATAATATGGTAAAATAAGAGTGCCGAACAGCATCAATTCTGAAGCGTTGGACGAAACTAGACTCACCCGGGCTAGCCCCGAAGTTCGGTGAAAACTGTTGATAAAACGGATTTCGCCCAGTCATCTTTTTCAAATTCTGGGCCAATCTAGATTCGCCCGATTGGATGTGGGCGAGTGCCAAAAAAAAAGTGGTAACTTTGGGATTCGCCCAGAAGCTTTTGGCAAAACTAGATTGGCCCAGGCAAAACTAGACTCGCCAGACCATCGGGTTTCGTCTTTAAAAGTTAAAGGTTCATTTAACAACAAAAAACAGGAACCTATGTTTTTTTGTATTTAAAAAAAAAAAATATATAAGTAACTTTGCCCAAAATTATATAGTTTAAAAAAAAAAGAGACAAACATCACCCACTGTACAGCACTAATGCAAAATGGTTACAGGAACGCGAAAATGAGTTGTGTTTACAATTGAAAAAAAGTTGGAAATACTTTCAATTCTGGAAAAGGTAATTACCAGGGATAAAATAGCACAATATTTTGGAATATTTAAGAGCACTGTGACTGATATTAAAAAGTCTGCCTCAGAGATTTAAAGGTTTGTGGTCTTTGATAGTAGCGGTGGGATCTAGTGTTGCTTGAGACGAGTACTTGAGCATTACAATTTCCGAGTACTCAAATCAAACGCCACTCTGCTCTACATACTCTACTAGTGTACATAAACCTCCCAAACATTGCCACAAGTCCTATTTTAAATACCAAACTAACACACAATCAAGTAATATATTAATTAATTAATATAATGTTTGCCTTCTTGTGCAGTTAATTGTATATGGTCAAGTATTACTTAATAACGTAAAGTATTCAAATTCACGTATCCACACAACTTTACATTAAATTGTAAAAAGAGATGCCTGGCCTACCTGTTTGAAGTGTGTCTCAGAGAATTGTAAATCTTTTCCTTCGTTTTTGGTTTCGAAATAGACCCAGACGGACTC
Organism: Acipenser ruthenus; assembly: GCF_902713425.1. Taxonomy (NCBI): domain Eukaryota; kingdom Metazoa; phylum Chordata; class Actinopteri; order Acipenseriformes; family Acipenseridae; genus Acipenser; species Acipenser ruthenus. The sequence goes on along the minus strand of NC_081216.1, from coordinate 15,612,390 downwards.
GTGCACTGTGTATTAAGAGTATCGTGAGTGTTTGTTTTGTTTGTCTTGTCTATAATTGTTACTTGTGTGTTTATTGACGGCTAACACATTCCGGAGCTGTCGCTTAGGGCCAGCACTGAACACGGAACAGCACTGCACTATTTGTCACTCTTTAAACTGTATCACCCACCACGAGCACTACAGCACGCACCCAGGACTGGTGACTGTGGTTGTATATTGTGGGAGAGATACTGTTTATTGTTTAGGGCTGCAATCCCTGTTACTGTTCTCCGTGTTTTACACATCGCTGTGTATAACCAGAGTTTATTATTTGGTCACCAGACCTGGATTATAACAAAAATAAAACATCTATTTTCCATACTGGATTACATATCTCTGTCTGTTTAGTCCTACACTGCATCACCTCTGCACCTGTACATAATCAGCAACCACTTTGCCACAAGATGCCATTTTAAATATAGTACAAACTCAGAAAAAACACTTGTCATTAATGTTATTACCCTGCCATGGAATTGATACCATACCACGCCTACTACAGGCATAAACACACAAACAGTGCACCAATGAAGCTTCAGATCAACCAAGAATAAAACCCACTCCAGTGTCAATCTTTCTGTTGCACCAATTAGAAAAACTACTTGGAGGCAATTGCCAAACCCCTGATATCCACCCTTACTGTGGCACTAGAGCAGCCTGATACGCAATGGACTACTAATGATAAATTACTAAAATACTTAAACGTTTAAAATTCCCATCCCTATACTATGTATACATACATGTATATACACACACACACACACACACACACACACACACACACATATATATATATACTGAGCATCAAAAAAACCAAATCACTTATATTTGAGCATCGAAGAAACTTATCACTTATATTTGGATAAAATTCAGTAGATGTGATCGAGAAATGACAAACTCTGTTATAGAGCAGGTACAGTGACTTTTTGTTGTGCTGATTAACAACTGACATCACAAAGATGCTGCAAAATGATCTATCTGTCGATCTTGGGCAGGTGTTGTGACTCTTGGTCTCCCAGTTGGTGGCCTGTCATTGACAGAGTGTGTCTGGTTATACCATCTCGCCAGGTTTGAAATTGCTGGCTGTGAGCACCCAAGACGGCGAGCCACAATCTGCTGCCCTAGTCCAGCCTCCAACATGCCGATAACACGAAGGCGCTGCTCTCTTGACAGACGTGATATATTGTGTTTTTTTCTGTGATTTTCTTTATTGTTTTTATTCAAGCTTGCAATTCAACAGCTGAAATCACTCCATATCCAGTGTCTAATCAAGTGTCTCACTAATTAGGTGATTAAGTGCATATGCTTCAGTCATAGTCCCTCAAGCGTGTCATGGTCAAGGATGAATGATCAAGTGATTAAAAAGAAACCAAAAACATTTCGTCAATGTCCATCATTTATATACCTTATTTTTTTTCGAAAATAAATGTGTTATAATAGTGATAAGTTTCTTTTGATGCTCGGTATAGATTAGCACATAGGAGAGAAAGTAAAATTACCTTTCATCAAAAGTACTAAAAAAGGTGCCTGTTCACAGCCTGAAAGTGGATGAAGAAAAGGAATATAGTGTCTGGAGATCTGGGCAGAGGTCATTTTATTCACTCCTTTTCACAGTGCACACAGAGGAGAAATAGGCATTCTTTCTAAACAAAGTGGAAGTTCAATGTTTATATTTTCCTGTGAAGGGACTGAGAACAACCAGTTATAAAGTTTTCAAATTTCAAGTTTCATCTGTGCTTTTATAAACACATGTTCACGCCTCAGTGTCACTTTTCTACATATATTCAGCAGTAAGTGGAATAGTAACTTTATTAAGGGCAGCTGGCATCACTTTTTTGTTGCAGCATTTTTCTTCTGCAGTCTGAACAACTGTTTTGTTTGTTTTGGATTATTAAACAAAGGACCATTTTTGTACATTTTGTTCTGTTTTCCCTTTTAGATTCCGTAATGAAATCTTCAAATGCGTAAGAGAAAGGTTGCTGTTCCATATAATTAAATCAAGCTGAAGGAAATGGTCTGCCATTCATATTCACCCCCCTTTTAGTACTGTTCAATGTGTCTGTTTACTTTTTAAAGCTATGTCAAGTTTAAATTAAAAAAAAGACATGAGCAGAACAAATGGTGGTTTGAACTGTTGACTCTGGAAGTATGTCACTGATAACTTCAGTAATATGAATGGGAGTGACTGTTCTGGTCACTTTTAATGATTGCTGAATGCCATGGATACCACAGATGTTTATAATCAGATAAATTTGAGCTCTGTGATTATGAACCATACAAAGAACAGTACATGAATGTTTAAGTAATGCAACACTGGACCATGGTGATGTGAAATAATTGTATATCCCTTGCCTTGTTCAATTATAGTAGGTGGTGATTTACTGATGTCTGATTGAGTAAGTAGGCAACATTAAATGGCAGGTAACCTTGGATTCCAAATGATAGATTTCAAACAATCAGTGTTGGTTGAGCAGGTGGTAGTAGGGGCCATTCCCCCAATCCCCTTGTGAGCACCCCTGAAATTTGGGCTCAATGGAACCTTCTGTTTCCAAGACTACCGCTTTTGTGTGTGTGTGAGGGGCACAGAATGGAGTTTCTTGTCTTTGAAAGGGGATATGCAAATAACAATCACATAATAATACACACTTTACTCCTTCATTTTTCCACTGAATGGGTCTTTTCTACATTTTCCTTTACTCCTGCTAGTTGTTCTTGCAATTTGAAGACACTTCATGGATAGGACTGTACCCCTCAAATAAATTTCTAAAATACATGAAGAAGTATTAAGAAGTATTTGAACATCAAAGGTCAATTCTGGGATATCGTGCTATTTCGTCAGTGGGGTAAAAGGGGCAATAAATGCCCCATCCCCAGCTGTTTATTCACCTCTCCCAGTACTTTTAAGGTTTGAAGCAACAAAGTGGTCGAATAAATGTCAGAAAATACCATCTCAGAAAATGACCCTTTTATGTTGGGAATGTGGCCAACACAAAACAATGCAATTGCTCTAATACTACACTCTCCTGCTCTAATTAACCCCTCCAACTGGGCATGACCTAACCCCGAAACCCAATGGGACTGAACTCAGTTCCCCCATATCTCTGCCCTATTATTACCGTATGCAACAGCTCTGGGTCCACCCTGAAAGTGACCCCAAAGTGGCATTGCTGTCTAACTCAACCCATCACAAGAGGTTCCATGGCTACACTGTTCATACCTGCTGCATGTAGAAAACATACAGTCTTAATAAATAATACAATAAAGGGATTACATTAGTGACATCAATACAATTCATTTTTCAAGTTTAAATATCTGTGTCTGGTCTTGATATGAATGCATATTGGAGTTTTCAAGTATGAGGTGTGGTTGGATATGATTATGTCTTTCAGAGGTGTATATTAACTTAATGTGCAAACCACCACAAAAGTATTGGGCGTTCCCTACAGTAGATGATATTATTTACCACAGCCATCGCGTGTAGACCTATACACCTTTGAAATGCTTCTGCTTAGTGGAAATAGGCTGCATTTACTGTTATCCTCGTTTAAAGATGATGCATCTTCACTGCTCCTTTCCTCATTATTTATACACTAATATACACTGCCTGGCCACTTTACTAGGACCTGTCTCCCAATGGTGGTATAACCTGGGATTCATTCATCACCCACAATCCTCTGCACCAGTTTGATGTAATATTAATGACTGAACAGATTAACATACCTTGAGACACCTTCGAGTAGTGTCAAACTTGTGCTCAGGGCAAACAATGGCCCACCCAATACACGGGTGCTTCATAAACACAATTTATTCCTTTTCGGAGTTAGACAGTCATGGTTGCAGGAACACAATTCTAAATTGATCAGTCACAAACTTAATTCCACTGTATTTTTATTATATTGTGGAGAACCTTGGTTGGACGTGAACCTGGGACCTCCCGCTCTGAAGGATAGCGCCGATACTGCTGTACAAAAGGGCCAGCTGCCTTGCAGGAGCAGATATCGGACTTACGTCTTCATGTTTAGATTGCGTCACCTACCAGCCCTGACCCCTGCCCCTGTGCACGCTACAGTATGTTCTAATGTTAATACGTTGGTATATTAATCACCTCTGGGGGGGAATACCCCAACAGGATTAATATACGGTTTTACAGATCCCAGTCTATCTAATGTTAACTTAAAGCAGTCCAAGATTAGTTCTAGTCTGTGAATATAGACTTAAATCGTGGTGGTATTTCAATCTGCTACTATTTAGATAATTAAAATAGACCTCTAGTGTGCAGACTTAATGTTCATGTGTATAAGTCATGGGCAATTGCTCACAGTGCAACAGAGGCTGTCCCTGAAAAGTATTCAGACAGACCAATACATCTCACAATACATGAGCGAGTGAGAGAGAGAACTCAAAGAAAGTGAGATCATACATTACAGGCCTCCGGCTTAAAGCAAGATGGTCTAAAATACATGACAACAGAAGCAGGCTATGTTGGGTATTTTGTAAAAACCACAAGCTTTGTTTTTAAGGCACAAGATTTCTCACATGTGGGTTAAATTGGACAAAATCATGAACCACTTTGAGGTGATCTCAGCCTGCCTTCATTTTAAACCAGAAAAGTGGGAAATTCAAGAATATAAAGAAAAAAAATATCACTCATTAGACTCCATAATTACAATTCATTGTTCCTGTCTAAGCCCAGTCACTCATCTGCCTGTATTATAATATGAAATGTTTCCTGTTGCACCCATGTTCCCTTGTGTTAATGCTGGTAAATGTGTTTTAAAAAAACACCCGGATGCTGAACAATGGTGGCATTCCACTATGTCCATTAATAGACAAACAGTTTTCCTGTACACGAGAAAGGATATTTCATTAAGGAAACCTCTTTAATGATTCATATGTTATCTTGGTATGCTTTGATATTGAAGTTATTTTGATGTGTTTATGGAATGTCTGTAAACTGCCAAAATGACAATCAGAAAAAATAAAATGTACACTCCTTTTGTATCGTGGCTTGTCACAGGAACTTGGCACAAACAACTTAAAATTAAAGTCATTATTTTGGAATGTTATACTAAATAAAAAAAAATGCTTGTAAATTTCTACTGATTAGTACGAATTTGAAGAAACGACTTACGTTTTTGTTTTGTTAAATCAAAAAAATGAACATTAAATCTTTTACAAATTGCTTAAATCTCCTGAATTACATTGCTAGAGTTAAGTATTTTAATTATTTAGCGTTTTAAATTGCTATGAAATTGTCTATTCTGCAAGTACAGTACTACCTCGATATTGCACGTTTCAATAATTCACAAACTGGGTTCTCAGTTAGGCCAGTAAATTGTAAATGTAAATACAACATTTTACTTTTTAACAGCCCTTCACTAATTCATATTCCATATTTCACAATTCTTTGACAGAGAAAAGTGGGAGAACTGTAGTTAAGTTACTATTTTGTAGGTACTTTTCAAACTTAAATTGGGTATTTTTTCTTTGAATGTTCATGCTCTATTAACAGTTGGAACCCTTTGCTCAGAGGATCTGAGACAGGACTGATGGAGTGTTATTGTACAGTAAAATGTTGGACCACCGCAGAGCTGCGAGGACAGTGTCCGCACTTAGGAGCAGTGGTTCTGTTTCTTTCAGTAGTCTGGCCACTCTGTACTTCTGAAATTCCATTCTCTGGAGGTATACGGCGTTTCTTTATCGCACCTAAATCAGTATAGTTAGCAGTTAGGTAAATCTGTGCACTCCTGTTTGAACAATGAACAACCACTCCTCTCCTCTTCTCTCCTCTCCTATGTGTGGTGTTCCTTTACCAAGATGGCCGCCACAACCTGAACATAGACTCTTGGAGAGGAACTGGAACATTTATATGTTAATGGATGCAACCGCAACTGCTCTTCCGTCCATCTGAAACCACACACTTCTCAATTGCAAATTATAAAACATTGTGTGGACGCTGCAGGTCTTCCTGTTCTCTCTCACTCTCTGCAGGTGGCCATTTGTAGAGAGTACCACCACTCTCAAGCCCTTAGTGCCTAAAGCTTCCAGAATGCACTTGTATATATTGTAACAGGAGGCCCCTAGCGGTGTTATATTGGCAAAATTAATCATGTTACACAGAAGTATTCTTTTAAGTGCTTTTGCACACTTTTATTGGATTACACAGGCTTGCTCTCCCCAGGCTGGTCCAAAACAGACCAACTGTGAACTTCAGGCCTGCCTTTAACTGATTTGTATGTGTGATTGCTCATTGGTTCAGCCCCTATCCAGGTGGAACTAATTTCCCTTGGGACTGCCCTTAATAAAGATGGAGCTGAAGCCATAATTTCTGTTCTCTGCTAAGGAAGGTTAGCTCCCCTAATGGTCGGATTAAAATATTAATAAAACTCCCTTCTCTTTCAGGAGTAAGAACTACTACAGGGAAGGTAGCCCTTTTGAAAACAAGGTCCTTTGCAGACTCCATCTACCACCATGTTACAATATACACATTAGTAACAAACCCCCAGCACACAAACATTTGAGCTATGTGAACAGGGTGAACCACACTGGCATTTCTTCTCCAATGGGCTAGGGAGATAGTTCATGAATCAGAGCTGATGACCAGCCAGGCTGGGACTCGTTGCCATAGTTCAGCCAGGCCACGACTCGTCTCACATTGTTTAGGTTTGCAAATGAAGAGGCAATTGGCTTGACATTGCCTATATCTATATATGCCTATAGATTATCAATCCTTCTGTTCTGCAAGTGGGCTGAAATGTGGTGCAACATTTCAATTAGGCATCTTGAATAGAGCTATCATATGCATGAAAAACTACCTTCACCTACATCGACTGTATGTACATATAAAAATGTAAGTGTGTAAGTAAGGGGACATTCCTATACCCCAGTCTCCAGTAATGTGCATCCTCTTGGTAAGAAAATTATTTAAAGCATTGGTTCTCACCCTTTTAACACTTCAACTCTCGTGAACCCTTTAATCACCCAGAGAAACAGTAAAGGAAATAAAACTCTGTAAAACATTGCATAAGCACTCAGGTGTCTCTCATTTAGGTTCAGACATTAACTTGATGCAAGAGGGCAGTCAGGGCAAAGTTTGTAGAGTTTATAGAGTGCAGCCTTAACATATTATTAGTCAGCATTAACACTGTTAAGAATGTCCTTCCATGCTCAATTAAACAGTCCCGTGTAGGCCGATTGGCAGTTACTGTTTAATATTTCTGTTATGCAAAAAACACTCTGTCAGTTTGCTCTTGCTTTAACTTGCTCAGTTTAAAGGTTGAAAGAAGTTTTGGCTTGTGTTACAAAACTGTCAAGAATCTGCAAACAAAATATCTTTTGCGACCAAAACATAACATCTAGGAGAACTCGTGCATGAATAAACAACATAGTCTGTTTTAGGGCCTGACACTAAAGAAGATACTTTTTGCCACTTTTAATAAACATAAGATTTCAAAGTTGTTTTTTTTCACTGCCACTAAAGAAATGAAATAAACAGATGCTAAGAGGTATATCGCTTAGTGTCGTTGGTATTTTACAGAAGCTGGGTATGCAGACTCTAAAAGAGACAGAACTGTTACAAAAGATCAACGTTTCTGGAACAATCAGCTACTAGGAACCAGACGAGCATTGATGGGCTGAAAGGCTTTCTCTTGTGTGTAAATTGTGTTATGTTGTTATGTGTAATATAGACATCTCTATAAGCTGTTAGAAGGGTCTGCTTGTCATTGGAAACTGGGGTACATTAGAGGATAATGGCATACACAAACTCTAGCCAATGTTTTAAACACAGCAAGGAAACTTGGGCCAGATGACATAGTTGGCTATTACATGTGGACAGGCTTAAGAGAGAGTGGTTCGGGTATGGTTTAAAGTGGTTAGGGTATGGAACGAGTTACAAATCCACTTTGCTGATCCTTTAGGACACAACAATGTTTTTGGATCAATCAGCTTTTAAGAACAGCGCAAGCACTGAAGAGCCAAATGGCGTGTAATATTTATTGACTCAAATCTTATCTCTTTAAGGTGTTAGAGGGGTCTGCTGGTCATTCTAAACTGGGGTAAATTGAAGGAAATGGGATAAACCATTGCTTGATTTATTAATGCACTTGAAGCTCCAAGGAATCCTTTGAGATTTCCATTTTCTGCACTCTTTATCCTTTGTGTTTCTAAACTCAGGCCCTTCAGTTTATGTTGATTGCAGACTACCCGCAACTAACAGGCTGATAAGGAATCCTCCAATTGTAATTACGAGCTTGGTTCAAGAGATAACAGAGATGAGCCATTGTCACACTACCACTGAACTGTTTAAGCTTTGTCTACAGTTTTTAACACTATCACAATATGACTTGAGAGTTTTAGATGTTATGATGATATAAACTGCCTTAGATACATATTTAAATAACTCTAACCTTTTACAGCCATTAATAATGTACTTTTAATACTTCATTTCTTACCGGTTAAAAATCCAGTTCTGTTTGTGTTGTAAAGTCTCTATTGTTTCCACGTATTTCATTATTTGTCATGATTATCAACTATTCCAGCTTCTGAACACTTGAAAATAATGTAACCTTGGGAAGAATAATAGGGTTGCTTTGTACACTAACACTTTCAAAAGGCTCATTTCTGTATGCTTCCCCACCATTTTAATTTGTAAAAATTAAAATTTTAAAACACATTTAGAAGCCCTGTAATGTGACTTTGTATTATTTTAACAGTTGGCATTGGACAAAGAAACAAAGATCCACAATTCAAATAGACTATAAATATACCAGTGGCAGGGCTGAGGCCTGCCCCTGTAAAATATGTTTTTGTTTGGTTCAAAAATAACATTTGGTGGGTTTTGTAAATTAAATATATTTAATTTATATAATTTAAAAGGATTTTGCAAAATAAAGTGTGTGCTAGTTATGGCAGGGCATGGCTGTTCATGACTGTGTGGATAGCCAGGGAGTGGGAATCAATTGCACGACGAGCACCACAGTGGCTGTACGCTGGTACACAGAGAATAAAACAAACAAAAGAAGAACATACAAAGAACAAAGGGCTGGCTTTCCAGACCCTTTTTAAAGGCAGGTGGCCAGTGTTCACCTGGCCACCTGCTGCACATTAGATTTATAGTAGGGATAAATTTAGAGGATTTTAATCCCTCCCATGTTCATTTAGTTTGTGTACAGAGAAGGTTCCTGCAGCAGGACCTCCCCTTTTAGAGGGAGCAGTGCTCGGCGCGTGTTTGGACGGCTTTTGTTTTATAGCTGTTTTTTCTCACTGTGTTTTGTTTTTGCCTTTTTGTATTTGTAATTATGTACATGTGTGGGTATGTCCTTCCGCACTAGGGATACCATTGCTGGTACCCTAGCGGTGGCCACCAACCACTGCACCTGCCTGTGTGATCATACAATAACAGAACACCCCTGTTACAATATCTCATTTTTTATTATTGATATTTGCATTCACAATTCTTGACAGCATTTCATTAAAAGTCTACAGGTAAACAACAGCATTCTGAAGGTCACATAGTCTGATTGGAACAGGACGTGATTAGATACTTGGAGGCAGCATCCGTGTTTTATCTGTAGAATTGTCTTTGAAATGTTTGAATACTCCAAATAGAAGTATAAAATATGACCCAAAGAACCAAAAGATCTTCAACAGAAGAGAAAGTGGACCAGTAGTATTATCCTTAGTTCTTAGTATAGCAATTGATTAAGTCAGTTATATAATGTTTGCTGTAGAATTTCAGCTGGGGTTGTGCTCTTTATTGAAAACATGAACAGGCTCCCTCCACTGTGTTTTTTCAAGGTGAAGGTTCACCTGAATATCATGGAAATGTGACATGTCAGCATTACTTACATAGGAGGCTTGAAGAAAATGTAAATGCTTGTGGTCATATTCCATTTTAAACAAATTTATATTTCTCACCTTTTTTCACAGCACTCAATTGTTTCAGATAAGCATTGTGCTGCCCATTGCCTTAGACATTATACAAATCTGAAACAGTAAGACAATACTCTTGTAATTGCAGTCAAGCGCTCTGTACCCAGATTGTAGTGCAAATCACTCTCAGTTTGATGCAGGAGCATTATCTATTCATGCAACTGCAATAAATCTCAACAAATGATCATCAGTATAGAGTGCAGTTTAACTGTGACTAATGTTTCATGTTATTGGGTGGTTAAAGTGCAATCCAACATTGTAACCTTCAAGTGATTGATGTGATCTTAACCCTTTAGCAACCAGGTTTGTGAAATGACTGAGAAGTGACGGAGAGTGGCGCTGGCTACATTCAAACACTGTTGGCTACATTCAGACACTGTCTGCAATTCAGTCCTGGCTGTTTCTCAAAGTTGCCAAAGTGGGTGTCAGCGGAAATGGCTATGAATAACAATGATTTCAAAGAAACCACCTAGCAGTATGTAAGATACACCCAACGCCATGGCTGTACATTCAAAACAAGTATGTCAGTAACATACATTCCCCACCATGGCTGCAAATTCAAAATTAGAGCTATCAGTATGATAACAAATAGTTGATGATCAGGAAATATATAAACCGTATGTACAGAACAGTATCGAATGAGAATTTACAACAAAATGTTTAATACAGTTACATAAACAATTATGACTTGGGTGTGTAAATTAAATAATGTTAACCAACTTTCATGACAAGCCGTCCTCTAGATGTATGCAACAATGGGGCAATTTCCATGGAATAAGTGTCACCTTTTTTTCACTCCGTTTTGGTAGTACTTTCGGGTTGTTGAGTTTTTCCATGTAGTTTTCTTTTAGTCTGAGAAATTCTCGTTACAAATACAAATAACCTAATTAATATTAAAATACCATACAGCTTTCTTAAATTGGGTTTCCACTAAGTTTTTAGGTTGTGTTAAAATACTGACAGTGCAGCCTGCCTCATTCGACCACCAAAAAAAAAAAAGCATGAAAACCTGCCCATAAAAAAGACATAGCGTTTCACAAATAATAATAAAAAACAACATTCCATAAGAAAGCACTGTGTACTAGCCTTGTATTATTTGCTAAACCTTTTTTGACTGCATATATATATTTATTATAAACCTATTATACACGTACATATATAATATATACACATTTTGCTACAGAACCGTAGCTTCAGCAATTCTGATCCTTATAGTCTACAAATGGAGCCAGCACTTTAGTTTAATGATATAAAATGATACAGTGAAAATGTTTAGTATAGTACATTTTTTAGTTACTGGTAGGGTACCTTACTCACACACATGTCCCATTACATAATATTCTTATAATAATTTTAGAGTACTATTATATAACAGGTTTTGTCTTTTATGATTTGTAGCACCTTTAAGCTCTGTTAAACATATAATCACACAAACATACTTAAATATTTTAGACAGATGTGTAGCAGACAAAAAGTTATATTAAAATATGTATGTTTTGTGATTGATGATTAAGGGGAGAAACTTACATCAATTTCAAAACTGCTGAAGTGACGATACGCTGTCCTTCTCATAGGGGATGAACCCGATCATGCTCTGTTCGCCCACCCTGCTACTACAACTACGACTAGTAATAATAATAATAATAATAACAATAATAATACAGTAGAGAGTCAATTATCTGAACTAATTGGGACCGATACTAGTTCACATTAAGTGTACAAAATTACAAAGCTTTGCAAATCATTAAATGAATGCAATTCAGTAAAACTGGGGACCTGTGATTGACAGCTTTTTGATGATGTCAGACAGGGTCCGACATCGGCCTGGAAAGGAAAAATGGATAATAACAAGACATAAACACAAACCCAGCACATCCCTATATACCGCTTCAGCACTGACTGAGTCATTGATTTGACGTCACTCGGTCATGTGATTACCTAGCTCATTAATGCTCAGAGACAATGGATAGAACTACATACACATGTATATGTATATACAGTCAAAATTCAATTGAAATTGAATAATTATTTTTTTATCATTAACGGTTTGTATTCCTTTCCCCAAAAACAGTACAACTGGCATCTTGAGAATGCAGACACATACATACAGGCCAATGGATGGCAATGGGTTAATTTGGTTATGCAATGAGTTGGATATCCATGTTACACAGCCTTTGTTCTGGGGTCAGTAGGTGGTTGGTTTGGTCTCTTGCCAGCCTTGATTTAGCAAGACTAAAATAATCCCTTAATGGCAGTCTGGTTGCTTGTCCGAAGGGTGTGAAAAATCATACAGGCTAAGAATGAAAAGTGCTTTTGGCAACGGTATCTTTTTCCTTCAGAGGTTTCTGTTTCTAGACAGCCAGTTAACCCTCAGCATTCAGGTCAGTGAATTACCAAGCTCCTTTTGTTACAAGAAAAAGAACTGTGCAGTACATAAGTGCACGCTTCTGCATAGAAATAGTTTTTGGAGAACAGGCCTAGGAAAGTTTTTATAAAATGTAGGGGGTAGTTTAGAAGCTATTATATACATATTAGAAAATGTGCTTTTTATTTCCTGGCATCTCATTGGTTAATACCCTTGGCAAGGTGGTAGATTAACTTTCAATAGATGACCAAGAAATAAAAAGTACCAGCATAAGTGCCTTTTCACCTGGAGAGATATCCTTGAGCCACCTAATGTTCAAGTTTTAAACCACAAAACTTGTTTCTGTCTTCTTTTGTCTTCTTTCTGTCTTCTTTTTCTTCTTTTTGTTGCCCATTTTCTACGCACAGTAAGACCCTCCAGGGTGGGCTTCGGGCCTCATTGCACCCTTGGGCGGTCCGGTATAGCCCAATACCACCCACCCTGTCGGGTCTTATTGCTTACATAATGCATGGGGTAGTGTGTGATATGAATTGAATGCCCCCCAAGGGGTGGGTTGCTACATATCCTGAGCATTTTTTTCCTGCCAGAGTTCTAAAGTTCTGTGTTGCTTTGTTGTCGAATTCCTTTCAGTTTGACAGCACGCGCTGGGGTTGCACTCTTTTGCTGGTGTTAATGAGCGCATGTTTCCTGTAATAACTGGATTGAGGGAGTAGGGTGGACTTTAGTTGTTATAATACGTAGTTAGCAATTCAAAGAATTTCTCTAATTGCTCAGGTTTCTCATATTCATATAAAATTTGTACTGTATACCATTCAAAGTTTTTTTTGTTTTTAATTTTAAAATAATTTGAAATCTGGATGTTAATGTGCTGATTTTGACGGTTGGTTTGTACATCTGTTCTAAGGCAAAGTCGGTGAGACGTTTACAGGAAAGAGCTGTACAAACATTAACTGAGTATTCTCTGGGAAGGGAATATTGTCAACTGAGCCCTGAAATAGGGCACCATGGCTACTGCTTAATCAATGAATTGCTGCTTCTCAAATTGACATTATTTTGAAAACTGTATGCGGAATACTCATTTAAAGGCTCATTGGAGTTTTTTTTAGGATTAATTATAAATGTACAACACACCTATTTGTATCACAAATAAAATAGCTGAAACACATCCTTGTCTTACACAATATAGCTGTCTGCATTGACAGCTGCGCTGGAGGTACCCAGAATGCTGTGCTTGTGAACGCAAAACATGACTTTGCAGTTCGAGGAAAACAGTCAGGAGCATTGTTTGCTCTAGTTGCTAAAACCTGTGTGGACTATTGAACTGTGATAAAAAAATGTAAAAAAAACCCTAATTTTTAATACAATTAGTTCCCTTCTTGTGAATTTAGTGTGAAGCCATGTATCAGATTTTTTAAATGTTTTCTCTATGCTTTTCAAAGGGCAATTTTACCAAGAAAATGTACAAATGTAAGGGGCATGTCAAGAAAAAGTGCATAGTTAACCAGGGGACCGTAATAAATTCAATTTGAGCGAGACTTCCCCTTTAAGGTTATTTAAGTCTAAAAAACACTCCTTGTAGGCAAACTAGGAACTAGTGTGGTTCTAGCTAGGCAGATAGGAACTAGTGTGGTTCTAGCTAGGCAGGTAGGGACTAGTGTGGTTCTAGCTAGGCAGGTAGCAAGTTAACTGAAGTGCTTTGTGAGCAACATTACATAAGCATTGACTCAGCAAACCTGACATTCTTTAGCTCTTCCTTTTACTTTTGCCAACATACAATTAGAAAAACTCCAACAACAGCCATTTAGGCAAAAGCAGTGCACAAGACTAATTACAAGCTAAGCAGCACACACCTTTATTGTGGTGGATATGAAATCATGCCTTCAAGATTAGACCCAGTCCAGGGCTTTTCCTTCAGAAAACTGTTACTATGATAATGTTATTGCATACCATGCAAGCGTCATATGCTTGTGTTAAATTGTTGCACTGCACAGCCTTATAGTCAGAGATATACAGTATACTGCAAGCCAGAACACTGAAACAAACTTGGGTATGTATATTTGGGCATTTTATCATCAGGTTGCCCGGTAGTAAATGGTTTGAGAGCAGCCACAGTTTGGATAGCATTTTATGGGTTTAGAATTTTATTGCAATCATCCAGCTGAGGGACTAAATAGTAATGTTGCAATTTGATTATGATTTAAGATTAAGATACAGGTTTGGAGTAAACTGTGTTTTAAGGTTAGAATCGGGTTCATGTGTACAAGATCCTGTAATCGTGGATGTGCTGAGTGGATGTAGTGAGCAAGTACTATTTATTATACTTAATAAATATAGCAAATGTAAAACTTCTGTTGCTATATGTTTTGCTGTCCCTGCAACTGTGGTAACAATGTGTTAATAAGTGAAAAAAATCACAGTTCAGGTGAATAACTTCACACATCTTAAGAGACAAAGGGATTTGTAACATGCAAAGGCTCAATTACAGTCTTCAAAGTTTAAAATGTAATCCCCTTTGATCCACCAGTACTCCCCATAACAACCTCTGCAACTGCATCTCCCTCTGGGGGCAGGCAAAGCTCACCACCCCACCATGGAGGAGCACCGGGCCTCACCTTCTTCTGGGCAGCTCTCAGGAGCACATTGCACTGTCCAGTGAAATTATTTATTCTTGCCTGACATTCCCCCCTGCCTTCTCATTTTGTTTCTCCCCCACTTCTTAGCCGTTCTCCACCTTGTCCACCTTCATATCGATGGGGTTGCTTATTGGGAGCTCCTTGACTTAGAATTGCATATTTTGGCACACAGATAATCCATTTCTATATCATGGTGCCATTTCTGATCAAATGGTCCTGCTGATGGTTCTTCGGGGTAATACACTGCTATTGTAATGGGATTCCAATAGGATTAAAAAAAACTTTTATAAAAGGGTTTGGTCTTTGCATTGCTACAGCATTATATTGACAGCTATGCTGACAGACTGCTTTCATTTTTTCATGGTCATATTGAAAAACCTGCAGATACAGTAGTTAACCCTCCAAGGACATAGTGTTCCACATTCAACATAAATATGTTTTTTAGTTAAACAATACAGGATTTCAACTCAATGCCCCTGTATTTGTGATCTAATATTCATAAGTCATTGTATTTATCCAAAGTCATTGTATTTATCTTGCTCTTAATTGTATTATTACTTGCACTGTGATTCTTGAAATGTATTTTTGTTTACGACTGTAAGTCGCCCTGGATAAGGGCGTCTGCTAAGAAATACATAATAATAATAATAATAATAATAATAATAATAATAATAATAATAATAATAATAATAATAAAGACCACAGAAGTCTAATAAAATAAATCATTTTCTACAAGTGGTGCCTTGGTGTTCATCGCTCCAGGCCATCTTACCACGGTTTGCTACACCTGTCTTAAATTTTGATGGGTTTAGCTGTTATTGACATGTTTTAACAAGTGTTTTATTTTTTTAAATATTGAACATAAATAAGATGGTACTTTATATTCCAGTCACAAATGTCCTTGGAGACTTGGACCAAATCCAGTTTAAGATCATATCCAAAATGAAGCTTAACCTGAAAGTCTGTAGAACAAGAGAATATCCTCACTTAAGTGATCCTTGCTCAAACTACCATTCACTTGATAGCCTAAAAAGATGTTATTGCTGTGGTAAAGAGGAGTCTGGTATGAACTCAAAGGATGGAATACATTTTAAAACTTTGTTTTGAGTATTTTACAACACTGGAAAATCACCTTGGCTTACATCAACCACCCGCTTTCTCAGGGAATACTGTGGTTGATGCAAACCAGGTGACACAGCAAAATGTTTTAAAAAATAGAGCTCTGGCTTATTCCAGTAGGGTATAGGATGATCAAATCTACCCAAGTGTGTTCATTTAGATGCTTGTCTATGTGGTGACCTGTCGTATTAAATAACCTGAAAAGAGTTCCTTAAGAAAAAACGAACGCAGGTTAAGAAGAAACTAATAATACAGGAATGCTGACTCAAATACTTAGATGAATGAAAACTATGAATTGATTTATACCAAACAACCAAAATCTGTGTTGGTCTGTGGTGCCAATTCCGAACACCATTCCTGATGAGCATGCTGTTGCAATGCTCATCCCCTCCCTCTGCATGCAGGTCCATTCAGGTCTCAAGAGAGAATGCTTGGAAATAATTCTCAGAGCGGCTGAGTGAGCAAACATAAACTTCTTTTGAAAAGCTGAGCCATAAAAATGTAATTCTCATGCAGTAACAGAGAAAAAAAAGCTTCATTATTTATTATTCCAATTTGACTTTAAATCCAGGTTATATATGTAACAAATGAGTAATGTGTACTGCTATGAGTGTTACTGTCGGTGGAGGCAGTTACTAGGATCAAGAACAAGCTGCTCAATAAGAACACAACTGCATGTAACTGAGAATGGCAAAAGTAGCTTTGGGGGCTTTGTGGTGCAATGGGTTGACCTTCCTTATATATTTCCTTTTTCCATATGAAACTGTTAGGGGGGTCTCCTGTGGCTCACCTTGGCTAGAGATCCAGTGTCACATTCCATCTAGATGTGAGGTGACTTTCAAATTAGGGAGATAAAAAGAGGGTTCATTAAAATACACAAACAGACACACAGACTTATCTTTTGCCCTTAATTCCCTGAATAAAGGTGAACCTCAATCTATATTAAACCCTAAACATAGGTAGGATGGAACTAGCTTTCCCTCATTGTAGGCCCGATTTGGTGCAACAGTCCAGAATCAAGGTGAATACAATTGTAAATAAATAAATAAATAATACTAAAACATCCCTTCCCATTTTCTGTGTCAGATTATTGCTTGAAGAGCAGCTTGGTCTTGACTAATGGACTCTTCTTCTTGACTCTTTTTCTATTTTAGTCATCACATCCTGGTGGTTTAATGGTTACATTTTGGTGTACCAGAGAGAGAAGACATGTTTGTGAGTCTTTTCGGACTCCACAGGGCACATCAGAAAAGTATATACAAAGTGATTCTAAACAACAACAAGAATACTTAGTTAAGCTAGCTGTGATATTCCAGTCCTGTACCAAGCTGCTCTTTAAATTAGCTACTTTAATGTCTTCCATATATTAATTGTTTAACCTGGGTAGGAGTAGGCTATAAAAAGGCATTTATATAGTGTGTATGATTTTGTAGGGATAGCGCGCTGCATGTTTCTGTGGACTGCAGGGGACCTCACAGATACAAGTACCTGTGAATTACACCCTTAATCAAGTGCAGATGTGGTCTTTTGTTCTTGGGGACTGTATTGTATCACACCATCCGCAGACACCTCTGTGAATTTACCACTGCAGACTTGGCGGTCTAACTTAGTCTAAGGATACAGTTATCCAAATCAGTAAACCATTTTGTAGCAGTGGGGGAATGTGCAGCTCCAGCTGTAAATCTTTGTCTGTGTAGGTAATAAAAGCACCCAATTTGTGGTGGGATTTTGTATGGCAAGCTTTATTGTTTGAGACTTTTCATTTCATTTGGTTTACCACAGTACATTTGCACAGTAATTCTGTAGTTTTCACATGGTTATACAACACGTTTACCACAGTTTAATAATATGTTTTTTGTTAATATGCTTTACCATACCTCTCTGGGCTATACGATGCTTGTCTATGCTTTCCCATGCTTATGATTTATTACACTTTGCTATGATTTTACTAATGGAAACTTTTATAAGAAGCTGCGAGGACAGGTCAACTCCCGCCCCTGTTAGGTGACAATATTGTAAATAAAGTCTAAACAGAAAAAAAACTTCCAACATATGCACTACAATGTTGCCTAGGGTAGTCCCCATAATTTAAAACCATTTTAGAGTCTACAGGGTGCTTATTGGCACATAGTATGTCAATAAGTTCTAATTCAATATAATGGGATTTTTTTGCACACACTGCACCAATAACACACAAACTGTTTTTGTCATTATTTTGACTCGCTGTGCATATTTTTTTTTTCTTCCAGTAAGTAATTGATAGCTCTGTTGGCAACTTCTTTAATGGTGACTGTAGTAGTAAATGACACACTTTACTATAAAATAGAAAGATGTAGTTTATGTTGATACACTAGCACAGTCTATTGTGCAGAACAGTCACTGATCTGTGATAATAAAGAGTCCATGATCTGAAGCATTATGTACATTTTATATTTAACATATTAGTAATTAGTGAACACAATTGCAAAACAAGTTGTATTTAAAAGACAAAAGTCTTTTAATGAATATAAACAATGATAATCAGTATAGTTTAACTACTGTTATAGTAAACCACTGTTAGCATGCCTCTCTAATAAGACAAGCATGCTGTAACCTACCAAACCCTTTGAAAACCTGGATGCAACATGATCTAACTCATTTGCACATTTGATTTAGATAAAAAAAAAAAATTCAAAACTAAAACTGTAAATTAGAAAAGTTTGCATGGAAGAAAACAAGATCTTTGACAAAGGTTTTGACTACATTCCTTCAGTAGTAAGACCAGACCCAATTAAGGCCACTTTTTGTTGGTCTCTGGACTGGCCTTAATAGCAAGGTTTATATATCAGTGTGGACCATTTTCTTGGAGACTGGGTTCCGGATCTTACTTTGGAACCTACTGTGTTGGCCAGTGGAATGTTACGTGTCAAAAGTATTCTGTAAGTTTATTTTATGTTTGCCAACCAAATAAAAGTATGTTTCTCAGGCCTAGTTCAAAACCTTCAATTTGATGTCCTACTGTAGTCCAAGTGGGCCAAAAACAAAAAAACACTTATTTCCACAATAATGTTAATAGTTAATATCTCTTGTTTTATAGTTTCAGCACATAAAAAACAAAAAACTACAATAAAATCAATTTTGGTATCTGCTACTGTGCCAGTTTGTGATTCCAAACCATTGTTGGTTTAACCAACCATGATTTGACTACTAAATCCATCCCTAATTGTCATTTTCAGTTTATTGCTTCAATAATATACACAAGATGGCTTCAAAATATGTTCAACTCTGGGCCAGTTCAAATGTTGGCAGGGCTTAAATTACAAAGTATTGTTATTTAGCACTAAAGACAGATTTAGTAGTTAATGATGCATAGCACAATACAATATGTACTTAAATAATTGCCATTAGGGCTATTAACAAAACCCTTCTCTTCCAAAAGCATTGAAAGCAGTGCCAAAACAACTAGCAATTACTGCTGTCATCATAAAGGTTTGTTTATTTTGTATACATTTTAAAATATAGTTGAACTTGTGTGTTGCATGCTCCCTCTGGCAAATTGTTCTAGGATATATACAAAGAAGAAATTAAGAAAGAGAAATGGAAGCAGTCTTTTGGGTTCATTCATTCGTTGTTTCTTTTTATGTTTGTTTATATAAAGGTTTCCAAGTACACTGCTTGTTCATTTTTATGTTTTCTTTCCAAAGAGATGTGCTGCTGTCCAGCTGCTGTAATTAGCTATTGAATTGAGCAGTTCCCTTAATTTCATTGACAAAACTGTCTATGCAAATTAAACCAGTTTAAAAAAAAAAAAAAAGATTGAAAGAGTAAGTAGATTCAAATGTAATTTTAATTACTTTAAATTTCTTTATGGTGTATGTAACAATTATGAGTGGTTGATCTGTTGCTCCCATAGTGAGTTATTATATTTTATCTCTAAATCTGCTTGCCCGGCACAGAACAGTCTTTCTCATTTCAATCCAGTCATATGACAATGTGACCTTTTTTTCTCATTGTCTATATATATGTGAAGTAGGTAGGGCTAGTGAGTTGAAAAGTATGAGAAAGGCTGCATGGCACTAAGGAGACTCCAGACAAGCTCAAAACCAGGTAAAGATTGAAACACGGCAGCTATTCAGTCCATAAATCTATCCACACCTTAGCAGCTTCCATAGCGGAAGTTCAGTTACTGCTGGAGGAGTAGTAGGGCAGGCCCTTGCAGGTACAGCTGCTCCACTCAATCCAGACAGTCTTCTGGGTGATTTTAGAGCTAGGCTTCTAAAGCAGCCCTGACCTCCAGGTTGTGCTCCTTCTGTTGCTACAGGAAAGTGTTCTACTATTTCTGTAGCTCTACCATCATCTCTGATATGACCTTCATGTCC
The DNA here is from genome assembly GCF_902713425.1 of Acipenser ruthenus. NCBI lineage: Eukaryota > Metazoa > Chordata > Actinopteri > Acipenseriformes > Acipenseridae > Acipenser > Acipenser ruthenus. The sequence continues at coordinate 15,591,946 of NC_081216.1, read as the reverse complement.
ATACCTGATCCCTGACTATACCACGATTACAGCCTTCGTAAAAGTGGGCATGTGTACATCAGGAAGAAGTATACGGTCCACAATAGTTTCACACTATAGTTGGGTGTACATTATTATTATTATTATTATTATTATTATTATTATTATTATTATTATTATTATTATTATTATTATTATTATTATGTCATTTGTTTGTTCTGGTAATTTTCTTCATAGCAGGAGCAATTTTTTCCCACCAATACTGGGTGGGAGTGTTATTTTTTTGATGTAGTAATGTCTCACTTTATACCAATAAACCCAGTTTAGTAAATATGACAGCTTTTTTCTCATTTAGATGGTCAATTATATTGTTATGTAGTGAACTGAGCTCACCCATTAGGTAAGGTTGTGACGCATATAAGCCATCTTATATTTACTATGTTCAATTTTACTCAGACACATGGGTTTAACCAGCATGGTTTTAAGATGGACATGGTTGGCCTCATAAATCTTCAGGTCTTCATGACATCACTCTTGTTGTCTAGTCATTCATGTTGAACACTAATCTTTATAATGCTGAGGTTTCCTCTTATAGTTGGGAGAACTTGTTCTTTTAGGCCTTAAACCCAGCTGGCAAACCATTGACTGGTGCCGAAACTTTAAATGCGAACATAAACATTTCCAACTACTATTACTGGCTTCTGTGTTGTGTGCATTGGCAATCACTTCAATAGTAAGAGCCTGGGTATTTGCTTGAAAAGATTAGAACTGTTCCTTTACTGTTTACTAAATATTTTTGTATGAAAATATTATAATGTGCCTACTTGACGAGTAATTCCATAACTATTACTTGTTTTATACTTTCATTAGTCACAAACATCTGAAATGTGCAGTTTTGAAAGATACATATGACATCACAATCATGTATATTCTTTTTTTAAAACATGATATCTGGTACTGCATTACATTAAAGGTCTACGAAGCCCCGCAGAGGGAGTATTGCCCTTCTGTTTAAGACTGTAAATTGTTACACTTCCTTAGCCATTTCATGGAAGCAGTGTCTTCTGGGTCCTGAAAGTACCACTGTTGCACACCGTTGGACTACTGTAGTAAGAATACTACATAAAGGCTTGGTAATCATTTCCTTATGTTCTGTGAAATGTTCTGTAGAAGTCCCTGATACACAGGTCAGGCGCGACACCAACTTGTGGGCCTTACAAATACAAGCCTCAACCTTACAGCAGTGTGTCGTTCTCTCAATGACAATAATAAGACACTCTCCAGCCATTCAACCATTCTTAAATCTCCCAATTAATTAAGACCAGCCACAGGTGTATGAAAGGAGCAGTCAATGCTTGGTAGAATCACCTTTGGCAGCAATTACAGCTGTGAGTCTTTTGGGGTAAGTCTCTACCAGGTTTGCACATCTGGATCATGCAATATTCGCCCATTCTTCTTGGCAAAATTGTTCAAGCTCTGTCAAATTGGATGGGGATCGCTGGTGGACAGCAATCTTCAAGTCTTGCTACAGCAAGGAATTGGGTGCTATGATGCATAAGCTTTGCCAGAAACACAAAAGAGATTGCAAATGATCAGGTAGTGGGTTATTAGACATTATAAAACTGAATGTTTGGATGCTGCACGCTGATTGGCTGTGCAGTTAAATAGTACAATGTACGGCGGAACTTATTTTTGCAGAAGCAGTTTGATTAATAAATGATCAATACACGACATATTAAACTTGCAATAAATATGAACATTGTTGTGAGAGGACTTTTAAAGTTTTTAAAAATGAGTGACATTTCTTCCGTCACATTTGGAGGCATGTCAGTAGACAAGTGGCTAGAATTACAAGAAGCCAAACCTCAGTTACATGTTGGCTCATGCCAAAAGAAAACAAAAGCACTAGGTAGGCTATGTGTTACTTGTAGCCACCCGTACACTACATGGTTTTCTATGCACGTTTAAAAAGTATGCATTTATGTAAAGTGTGTGCAGTATATTTACGGTACTGTATAGTATCATAACGTGTTAATGTGGCACCATGTGTACTAAGTAGGCTATAGTAAAATAAACTGTGCTAAAATTGCTTAGTTTCAATTTAACATCATGTATTTTTCTGTTTGTTTTTCCAGCAGTGTACAGTATGTGTAATACAGCAGCATGATTTATTTTGTGTTACCGGTAGCCTATAGGCCAAAGTAAAAAGAAAGTGTGCTAGGTATGCATTTGATTTTACTATTGTGCTGTACAGCTACAGCCAAACGCTTTGCATCACCTAGAAGTTTAGGATTGAGACATAATTTTTTTTTAAAAATGATACAAACATAATTTTGAACTTTTATTTAACGGCATGTAACAGGATTTCATGTTAGATTTCGAAATGCCATTTGTTTTTTTTGTCAGGTTTTCGTTATTATATGGAAAATGACAAAGCGGTATGTAATTCAATATGTTAACATAACATTATTCATCAGCAGGTTTCATTCGACTTTATGAAGCAAAATATGTTAATTCTATAACGGGATGCAAAACTTTTGGGCAAAGCTGTACATGCCTAATGTGCAGATTTATATATGCTCATAATGTAATGTGTATGGAGAATACATTAATGTTATTTCAGTGCAATGATTTATACATTTAAAATAAACCAGTCACTATAAATATGTGTGTGTGTGCAATTTATTTTAAGTTTTTTTTAACCTGATGTCTTGATATTTTGGACAATCTGTCTCCAAACATGTCCTGTAGCCACAACGTGAGGGTGTAAACAGATGGTGTATGCCATTGACATTTTAAGTACGGGACACAGCTCATTTGCGTACCTCTGACAATTGGTAACCATCTGTGACGGTAAATCACATCTAAACCCATTACTGGCCAGTAAAATAACCAGGCAGTAGTTTTATAAATCACATGTACATTTTTTAATGGCCTACAACATACACTGCCTAGCCACTTTATTAGGACCTACCTGAATGAACATAGCATGTTTTCTTGGTATACGCAGGGTTCCTTGATTACTCCGGAAGGCTGCACGGATGGTGTAGTTTTCTTAAGCATTGTTGTGGATGTAACAGGGTGGAGGCTGGGCAACCCCGCACACCACAAGCATGCACCTTAAGCACTATGCAAAATAGCCAGGCTTGTCTGCATTCATGGTTGCAGGTCATATTGCAGACAGATTGTTTTTCTCAGTAATTAGTTTAAGTCTGTAAATTCCAAGATGCTGGTTATCATCAATGAATCAAGGTAATTTACTCAGTATGCAAAAGCGGAGACACGGGTTATCACCAATTAATCAAGGTAATCTACTCAAAGTCTGGCTGACACAAGAGACAGTGCTTGACACCTTCAGTTCAAACTTAGCTCAGATATGACTAGCCAATCGGAAACTCTCTGGCCTCCCTTTTTTCCAAAAATCCCTTTAAGACAAGAGTTTTACCAAATCAAAGTTGTCCCTTCAAGATGACTGCCAAGTTATTAAGATGTAACACTGCTCATGGTCCCTTCAAAATGACTGCTTGTCGAGTTTCACTAGTAGAACATTGCATTTGAAGAGCCACAACCTTAAATGTTTATTTCTTGTTCTGTGTTTCCATCGTAATTGTATGAAACTTACAGTTTTTAAGCTACACAATTATAAGAGACTCTTATAGTGAAATCTATAGAAGTTGCTTTGACCAATTACTCAAAGTGTTATTACTGTTAGTTCATTGATAAATTGTTGTCTAAATGCCTTGTTTGTCGTAACGTTGTTTAATGTAATATTGACTGTGCAAATGTTTTAACATATTGCCTGCTTAATTGTTTACGTTGACATTCTGCATTGCTTGTTTTTGATCTTCTGGACTTATTTGATTTAATGCATGTTTAATAAAGTCCTTTGTTTTAAAAAGATTCCTGGTAAATCATTTGCCCGTGTAACAACCTCGATTTGTGAAATTTAAATGAACTAGAGTGTGGTCTATGTTTAGTTTGTTGCAACGTGTAAATCTGCTATCGTTTTCAGAGATATTGAATACGAGTTGAAAACGAGTTTATACATTGATAATGAATGCGGTTATTGTTTTAAGAATAATAATTGCCACGGTATCACCCACATGGTTAAAAAGCTTTTAACGTCACCTCACCTCACAGACAGAGAACAGAATCCGCGATAGCAGTGCATCACACAATAATGCCTATTACATGGATCAAGGCCACCCAACAATGCTGCACTTGCACCCATCCACGGTTTAGTAGCATGACAGATACTACAATCCCCAGATCTCAATCGAATTGAGCATGGTTGGGATGAACTTGAACAATACATTCATCATCATGATCCTCTGCCTACCTCTCTGCACAAATTGCGTATAATACTACTGACCAGGCACCAGGCACCTCATACTGTATATATTTAATATGTAGTTTGGCAAAAAAAATACCTTCTAATTATATTTTAATTATATTCAAGTATATTTTCCACATTTTAGCCTGTGATCTCTCATTTCGTCAAACAGTGATAAAAAAGAAATTCATGATGCAGCACTAAAAGTTGCTGGATGTGAAAAGAAACTGCAGCTAAACACAGTGGAATGTCTGCCTACTGTGAGTTGTTGGTTGTCTGAAGCGTCCAGTGTTTTTCATTCATGATTAAATTGGCAGTATTATTGGAAGTCTTTAATCATCATAGTGAGCCTACAGCTTGGTAAAGTTAAAGGTTTATCGACAGATCAGCCATCCATCACTTTAATGAGTACAGCGAGACTTTCACACTGTAAATGTTTAGCTTATCCTTCTGGATCAGTTATCTCAGTTTGCTACCTCAAGTCACCTATTCTAAGTAGTTTCTGTTTTTGAGCACAGTTGCTGTGTACTACACTATGAAAAATATCGGGTTGCAATTTATCAATTTATTGCAAGGAACACTGTTACATGTTAACAGATGCTCTTCATATTATGTTAATGATTAGTCTCAAAGGATCTCAGACTTTTATTTTGGAGGACCCTTATTATAAACAAATTTAGCCATTGCTGTACATGCAATCTTATAATACAAACATATTCCCAAATATATAACATTAACATTTATACATGTATAAATCTAAACCAACAACCCATACCTACACCTTCAGTGATAATTGCTACATATTAGGAATAGTATGATAACAAATGTTACACATTTTTTTAAAAGTCGCTGTAGCAACCTGACAGTAATATATATCATATATCTGTTTTTGTAATTAATTTATAAAAGTGTTCCACATTTTAAGGAAGTAATTAATTTTCTTTTATCTGTCTGGTAGAACCTCTCCAGCTGTAATACATATAGCACAGTAGAAACAAGTGCATCTACTGTATTTATTATTGTATGTTATATGTTGATTGACAACGAGATTACTAAAGGAAAAAAAAAGTCCCCCTGCCCATATTAAATGCTATTTAAACTGAAATGCTTTTCAGGGATTTTTTAAAAAACTTACATCCAGTCCCATTCCTGGAATATGCAACAATTCAATAAAATAAAATTTAAAACAGGTTGCGGAAAACTTTTTCAGTATAGTTTTCTTTTGCTTTAGTAGTCTCGTTGTCGTTCCACAAATTAAAAAAAAAAATACAGTTGCCTTTGTTTGTTAATACTGTACCAAAGTGAGGGAGGGAAGTATTAAACAAATCTAAAGCAGAAATAATTTTGTTAGAAAGACGGTAAAACAGCCCATTCAATTCAGAGAAGAGGTAGCATTTAGCAACTACAGTGGAGTCTGCCAAACCAGGTCCAAAGCACTCAATCCTGACCTGGCTCCAGGCACATTCCACCTGCAGTGTAGTTCAAAGGTCACCTGCTTGATAACAAGGTCATGTTTTATACGTCATATAAAGACCTGGTGCAACCCATATAGTAAACTTCCAATATATAAAGCATTTTTTTTTTTTTTATCAATTAATGAAATATACATTACTAATTGTTTAAAAGGGAAAACACCAGTAAGTTACACAACTTGAATTAATACAGCAGGTATTTAATGTAAGGCCATGTATTTCCAGTTAGATCATTTACACTTTGGAATAAAAAAAAATGCTTTATTATCACCCCCATAATATGCTGTGTTAAAATCAGTGAATTAAAGTATTATGGACTGAATTTTACAGTAATAATGTGATTATCAGAACAAATCAATTTTGTATTCACTTAGAGGCAGTGGTTGTATTTGTTAAGCTCTCTGTTACTTAACTAGACCCTTAATTGAACTAATAATTAGCTTAAGTAGGCCGTTTTAATTGTTTCAGCTCTTAAACAGTTGGCAATTTCAACTTAACTATAACTTTATAAATAACTTAAAATCTACAACCTTTCAGGAGCTCAGAACAATTAAAAAGGTATATATTAAGCTTGTTATTAGTTCAATCAAGGGCTTAGTTAAGTAATTGAGAGCTCAGTTGGAATGAAAACCAGAATACACAGGGGTCCCCGAGGACCGGGGTTAAAAACTACTGCTCTATCTGTTAGAATATTATTCTTTTAGAGCCCATCCGTGACACATCAAATCGTTCTTCATTTATCTACTCTACATGCATTGTTTTGTTGCTAATACAAATTATTTAGAACTGTGCAGCTCTTATAAGCAGACTTACGAAAAAATGTCTTCTGGCCCCACCTACTCTACATATATATTGAGAGAGTATGTGTGCCTGGCAGGTTGAAAGGTTCCATTGTCACATGACGAAGTCTGGGTTCAGTGCTGGGTAGTTAGGATTGTCCAGATAAGATCAAAAATAAGCTCAGAGCCAGATTTTGAGAATGATTGGAGCAACAACACTTAGATTGATTGCAAATGCCATAAAATAGTAAAATGTATAAAAACAATAATGGGGGGCATTCAGTTTATCTAACCAAGGTTAGCTACATTTGAAATTAAATTCTGGGATTGAAAAGATTAACATCAAGCGATCCAGAAGAATGTAGCTAGACTGATTAGCGGTAAAAGATTGCATGTTCGAACCCCCCCCCACACACACATCACCATTAAACACTCCCTGGAGAACCCTCCCTTTCATCACATTCCAAAAATAGGGTGTTCATGAATCTATCTGCTCTGCCAAAATTAGAAATGTTAAAAAAATCAGTGAGCATTTACTTTTCAGAATCCAAAAGTACAAATAACATGTACCTGGAAGAAGACATTTTACAAGGTAAAACAAATATGACAAATGTGCAATTTCAACAAACTCAGTTAAAAATTAACCTTCTATTTTACATAACAGGCTTGATTTAGGAACCAATGTAACCTTTGCTCATTTTATTATCCTAGCATTGTTCAAGAGCTCATGATGCAGTGAGTTTTACACATTGGTCTGATAGTTTTGCAAACTTGTCAATAGCCTCATCCACTTTAATTACTAGTTCAGTCACCCTTTTTGTTCTATGGCCACCTGTGTATTCAGTATTAAGGCCACCATTAGCAATCCCAAACGTATCAAACCTCGGTTAAATGATCTCTCAGGCAAGACCAACATGCTGTAAACTACCATCTGAATTAAATAAATACACAAATAAAAACTTTGATAAGTTGCTTGGTTTTTCAAAACAATTTAAAGCACTTGCCCAGTTAATAAAGCTATTTGCGCAATGGTACTCAAAAGTATTCAGAACCTGTTTGTCTGTTTGCCCAGAATATATTATGCTTTGAGGGAAATATTGGAAGTTGGTTTATAAATTGCAATATTCAAAAATGTGATAAGCACAGATGACCTTTCACGTTCGGTGTAATATCTGGTTGCATGTTGGATTGTAGACTGCAGATGGAACCAGCTCCAGATTGATATTAGAAAAGGGTGAGATTGAGTTTTACAGACTGGTTTGACAGTGCAGGTGGAAATGAGAAATTAGTCTGCTGTGCCACCCAGCCCTGTAGACAACTTAACATTTATTTAAAAAACAAAATACCCTGTATGCACTTTCTTAATACAAACATATAGAAAGATAAAAAGCATTATAGTTTCTTCCTACCACAAAGCCCAAAATGTTTTTTCATGGACAACAGTATTGTAAAAATAAAAAACATGTAAATGTGTCAGACACACTTTATGTCAGTCTAGCATTTAGAGAATAAATAGAAATGACTCATAGTAATAGGATACATTTTGTGACTTTCTTCAACAGGTCAGACTTTAGAAGCTCATATTTGCTGCATTCCACAACTGTAACAAGATCAAATATGCCCCGTTATCTTTCACAGATGGAGTAGTGGTTAGGGCTCTGGACTCTTGACCGGAGGGTCCTAGGTTCAATTCCAGGTGGGGGACACTGCTGCTGTACCCTTAAGCAAGGTACTTTACCTAGATTGCTCTAGCAAAAACCCAACTGTATAAATGGGTAATTGTATGTAAAAAAATAATAATAATGTGATGTCTGTATAATGTGATATCTTGTAACAATTGTAAGTCGCCCTGGATAAGGGCGTCTGCTAAGAAATAAATAATAAATAATATACTGTATTGCACAGATTGAATTATTTGTAGATTTATAAAAGCCCTAATTTTTTAAAAGTGTGTAATCACCCTGAACGGGCCTATTCTGGGTACCCATTAAAACTAATCTACATTTTCTTATAGGTCCCCATTTTGTATAATCCTGTAAGGTTACACAACTTTAAACTGGAATACTTATTTACATGAATTTCCAGTTGTTTTAAACTTTTGACAAGTAATTATGACTAATATGTCTTTTTTTCAAATACTATGTGTACAATTGATAGATAAACCATTTATATTATAGCCAGAGTCATCATAACGTGAATTAACTTAATGTCTAAACAAAAAAAAAAAAAGAAATTAGAGGATTTCATAATCTACCGCATCTTTTTTATTCTTGCTTGCTTGCTCATCCCACATACAATTTGTTCTCTTCGGATTCAATACTTGTAGGAATGCAGAACTGTACATCAGCTTTCACTATGCAATCACTGTCTACTTATCTGTCTGCTCCTGTGGGTTCAGATCAAATTACTGAAATACATGCAACATGTGACGGGAACAGTCCTTGAACTTAGACCTGAACTTTTACCCTTCAAATTCAACTATTGGGTAGCATTATTAAGTTATCATGCAGCGCTTTGCTGAAGCACACACAGTCACGTGTATGCATAGGATAAGAAGCAGTGGTAGCCATCAGTGCAAATGTATTTGACCTCATGTTGTTGTAGTGTAAGAGACACCCAGTCGTTTTGCATGTCATGAATACTAATTAAAAACATTTTTTAAAACTGAAAACATTTTCTTCAGCAGATTTTCACAGGGAAACAAATCTGTGTTTGAATCAAACTTTGAAAATAAAACAAATCTTCAATCAAGCCACCCAGTCTTTTTAACCTATTTCACGAGAACAGAGGCCACTAAAGTTAAAATGTGTTGCATGACACAAGAGAATTATGACACATTTTGTTCATGAATCATCTTCTAGAGTCTTCTAGGTTTTTGAAACATGTTTACTTTCAAAGCCAGGTAAGTTAATGGGGTTGATAAGTCAAGTCTTCTCTGGTCAGGATTTCATTGTCCACCAATGTATGTCACTGACTTTGTAGGTAAACAAGTATTATGTATTCCACTGCAGACAGACAGGGTGCACACCACATTGAAGGTATATCATTTCTAACTGGCATTTACTTAGCTCTATGGTGCTGAGATATATAATTAATGTAGGGAGCTGCAGAGGTTGTCTCAGGCTAAACCAGTAAGGAATTCCTTCAGACACCAGTACGTTTCTTAAATGACTTGGCCTAGTAACCTTGTTTAGTACAAATACTGTGGTTGTGGTTTAAAAACGGTTCACTATAGAAACCAATATACTATAGAAATATTTAGATTGGGGCTGAAAGTTTGGTCCAATTAAGTAAGTGAACAACCTCGAACTTCCGGTGTCTCGTGTCTTGTGGACTTATTTGAACTTTGCCCTGTGGCCGGAATTTTAGTTTGCATAATTTTTTTAGTGGTGCTGTTGTTAAGCAATCCCTTCTTTTGTAGTGCTGCACAGCACTAGTGTAGGCAGCATGCTATACCATAATACATTCTGGTGTTTTTTGTAAACACTAGAATGTATTATCTATAATTAATTGTGACTGTAACTAAATGAAAATTCAATCGTGGTACAGCGCTCTCTTATTTATACCCACCCTTCTAAAATGTCAGTAGCAGCTTCTTTTTCTGGTAGTTGTGCGCTGCTCCTACTACTGTCCCACTGAAGTAACATTCATTTAATAACATTCATTTCTTCCTGGTTTAAAATGTCCACACAGCTGCAAATAAATTATGAAAAACATTTCTACACCCTTTAATGATGGAAGTGGCATCCATTTATACTAGGTGGCAATGCAATGTTTTAGAGAGATGCTAACATAAAAGTAAAATATCACTGGAGACTCTTCAAGCTGCTCTGGTTCTTGTTGCCTGTGACAGAGAGTTCAGGTCAAGTGCTGAGACTGAAATCGATGTGGAAATCTAAGCAAATGCAATTCTTAAAAACATTTGTGTCTGTATGTTCTTGAGCATTTAAAACATTGTTTTAATCAAACAATGCAAAATAAAACTGATGCAGTAATACTCTTTCTTTCTTGGTAATGGTATTTTAAAAGTGTATCTAGACCTATTATAAGTTTGTATCACAAAAGATTGTATATCATTTTAAACCATTACACAACTGCGGCTACATTGCTTCCGTAACATGTTCCCTTTATTTTCCAGATAGAACTTCATAACCAATAAGTTTCTTTTTTTTTGTATTTACAGAATTTCTCTTTTACATTGGGCTGGGAATTGTATGCAGACACTTCACTGATAAGTAAAACAAAGGGTTACTTGCAGTGTCAAACATTTATTTCTATAACACTGGGTTTTTTGTCTTTTTTTTATCTATATACATTAAAAGGCAATGTGGCAGTTTTTCAGCTCCATCCAGAGAATGAAAGGTTACATTTTGATGCAATTTGGTCTGTCATAGCTGACAGGGTCACCAACAACGTTTATATGATTCCCTTATAAGAAATACAGGGTTTCTAAACTATTCACAGTACAAAATGTTACATACAATTAATAGTAGTAGGGTCGAACTAGTTCGCATTTATGAGAACTTTGGCAAACTTTTCCTGGTTTGAAGTTTGCAAAGTAGAACTTTTTGAGGTTCACACATCTCTAATTTAGATGAATATACATATTAATGAATTATTAATATGTAAAACTTTATGTTAAGTCTTTGTATTTAAATATACAGTACGGTACACTAATCCAAACCTCATTAGTCCAAACTGTCCTATTATCTTGACCCAGAGTTTCATAATGAAATGCATGATGACAGGTGAATTTAAATAGTGCTGCGAATAGTACTAAAAATTGTGGCTAAGAGCATATGAAAATATAAGCTGGGAGAATATGAAAAACAACAAACAATGACTTTAAATATAGTATATCATTTAGAACGTCTATCTGGGTTACTGTTAATGTAGTTTTTACATAAGAAATAAGAAATGTTGGAAAGAATGTTAAGCCCATCAATGCTCATCCCTTGGTAGTGCACCATCTGCCCCAATATAAAAGTGTATATGTGTAATACAGTTCATTCATTAATGCTCTTATATGGAATATAGTTTGAAAATTCTATTCATATCTGTAGTATCTAAAAATAATTGATATATTTGTCCATATATGGCAAATATATTTGCCTTATACTAATACAATAGTAATAATAATAATACAGTGGAGGTACTTTAAAAAAAAGGTTATATAAGGATATGATATATGTTTTGTCATATGGAGGCATTTATTATATACAATTGTTCTGTATGGGAATATTTGGAAAATGCTGTTAAACCACTAAATGTCCAGATGTTCTTGAAATACTAGTTTTCATGGGACAGAGAGTACACAATGACAGCATCAGCACTCTCAAACTAATTTAAGCAAATAACACAATCATCACCACCCCCATTGGTGTTATTTTTATTTTAACATCTACATACCTACATTGATAAGAAAACAACATACCGTGAGAAAACAGTGGTAAAAACCTAAAAACAAAAAGAAAAGCTTTTGGTTAGTTTTGTACGACACTGGAATTAGAAGTGAAGCCAACCTTCTAAATGTTTGCTGTGGTAAATGTAGTGTTTTTGAACGATGAAGGACAGTGAAACTGGCTACAGGCAGGTGAGCATACCTCAGTCCTAACCTGAACACCCCCAAGCCATTCCATGGTGGTTTTATTAGTGAACTGATGTCCATTGGGGGCTAGGCTAAAACCACCACAACGTATTTCACTGATTTGAACCCAGGCCTGCAGAGGTAAAAGGCATGAAAGGTAAAGGTACAATGTTGCAGCACCTACATCTCCTTTACTTTACCATTACTATGTTTTACCACATTCTTCTGTGCTTTACTATACTAGGCAATCCTTTACCAAGCTTCAGGATGTTCTCCTCACATGGCGACGAAATTTATTTCACTCGAAAAGTCACACCAAACATTAAAATAACAAACTCCTCGTTTCCACAAGACAGACATGCACTCATGATTATAAATAATATTATTATACACTTTTGCCATTGTTTATAATTGCTTATTGACGAATATAGTCAGGTCAGGGCCACATGATTACGCAGAACATACTGACATAAACTTGCGCACCGCTTTAACCCCCCCCACACATTAAACCCCTAGTAAATTATATTATTTTGAGTATGTCTGATACAGTTTCTATATTTAAAATAAAGGCTAAATCAGTTACGTCGGATCATTTCAGAGACCCATGATTAGCAGTATTCTTGTTTTGATCACTGATTCTTACTTAAGGGAAGTTATGCTCTGATTTGAAAATATTAAACATGATGTGACTTCAACAGCCCTTCAACTCCTGTGCTAATGTAGAAAGCATACACAGTGAAACCACTCCACCAGTTCTGCTGTGTATTTGGTCTATAAGTGTATTCCTGCAGTGTAAATACAGCCAAGGTCTGTTTCCTGAGTTGCACAGAAGACTAAACAATTAATTAATACAGTTAATAGACAGCAAAATATTTTATTTTAGTATAAAACTGAACATTATTTTGGGACATTGCAGCTTTCTGTGGAATATAATATCAATCAGTACACAATTATAAACAGTATCAATGTTTTCACAGTGAACAAAGTACAACCATGATAAAGCAAATGACATTGTGTCTGGTTTTTAAAGGGTTGGCTAATTCTAAATGTATCAGACATAAGTGGTGAGTTCTACTCTTATAGTTCTTGTGATTAAAAGACAGAGGAAAGGAGTTGTTTCAAATGACTTCACTAAGTAAAGATATGTGGTTGCTATCTTACACGATATCTGCCAACACCCTAAGCTGACTCCCCACATAGGAAATAGTTGCTAAAAGCTCCCTCAGAAACTTCAATGGCTTACATTATTAGGATTCTCTAACATGCTGATGTCATCTGTGCAGTAATTGTAGGATACTACTACAGAACTACCAAAAAGCGGGGTTTTAACATAACCTTTAATCAATACAGTAACCATAGTAACAGATCATTTAGTGTTAGTTAAAGCTCTATTATTCAACTTAGAATAGGTGTCAATAGTGCAATTATCTTTACTATATTGTTGCTGCTGTTTAGATTCCCCCTATTTTTTATGTTTCATTCACATCCTAGTATCGTTTTAAAAGTTTACAGCAACCCTGTTGTCTCAGTAGAGCTCTCAGAATGTCTAATCTCAAAGTTCTTGTACATTGTTACAATGATGGTTTTAGAGCTAGGGGAACCACAAATGAACTGTCATTATATACCTGGGAATGAACCCAGAAATATGACCTTGGCTCTTTGTCTCACTTTGTCAGGGTGACGGGGGATAATCGCAAAGAGGATAGAAGAAAGCTGCAGCTCATTGCTTTGCAATCATTTTAGATGCAAATTTAAGGGACAGAGCTGATGTCTACCGGTTACTCAGACAGAATAACACAGACTACAATCTCTCAGAGCTCCTAGCTGCTCATGAACACAGAATAAATAATTACACATTTACAGTGATCTTACAGCTTCTAAAGATGCAATTGAGGAGTCTACTTTACCAAAATAAAGGAACTACTGGTCAGCCTCTATTGATGAAAGTTAAAGAAATGTTAACATTCTGGTGGGATATCTCTAATGGCCCTGTCCGTTTGATAATATGTTTCACTTGCATTTGTCTTTACCGTCAGTTACGAGAACTAAAAAATAATGAACGTTCATTAGTCACTTGATCTGCCTTCCCTACTGAAATGATTCAAGTTCTTCACTCCAGAAAGCAAGGTTGTATTATCCATAAAACTGTTGCAGCAGAAACTTGAGGGAAACAATATCCGGTGCAGTAGTAGCGCACTTGGAAATGAACCAGTAAAAGCATAAGAGAACAATAATCTGAACTAATTGGGACCCGGTCTGAAAGCACATTTTCCATGCAGTGTGCCATGCTGCAGAAGAGATAGTCATTTTAAAATAATGTTCCCACAGCTTCATCAAAAAGTATGCCTTAGGAAGTGCAATGTCAATAAGTTCCCTATAGGTTAACAGTTTCCCTCATGTTTCTAATTTTAGGTGAAGGAAAAAACATTCTCAATTTTTGGGAGCTTGGTTAGCAGCCAAGTAGGTGTGGCACCCTTAAAGCATATCTAAGGAAGATAGTTGAGTGATAACCAATGCTTTTATATGCAGTTTTTTTTTTATCTGGTAGGATTTCACAGCAAATAGAGTAAAATAGCTTGGTTTAAAGCATAGGTTCTCAAACGGAATTGTCTGCAAAAGTTGCCCTAGGAAATTCTGGAAAGTTTTGTAATACATATTTAATGAATAGAAAAATAATAGAAAAATTCTAATACTAAAAATATACCAGTGCACCTCCAGACTATACCCTTAAAGGCACAGGCAATCGAATGAGCGAGTGATTCGGTACTTTCTGTCTTAGTGCATGCTTGTTAATAAAGCATGTCACTGATAGGCTGATTCAATCCATGCCCCCACCTTTTGTTCCCCTGGCTGATTGTGATTGACCCTGTAGGTTTCAGTTATGCTAAGAACTATTGTATAAAATATTTGAATTTGAAATTATGAAGCAAAAATAAGAAAAAATAGATATATGACATAGATATATGTAACAAAGGCTAGATCTGCCTTTAGTGTCTTCATAAAAGTAAGAGATAGTGCCATCTAGTGATCGGCCACTTTGGATCAGCTTTCATTTTGTTTTTCTGGTATTAGACTGTT
The DNA here is from genome assembly GCF_902713425.1 of Acipenser ruthenus. Taxonomy (NCBI): domain Eukaryota; kingdom Metazoa; phylum Chordata; class Actinopteri; order Acipenseriformes; family Acipenseridae; genus Acipenser; species Acipenser ruthenus. The sequence goes on along the minus strand of NC_081216.1, from coordinate 15,576,718 downwards.
ATGCAATAGATGGTGCTGGTGCTTACCAATATAAAAGCACTGTCTGATTTACCCTACATTACATAGGTCTGTGGCAGGCAACTAGAACTGAAGAGAACTCATGGTCAAAATACCTCAAAAATAAATAATACATATTTTAATGATTACAATAAAAAAGCACTCAGACTAAGGTGGCATCATTAAAAAGTAAGGTGGCAATAAAAAACAATGTCTTTTGAAGCTTTTTACTTTTTAAAATCCACTGAGGACCTTCTGTACTGTACTCAGTGCTTGAGTGACGAGACTAAATTGAATATTTACATACTGTAATTACAATAAAATTGATTAGGATTGCAGCTGCAAATATATCAACAGACTCCCGTTTAGCAGTCTCATTTCCTCTAATTATAAGTATGTCCCTGTGGCAGGAACGACAGAGGTTGAGACTCGGAGACAGTTTGAAAGTTCAAAATAAAGTTTTTTTTTAATAAACAAAAATACAAAATAAATCAGCACAAGGGCCAAACAAAAAGGTTTTAAACAGAAATAATAAACACAAAACAAAACTTACAAATAAAGTTTCCAGGCTGGGCGTTGCCTTCAATGGTCAAAAAAACTTACAAAACACAGCACACACAAAAATACTCTACTCCTTCTAGAACTCTCTCTCTAGCCAGGGCCTCTCCCCTGGCTTTTATCCCCTGTGGCTGGAGCCCAATTAATCAATAATTGCTGATTATTCAATTAGGGCTCCAGCCACATTCTCACATGTTTTCCTGGCAAGGAGGAATTTAATCCCCTCCCTGCCAGTCCCAACCACGTTCATAAAGACGGGGCAGTCCCCCGTCACTGTCCCCTATTGAGTTCACATTCTTGGGCCACACATGACTCCTGCCCTCTCACACACACTGGAAAATACATTACAAACACATGCACAACTGTCACAGGAATGTAAAACATCTTGACCAACCTGATCTTAAACATCACGACTGCCTGGTTAGAGAAAGCTGAATGATTTTGTTTTGTTTCCTTCCTTTTTTCTGCATAAATATTAGGGTGCAATCGGCAACCTAATTTCTTATTCAATTATCGTACAGACATTTATCAATGATAATTGATGCATTGATATTTTATTTTTCAAAATAAAGAACAAACATTTGTTTTTTTTAACAGAAGACTCAATAACTAAAAACACTGTTGTGCATAACAGTTAAACAAAAGGGCACAACTTACATTCAAATCAGAACTTCTGATTATGTAAAAAAAATAATTACAAAGGACTTGAGTTTTGAACAACTGAAAAGAAAAAGTGTATATCTGCATAAGATGTCCCTTTAAAATTGTAATAATAATAAAAAGTACTATATTTTAACAGACGTCATTTCTATCTGAACTATGGTTGTTCATTACTGTTAACATTTTATGTCCAAAGCAAAGCAAAACATTCTAATTAATCTCATAAATCCTGACTAATTTAACTACCGTACTAAATTCAGCTTTTTTTTATATAATATTGCCATATAATCCAAACACAACATACAACGAAACAAAATAAGGTAATCGGTAGATTTAATATTGGCATTCTTTTGAAATGATTACGCATACTGTAAAAAGTATATGCTGTGTTCTTGTCACTTTTTAGTTTAAAAAAAAAGAATAGACTCACCAGTGAAGCAACTCAACTAATTTTACACGGGGTATATCCAACGCGAATGTAGAGACCGAAAGTGCGTATACTAGCAACGCTCTGACATTGTTTATCTATCGCAATAACATTAAAAGAAGCACATTCAAGGTTTCAATGCAAACCAGCAACAGGAGACTTCAAACTGGGTTCTAATTTGATGCATTGATTCACCAATATGTAATCAAAGCTCTGGAAATTTAAGGACAGATGATCAATAATTGATGCATCAGTTACTTGTTGCACCACTAATACATATCCACTGCAGTGTCACATACAGTGGTTGCTTGTGACCCCTGTGTACCAGGGCTCTTGAACCCCTCGGATGCATTAAAGTACATGGTGCTAACAAAACCATTGTACCTCCTACCTAACATGTATTACCACCATTTCATAGGTCTCACATTTTCTTATATGAAAAACAGTCACCTTATGGTAGGCTTTTATTTAATTTTAAATGGTCTTTTTGTAACCTTGTGTGGTTCAGGGGATAGGAGCTAGGGCTCCTTCCCGGTTCTGTGCCACCAAAATATCTGTCAATCTCCTTATTTAAATCCCAAGTCACACCCTTATTCTCTGTCTTGCGTTTAGTTTGTGTATCACTACACAGCTCAATAGACCCGGACTCAAACATTTAAATCTAAGATGATCAATTTAGATATAAAATAGCTACTCACCCGCCACTCTTCTCTTTCTCTTTGAAATCTGAATTCTCGAATGGTGACTGCATTTCTCCTTCTGAAGGCTCCCTGGTTCAGATGCTGGTTCCTTCAGCTCATTTGTTCAGTTACCTGTTATTCAATTGCATGTATCCCTGCGCAATCGCCTCACCTCCACCCAAGTCAACACTGCCGCTCCCCTCGCTCCTTCCACCCTCTCCTCAGCGTTCATCTGGTCTCGCTTTCAACGAGGACTGCATTGTCCATGCAAAAAACAATCTATTCCTTCCGTATAGGTGCAGCAACCTCAGCAGCCAAAGTCAGTGTCAACAGGTCTTCCACTGCAGTGGAGTCTTGCGTTCATCCCTTTCTCCATGATATCTCTTTTGCCCAACAGAGTATTGCTAGTATGATTGGAGGGGGCCATCTTTCCGATGGTACCACCAGAGGTTTCCTCCTATCAGTGTTTTTTTTCCTCTTTAATTCCCCATCATGTTATATATATATATATATATATATATATATATATATATATATATATATATATATATATATATATATATCAATTAACCTCTATTTCGCCCAGATATACAGTAACTTGATTAATTTGAAGCTGCCAAAGTAACACACTGACTATATGCTTGTACTTCCCTATAACTCATCCACTCTCCTTGCGAGCACTGCGGCACATAGCTCTCTTAAAGCTGCCGCAGCTCAGTTATAAATCAGTAATACAACTATAACACAAACTGTGTTTTAATGATGACATTTTGAATTGAGCTTTTAGATTATATGTAATTTACAGTAATTACTGCAAATGCTTCATATATTTACTTGCATGTATTTTAACCGTTAAAAAATATTGTTTACATGTAATTGGAAGTTAACCAAAGTGAGTCATTTAAAATATTGACTTAGTTTTTAATTGCTGTTTGTGGTGTATTATGCGTTGAAAGAGTTCACACCTGGCTCTTTTTCATTTAAATGTTTCATTGGGCAGCAGTGTGGAGTAGTGGTTAGGGCTCTGGACTCTTGACCGGAGTGTCGTGGGTTCAATCCCAGGTGGGGGACACTGCTGCTGGGCCTTTGAGCACGGTACTTTACCTAGATTGCTCCAGTAAAAACCCAACTGTATAAATGGGTAATTGTATGTAAAAATAATGTGATCTCTTGTAACAATTGTAAGTCGCCCTGGATAAGGGCGTCTGCTGAGAAATAAATAATAATAAGCTAAATAGGAAAAAAGTATAATTGTTTTTTAATCAAAAAGCAAATACTGCACCGACCCTTACCTCTCACTCGCATCCAGCACCTGTGTGTGCAATTATTATTATTTTTAATAATATTATTATTAATAATTATTATTATTCTCCAGACAGGTTCCGTAGCCGTAACGTGACGGTGTAAACAGACGGTTGTACACCTCTGGTTAGATAAAATCCCTCGGTAACAATCCATGACGGTAAATCACATCTAAACCCATTACTGGCCGGTAAAATAACCAGGTAGTAGTTTTATAAAAAATGACCTCCATTTTTCTGTGAACAACGCAGCAGTGAGAGGGTTCATTTTTACAACACAGCATTGGTTATAGAACTTAAGTGAGAAAAACAGAGAATACAGCTACCAAACATGAAGACAATAGTTGTACCATCTCTGTCAAAGTGTTACCTTGTCAAATAAAACACACTTGCTACAATACATCACTGTTGTGTCATACGTCATTCATTAGTCTGAGACAAGGGGTGAGCTGAATTTGGCTCTAACTGTTCAGTACAGTGCTAATCATTTAATAACCACATTCTTGATATTTAAAATGATCAAATAAAGCAGGAACACTGTACTATGTAAGTGGTGCTCCCAACTGTCAGGGTTAATGAAACTATGTCTTTATCTCTTCACTGCAGCACTGTGGATAATAATAGCAAACCAGGAAATTAAGGAGCAACTCTGAAAAATGAAGTAAAAGAAAAAGAATGAGGATATTGTTTTTTGCTTTTGCTTATTAATAGCATGTGGTGCATCAGTTGTGTGGGTGTTCTCAGGGAACTGGAGGACTGTTCCAACTGTTGTTACTGCACAAACAAGTCGGACTGCATGCATAGTGTTGTCCATCTTCCAGTAAGTGATAGGAATCTGAAAAGAAAAATAGTTGTCATCTGGGAACCAGATCTGATTCCTTGCAACTGTTCATTAACAAGAATCATTAAGAAGAACTATGACTCATATGTACTGTATCCTCTTAAAATAAAAAGTACAACCCTGTGATATCAGAATTGCAGATCACAAAGTCACCGTCCAGATTGTATTTTTTAGGTAAAATTTAAATTAACATTGAAAACAAAATTTGGTGTAGACATCCTGGTGCATTGTGAGAAATTATTAGGAGACTGGACCTCTGTGAAAGTACAATAAAGAAATAATAGTATTTATTATGTCTTATATCTTAATAATAATAATAATAATAATAATAATAATAATAATAATAATAATAATAATAATAATAATAATAATGGATCCTCTAAATATATTAGGCTTCAAAACAAGTGCTGTTTTATTTTATTTATTTAGAACTCAAAATAACCAGTTCAATTATTTACAAACATTCGATTTTTAATCTGTATTTGGTGTTATCAAATTATATCATACAAGTTGTTATATTTATGCCCATAATGAAGAACCATGTATTTAAAGTGATTTATGATAATGCATTTATAATATATTATGTTAGTCATACTTCCTAAAACAGTGGGAAGTATATCTATTTTTTAAATGTTTGCATTTGCATGTTTGCAAAATCCATCAGATTACATTTATTTACACTTCTTTTCCGCATTGAATCTGATGGATATTTGGCATCGTCTAAGGCTGTACCTGGAGCCAAGGACAGAGGGTAGGAGACACGTCTTTGCACAGAGAGCAGGGAGGATATGTAATTTGTTGCCTAGCCAAACACATTTTGAGATCAATTTGTGACTAGGGAATGGACAGGCATTGATGGGATCAATGCCTGCCTCTTGTTTGTATTATCTCCCTGTGGCAGGGCGGCCCTGCATGTGTAAATAATATGTTTTTGTTGGATTTCACGTTTGCTTATGACAGCACATTACGAGTGCAAGAAAAGAAGAAATAAAACTAACAGTGAATTAAAGAGCAGTGTTTTGATACTGTACATTTAGTCATTCTTTACATTTAAACAAATGCATATAGTTTACTACAGGACAAATACGTTTTGTATCATTAACTGGAACAAAACTGTCTGTGTCATTGTCTAAAAAAAGGCATGAATTGTCGACTGATGAGAGCTATTAATTATGTGTTTTTTGTGTGCATTTGTATAAGACTGACTATGTTAAAGAAGAAATTTGGTGACGTTGTTGTTTTGTAACTGAACTGCATCCCTTTAACCACTTCAGCTGCAGGACGTACGCATGTACGTCAAATGAAATAGCACTTGCTGTACCATGCTTACGTCAAGGTTAGCTGTCTAGTCTATGTTTTTTATACATGCCTGTCAGTTGGTGAGTGGTGTGGGTGACAAAGTGAATGTCCAAACTGTTTTAAAATTACCAATAGTCAGTTTTTAATTAATAATAATCACTGTACTGTGTTATTATTTTGTGACATCTTTTTGTTTAGGACTGAAAACCCACCGGTCTACCCCCATACCATTGCTGGTATAGGGTTAAAATGGCAGTTTTTCAGTCCCAAACAAAAAGGTTTCACAAAATAAAAACAAAATACAGTAATCCACAAGTGCATGGGAAAGTGCTCCAGTTGTATTTCAGTGGTGCTCTGTGGTGCTGCTAGTTATGCTGTGCTCTGTGGTGCTGCTAGTTGTGCTGTGGGGTCCGTGCTGGCTCCGTGGCTGCAGCTCCCGACTCGCTAGTGCTCTGCTACACAAATAAACAAAAAAAAACACAGTGCTCTGGCTGTGTCCCCTTTGTACTGAGATTTGCAGCTCAGATTCCTTCTCTCTCTGTCTAATGCACTAAGGCAGTGTTAGTAATGTGATATGTATTTTGAAGTCGGGAACGAGAGATCGAAATCATCAGGTGACTTAATTATCCAATTGCGTTTTTGGTATTCCTTTTATATATTGTGTGCGTAATTTTGTACATACTTTACATAAACAATTTTCTGTTTTGTATATAGAATGTTTATTTCACTGGGTATACATTTTGCTAACTGTAAGAAAATCGTGATTAAAGTTGCGGTTTCAGAGCGGTCATAAATATAAACAGTTATATATAGTTTTCAAGATGGGATTTTGTTCATAAACAACAAGAAATACAAATAGATAACCAGAACATAACTTCTTAAGACTCCCTCTTTATCACCATTTGAAATACAGCGTTTTATGCTGAGTTTCATTACAAGTGTTGCAGCTAACAATAATGATGTATAACATACAGTACTTGCGTAACAGTAAAAGCTCACTCACAAAATTGAACAGCCACTACAGTATTTGCAAAAAGGCAATAAACCTTCAGTCACAACATTTAACAGTAAGTAAGTATAGTACTTGCATCACGGCCCACAGTCTTCTTTCCCGTTGCTAACCATAGCAACGGGAAAGAAGATCACTGATTGGCTAGAGAGGATGACAAGGCATACCAATCCCCCACTAGCAAAATACAATGTAAGAGTGACATTCTCTTTTCTGTTTCAGTTTATTTTTCATGTAAATAAATATATGGTTTGTTTTTGTTGTTCATACAAAAATAAAATGGAAATAAAATGTCTGTCTTGCTTTATTGAATATGAGTATCTAGTACACAGGAGCGTGAGGGGTTAACAAAAATATTATAAATGTATTGACTTTTTTCCAAATATTATTATTTTATACCAATGTCAGCGGTAAAGATACCAATAATTTCAAAATCTGGTACCTGGAGTGCACATTCATTTTTGTATCTGGAGTTGAAGAGGTTAAGACCGCCCACGCAGCATCTGACAGGCTGCACAAAATTTCAGTTTATCAGCCGAGATGATTATTGGTTGTTAGTTGCATTGGAAATTAATTCTATCCTGTCGTTACTTGGTAAAGCCCAGCCACGCAGCATTTGACAGGCTGCACAAAACGTGACAATAAGCGAGTTTGTGAGATGATATTAACAGAGGTAATTTCTCAAAGAATCTATGGTGCATGGCGAGTGGCTTTTCAAAACTTGTGATAATAAACGGGTATATGATATTAAGCAAGGTAATATAAAACGGGTTCATCTGTACATACAGCTTTGTAGTTTTCCATATACTTTGAAAAATGTGACATTTGAATTTTTTTATTATTATTATTACAGCACACATCTTAACCTAGGCTATACCGTATAATGGGCGGATACTTTGTTTGGGCTTTATTGGCTATTTTGATTGGAACGACAATAATACTTCCACCAATCAGAGGGTTGCATACAGTACTGTCAGACTGGTATACAGAACAGATTAAAGAAGTGCTGGACAAGAGAAATAATGTGTCAGATATCAAAGTGGATATGAGAATGGCAGTGATGAAGCCAAATTGCTTGAAAACATTAAAAGTAGACCAGACATTTCCATCAATGGATTTAAAAAATATGGAATTGATGATGCGATCAGAAACCCAGAGGCAGTGTAAATTGCCTGCTACTGTAGTAGAACTGTTCTTTTTTATGTTAAACATTTTTGTGTTCTTATTTTAGAAGGGTTTAATTAAGTAACAGACAAAATTGTTTGTGTTGAAAGTCTGTAACAAAATGATTGATTGTCATTGTCGATACATTGTAGATACGACTATTAATGCAGGCATCGTCCAAGTATCACAAAGTCCAGAAACAAAACAAAACGTTAAAACATTTTACACAGTGTAAAACTGAGCTGATTTTGCCAGTGCTAACCTAGTTTGAAATTATTTCAAAACAAATAAAAGCATTTTCGTTTTCGGCTTTATTGTTAAAGATTTCACACGTAGCAATACTGCCCTACAATTACTGCATGGTAGTACTGTGATCTGTGTTATGTTGTGAACCATAGTTTTAAAACTTAGTGACAGCAAATGCTTATCATAAAAGTTTACTAGTTCTTAAAATTAAGGGCCATATAAGAACGATAAATACTGTAACTGATTAGAAGGCCTTCTTTGATGTTGCTGCAGTTACATTGTAGATGCTATAACGAGTTACTGTAAATGAGATACTGTTTTAGCAGACATCATTAAGTAAACATTTATTTAAATATTTTTGTAATTAAAAGTATAAATGCAAAACTTTTTTTGTGAACGTGCTGTGAAAAAAATCCCCCAACGTATAAATCTGCTGAATTTAATACCAGCCAAAATTTCCCGTTATACGGTATATATTAACATAAAACAAATCTTTCTGCTGACACATCTCTAGGCATGTCAAAGTTTGTAGATGGCACTGTGCTTTTTAAGCTTGCATATTTTTGGATGAAGTTCGCTGCCATCTGTAATGTATGTATGTAAGCGTTGGTCACAATTGGTAAACTGTAATTTGCAGTGTTAAGTTTGCTCTTATTAAAATGCATCGGTGGCTGATTCGTGCAAAAAAAAAAAAAAAGAAAAACAGCAGTGACATACAGAGAAGCTGGATTTTTCTTACCAGCATGTGTGTGTGTGTGTGTGTGTGTGTGTGTGTGTGTGTGTGTGTGTGTGTGTGTTGGGGGGGGCGCGGTCCAAAAAGTTTGCGAACCGCTGCCAGGCTTGTCCTTTATTAGCTGGCTTACTGTTAGAAGACACTACTGTATACATGAAATCGGATTTATTACTGTGAAATCTGATAAGCAAACGGAGAGATAAGATAAGCTGTAGCTGGTAAAATAGGGTCAGCTGAGGAAATAAATCCTTTTATAATGGTGAAGGTAAACCTTTCTGTTCATAAATCAAAGTAGATACCACCAAATCAAACACAGATGGTGAGAATACACTTGTAAGTAACACATTGAATCACAGGTGGTTGATTCTCAGGATAACAAATGAGCATGTATGTCGTTCTTGTTCCCTGAAGAAAACCTTTTCTGTGCATTATGCAGTTTAAAGTCAGATAAAGGCAGATTTAGATTTAAATATAACTCACTATGGAAGCAACAGAACCCACAACGACTCAGAATGATTGCAAACACCATCAAATAATAAGGGAAATGTAAAAAAAGCAATACTGTAGTGAAGCAATATACTCTTTCATTTATTAATTAATTTATGAATGTATGTATTTATTTATTCAACAGAAGCTGGGAGTGAAAGCCTTGACATATTATTGAATACATAATAATAATAATAATAATAATAATAATAATAATAATAATAATAATAATAATAATAATAATACGATCTACAAAACATTACTGCTGTCACTGAGTAATGGAATCACCAGATATTGTTTACTGTGCTGACGTCTATTGACAACATAATCTAATGTTTTCTTCTCTGTAGTGGGTTGTTTTTAATAGCTAAAGTCTGTATTGCAAGGTCTTTCTCTGGAAGTTTATTGTATTTTGGTTGGAGGGAGTTAAGGATTGTGCTAAAAAAAATTAACAGCTTAAAAAAACATTAACAGCTAAAAAAAAAATATGTGGGTATTTTTGTTTTTGTCACTAACATTACATCCTCTACTTTCTTCTTCATGTTCCGCGCTTGTTTTTAAATTATCCTAATTAAGTATGGCTCGGTTACCAAAATAGCTGAATTTGATATTTCAATTTCATTTTAAATGACCTATTAATGTGTAAAAATGTGGATTTTGAGCGAACAGCTGCAGATACCATTGGGAAAAATAATTCTGAAGGCAGCTGTTAAAATGTATTTTTAGAAGTATCACACATACTTTGCCAAACTACTGAAAGAATATGGAAATAGCAAGAATGAATCCCTTAGCATAATGTAAGCATGGAGTCATTTTTGGAGTCATTACTAATCTTTTAGTAACAACCTGTAATGGGGGAAAAATAGCAAAGACTGTGTACACGTGATGATTTCAGAAGCCACTGTGTAAACCTTTTAGGGGCAGCCCATTGAACCTGGATGTTTTTTTTATTGCCTTGCCAGTACAATGAAATCTGCCTCTTTTTTTAAAAAAACATATGTAACCTTTTGTGGTTTAGGAGGTAGGAGCTGGGGCTCCTCTCCCGTTCTGTCCCGCCAAAATATCCGTCAATCTCCCTATTTAAACCCCAAATCATGCCCTTATTCTATGTTTTGCTTTTTCGTTTGTGCATCGCTACACAGCCCTGAAGACTGACTCAATCATTTAAATGTAAGATTAACAATTTAGATATACAATGGTTACTCGCCTGCTGCACTTTTCTTTCTCTTCGTAATCCGAATTCTCGAATGGTGACTGCATTTCTCCTTCTGGAAATCCTTCAACTCAAAATCCAAGCAAAAAATATTCAAAGAAATCTTTGTCCTGCCGCTTCTCTTCCATCTGACAACACCACTGACTCATCTACCCTCGACACCGCTGGACCTGCTGCCTCAACCTCTGCTGATCCTGCTCCTGCCGTTCCAGCCATCCAGGTTTCCGATGCTACTAATCTCCTCTGCCACTATAAACGTCTTTGCCACCAGGTTGATTCTCCAGCTTGGCTTTTCTTTTTTTAAAGACAAGCTTCTGAAAGCACTCTTTTTGAGATGGAATTTCGAGTTCCGACAAGGAGCAATCGGAATTCTTTATTTACTTTGTACTGCCAGTCCATCTCAGCGGAAGTTGTCTTTGCTCTTCACACGTCAGTTCAGCAAACTGGGCTTGTAAGCGTATACTCCTCCCTTGTCATGAGTGCTCCCGATCCTGCTCTTTATACTTCACTTCTGTTTCACCCATCTTGAAATCACTAGTGATATCAAGCATCTCATTCAGCCTCTCAACTCCACCATTTCTTCAGTCACCAACCACCTGGATGTCCTTTAATAACAGGATTACTCGCTTAGAACCAGCAGCCCTCCCTTCCCCCACTTCAGCCATTGCAGGTGCACCTGTCAAATCCACCCCTCCCACAACACCCACCCTTGCTGTCGAGCTGGCAGTATTCACTCTCGCTTCCTTGTCTAGATCTGGCTCCTGCTGTGCTTCTGTGGTCCACCGGCACTCTCTCTCTCCATAGTTTAGACACAATATTATTGAAGGTAAAGACATTAACCTAGTCTTCATTCTCATGTCTACTTTAGAATTGTTTACTGTGAAGGTCTGTCTGTCACCCTTAAATCCAGTGACCCTCGGCTCTTTAAAAATCTTACATCTTAATTTGTTCATGCTTTTTCCATTCTCCGTGATGTTCTTTGTAAAGTTTATCCCTACTGCCAACAGGAACTAATTTGTTCAATATTGTTGACCTGTCTGTCAGATACAGCAGTACCATCTTTTATCAATATCATAAACCGTTTTCAGCCAAAGCAGCCCCACACTGGATAATACACTCATAGACTGGTCCAACCTGATCTCTTTTTTAGTTGCCTCTGAACAAATGCTTGTGGTGTATGCACTTCCACCACCCACTCTACATCTCTCTGCCCAAAAGTTGCCTCCACATTGATTTCAACTTACTCTTCATCCGCTCTCAACTCTCCTCCCCGCATCAAGAACTGCCTTGCTGGCTCTATCCCTAGCCACTCTTCAGCCCCTCCTCCTACTTCTGTTCTTAAAGATATCCACAGCCGCCCCATTAAATTCACTGGTGGCAAACAACTATGTCATAATTTCAATTCTTCTTTCTGCTCAGCCAAACAATGCTGTTTCCTTTACATAAGCAGCTTTTGTGGCGACGCTCACACATGCTCCATCTGCCTGCCTTCCTCTAAATGACAATCATCCCTCCTCATAGCTTCCACTTCCATCATCATCCCTGCCTCGTTTGAGGCTTTACAAAAACACCCTGATCGCAATTTTGTTTCTTACCTCATTTCTCCCTTTGTTGCAAAAAACCTTCAATCTCCACTAATGCACTTACTAGCTGCTGATGCACTTTCTTGTCTTCAGGTCTCCTGGTTCAGACATTTGGTTCCCTCAAGTCATCCGTTCCTCCTGCCTGTTCCAAAATTCAGAGGGTTCCTCTCACCGTGGGGTTTTTCCTTTTCACTGAATGGTCTTTAATTCCCACATCAGATGGGGGAATTAAATATATCAATTAACCTCTATTTCTTTCCTTTGTATTGGTGCCACAGCTGTGGGGAGCCGGAGATTCTCTTTAGGGGGCAAGTGAAGCTCACTTCCCAACCATAGAGGCTCAGCCACGCTGGCCTTGTCCTCCACCAGGAAGATAAAAAGCACAAAACTACTACAGAATTCAATTTTGAATTAATCGGCTACAATGCTACAGCTGCTTCCAAAACAAGCTTGGCAACCAATAAGCATTGCTAAGGGAATGCAGGATGCTCTTTGTTACCGTGCCTTACCGCAGAGAGTGTTGACTGCAGATTGATTGCAGTGAATTTTCAATCAGCTCAGCCTTTTATCCCACTACTACCACCAAATTCAATAGAGCACTTAAATACGGTCGTAGATGTTATGAGAGAGACAGAGGTTGTCTTTGAAATGACTTTAAAAGTAATTATTTTGAACAAAAAACATTAATAATTTCAAAATTATTAATTCATTTATTTATTTGTCTTAATGGTGTAGACAATACACCTACAAGCAAAAAAAGGAAACAATTAATTGCTACAATATTTAATAAACACGTCTAAGCTACTTTACCCAGAAGGTAAGGACTCAACCTAGGAAATTTGTGTCTGGATTCAGGGGCGCCCGACCAGTCGTGCTCCTGAAAGCACAATGAGGTGAACTATGCCCTGCTGATTCAACTCTGTCACAGCCAGGATTGCCAACTCAGCATGGCAAACAGGTTGAGAACCTCTGAATTGTAGTATTTGTTTTAGGAAATGCTGAATTGAGCAAAGATTCATCAACGTTAAAAAGCTGTAAAAAGTACAACCAACATAATTAGTCTAAAAATAAAATCTTAAGGAAGAATAAAAGCAGATGGTTAATGTTTAATAAAGGCCAGGTTGTTTATTTTTAACACAGTAGCTTATGAACAGTGTAGTAGCTGATGCTGCCACTGGACATGTTCCAGTACAGGTAACAGGTTGAAGAAAACTGGATACACATGAAAAACATTTTAGTAATACATTAGGCTGACTTGGCTATTCAAAAAATGCTTAGTAAACATCTGTTGTACACAAATCTATTTTTGTTCTATGTACTTTGGACTTGTGATCCTTTATGTGGTCTGCAATGTGTGTGTGTGTGTGTGTGTGTGTGTGGGTGGGGGGGGGTCTACAATACAGAAGTATTCTAAAGTAATGAGAAAACTATAAAAATAAAATACCTTTGAATATTACAGTATATAAAGAGACTTATTTTAGATTAATTAGATATCAATATATACTGTATATAGCTTCTATGTTTTTTATTAGACAGATAATGCCCATATTGAACTTACTACAAGCTAAATATTCACTGTGACATAACAATAAATTTACACACATTTGGACTAAACCGCCCTTTTCCCTGTTCATATATGGAGTTTTACTGATTTTGTATGACCTAGGAAATGGCTTTGAACTGTTTTAAAAAGCCAAGCTGCTTTACAGAATTGTGGTATCTTCTGAATTCCTCCTGCAATCCACTTAATGACGTAAAGAGTACCATAATAGTTACCTTTTCGTTTGGCCCCTCACACAAGCTGCTAGTTTTTCAACTGTGTGCTTATTCTAGCAATACTTTAATTGGTGTTATCATATCAATATGTATATAAGATCTAATTTAAGACCCAGTCCGCGTTGTACTTGTTTGATCAGATATGGGAATAACTGACAGAATCAGTTGCAATTCTACTAAACTGCCCTGTTTTTCATCAATCATTCCTCTTAATTCAAGGTAGTGTTAGGAATTGAACAAGACGCAGTACCTGATATTGGAATCAGTGATAATGTATTTACAAGTAGCAGAACGTATAATTAAGAAGAAAGCCCCCCACATGGAATTTTTAATTTGTTTTTCTTTTTTATTTCCATTATATTTGCAATCATTCTGAGTAGTTCCGTGTGCTGTTGCTTAAATATTGTGTTTTACTGATTTTTTTTATGACCTGGGATCATGTTTTGAACTGGTTTGAAAAGCCCAGCTTCTTCAAAAAGTTCTTGGAACTTCTAATTTCTCTTGTACTCATTCCAGTAATTATAGATAGTATCTCCATGGTTACCAGTAGCTTCTATTAGTTGATCCATCACTGAAACCTCTTTGTTTTTTGAAAGTGTGGGTTATTTCAAGTAATACTTAGAAGGGTCAATTTGACTTAGTGTTATAACAACCCTAAGTGCATGCAATCCAATTTACTGCCCAGCCTGTGCTTTTTAGGTCAGAAAGGGATACACTGAGTCACCTGACATAATCTGATTGTTCTGATTTTTAGAGCTGCATCATGATGGGGTCAAAGGATGCTACTGGTAGCCATGGAGTTGCTATCTACTAACTGGAATGAGGAAGCAAGAGGAATTAGACGTTCCAGCATATTAATGGAACTAGGCTTTCTAAATTTAAGTATTTTCCTAGGTCATGGGGGGAAAAAACTGAATAAAAAAAATGTTTGAGTAATTGCGCTCAGAGAACAATTGGGAATGTTAAGATGTCATTTGAAGCTACTTTGCAGCGTTTGAAGGTCACATTCTTACCAATAAGAATGTGAAACAAACAAAAAAACACTGGACGCTGGGTGGCTGAAAGGACTGGAACTAGGTTAGGGACCCTTTGACCTCGAGGTCACTGGATCAAACTGACCTAAGGTTGTTAGTGATTGAAACTCATGTAAATCTATTGGTGGCCTCTGAGAAAAGAGTTATGGTAGTCTCACCATGCAAACATCCCAGTTGGCACTAATGGGCACCCCTTTGCAGACAGTATGGAGAATGAATTGCCCTCTGACCCCCTGAGACCCTCCAAGGCAGGCTAGAGGCATGCTGAAAAGACTGCATTATCACTGACTGCAGTCAACCAGCTGTCTGGATAGATATACAGATAGAGGAGTTCAGGCTCCGATGCTATCAACTATTTCATAACGCAAGCAAAAAATAAATAAATACGTTTTAGAAAGTAGAAAAATCTAGTTGTTACTTTATTTTGTTTTCTCACAATTTGATTGATAAAAGAAGCCGTTTAATGTCACAGCATAGCCCTGTTTATTTATTTATTTCGTTTTTAAATGAGTAATTATATATCCTGCCGGTGAACCACAAACTACGGTATTAATTTTGCCATCGCTATTCTCTTACTTCCCTTTCTCTCAAAACAGACAACTCAACTGTTCATTCCACTCATCCTGTTTCCTTGGTTTGGCTAGTCAACGCTCACGAAGCATACAGGAGAACTAGTTCTGTAAAGGAATGTGACCTATGTCACTGGGAGCAAAGTAAATCTCCACGTCTTAGAACTGATGGCATGCTTTGAAGACTTTTGAGTTTAGGAGTTTCTATGAATGACCTTTAACCTTAATTATTCTGCAACACCAAAGCAGCTGCAACAAAGAACAAAACAAAACAGCCAAACTGTAGGACAAAGAGTGACGAATCTCTCCCTCATCGTTTTTCTATGCTCTTTCTTTACAATTAAGCCATTACTTTTGAAGCTGTGGTGAATGTGGTTTTCGATCACATTCTTTTGTATCAATTCATTAGTATTCATTATTTAAACATGCGGCTAATATAGAAGAAAATAAGACCAGCCGTGACCAGAATGAATTGCACTCTCTTGATGGTACGGTAAATTAAACCATGTAAATTGAAAGCTTTTTTTTCTATCAGAGACGGGTAATAAATTAACAGTTTTTTAGGCCACCTGTGTCCCATTTCAGGTTTCCTAAAGGACTAAATAAGGAGCACAAAAACAAGTATGTCTGCTGTTGTGGTCACAGAACTGTGCATTCATTACCAGATATTAATAAAAATAATAATAATAATAATAATAATAATAATAATAATAATAATAATAATAATAATAATATGCTTAGCTTTTAGTAACTCTGCACTTTTCAACCATAACATCAGATTCCATTACTGTAAATGACTTGAGTGGATGTAAGGCCCAACATTAAAATAATTGTTTGAATGAACACATTAGGTTTCAGCTCCAGACCAGCTCAGTTATTGTATATTAGTTGTTTTAAATTGGTTTATTCTAACAGCTGATGGCGGATTAATATGTATGTGATTTAAAAAATGAGATCCCCACTGTCCATAAATTGTATTTATGGAGAGTCATATGATCGCTAGGAACCAATCAGAGAGCTTGGTCTGCACACCCAGTTTTATAAGGAGACATATCTTCATAGAGAATGGTGAGGGTATGGAATGGGTTACCTATTCATATTGTTGATGCTGAATCACTGGGATTCTTTAAGATCCAACTTGACACATTTTTTTGATCAATCGGCAACATCCTCAGTGCTGATTAAGAAACATCTGCAAATTATAACAGTAACGCTAAATACACTTTTCAATTTTGTAATATATAATCTTTCTTCTCTAAGTAGCTGACAAATGTAATTGGATAGATAGCAATGACATAATAGGTACCTGACAAAGTGAAAAGCAGATGTAGGGGGGAAGGGGTGGAGTCCCTTCGTGAAAACCCGAGTAATCATTTTGATTTAATTAAGAGCAAAAAACTTTGCTTTGCAAAGATCTGTACTGTTTTTCCTGTCCTGTCTGCCATTTCTGGTTATTTGATAGCAGAAAGTGTACTTGCTTCTGTAACGTGGGTTTATCACTGTTTTTACCCATGTTGATCATTATTTAAAGCTCTTAATCATTCTATGTTGAGTCCTCTTTTTGTGTGTATAAAAATGTAGTGATTAGAAGCTCACCGTGTTTTGTCTGTATAGTCCGTTTTGTTTGTCTGTTTATTTTGGCCTCAAGTGCCGTGTCCTGTTTTCTGTTTGTTCAACCTTTTTATTTATTGGTTATTAAACACTGAGTGCAGCCATTGCACTCAGTTTCACTCATCACCACCGTCTGTCTGTGTGTTTTCTTCCGGGTCTGACGTGTCACTACCAGCCAGCCTTGTGACATATGGTTGTCAGAAGCGGGATAACAGCGCCCCCCAGACTCAGGCCGGAAAGAGTACCGCAGTTTCTTTTGGAAAAAAAAAATGACAATGGCAGACGACGCCAGGAAACTACGGGACTGGATCCTGGACAATGCTGGGCTGGAGGCCCAGTCGATGCCCATAGCCACCCAGATCCTGTGGCTGATAGACAGGGAGCGATGGGAGGCCTATGGGAGGGAACACACCCTAAGCACCTGGGAGGAAGGTGTGGAGTTGGTCCTCAGCTACCTGGAGGCAGTTATAAGTGGAACAGCAGCCCAGGTATCAGGGTCTCCAGCAGGAGGATTCATGGCCAGCTGCACTTTCCTAGAGATGGGGGAGGAGCCTGAACGTCCTACGTCTGAGTGGGAGGAGCCTGAACGTCCTACGTCTGAGTGGGAGGAGCCCGAACATCCTACGCCTGAGTGGGGGGAGCCCAAACATCCACAGCCCAAGAGGGGGGAGTCGATGCGTCCACAGCCCAAAAGGGAGGAGTCGGTGCGTCCACAGCCCAAAAGGGAGGAGTCGGTGCATCCACAGCCCAAAGAGAGGGAAGTCAGGGCTTCCACAGCCCTAGGACCCAAGCTGCCAGCAGAGGGAGAATGCCTGCTGGTTCCACCTCCACCAGCAGAGGAAGAATGCCTGCTGTCCCCATGTCCACCAGCAGAAGAAGAATGCCTGCTGTCCCCGTGTCCACCAGCAGAGGAAGCATGCCTGTTGGTTCACCTGCTGCTGCCGTCCCGAGAGCCAGAAGGGGAGGAGTTACAGGCTCAACCCCCTGAATTTTTCTGGTGGGGAGAAGGGCAGGATGCTGGTGTCCCCCCAGCAGCCTCTATTTATGCTGCTGAAGGGAGCACGGCACACACCAGCCCAGCTGCCACAGCAGAGGGAGCCAGCACCGCCACAGCCTCCCTCTGAGTGGCCAGCATCAGCCCCATCGCCACTGCCTCCACCACAGTCCCCTGCAAGAGAGGCAGAGCCGCACCAGTCCCCTGCAAGAGAGGCAAAGCCGCACAAGTCCCCTGCAAGAGAGGCAGAGCCGCACCAGTCCCCTGCAACGTCAGGAGACTACACGCTGCTCCCACCTCCATCGTCAGAAGACTACACGCTGCTCCCACCGCCATCGCCAGGAGACTACACGCTGCTCCCACCTCCACTACTTCCGCCACTAGGAGCAGAGCAGCAGGAGCTGCCTCTGCCTCCGCCACCGCCAGGATCAGAGGAGCAGGAGCTGCCTTTGCCTCCGCCACTGCCAGGAGCAGAACAGCAGGAGCTGTCTCTGCTTCCCGCACCTCCACCACAGGGAGTACGGTGGCCGGAGCCCAAGAAAGGGGAGCTACCGGCTACGAAGAAAGGGGGAGAGGTCAGGAGAACAGCATCCCCCGCAGCAATTTCGCTGCAGGAGTGGACCAGCATGCTGTCAGCCGTGCCACTACCGGCAGGGGTGCTGACAGCATTGCCAGCCATGGGCCCACTGAAGCCTCCCTTCCCAGCCCGAGACTTTGTCCTGGACTGCTGGGTTTTTAAGGGGGGAGGTGGCCGTTGAGGCCATGTGTGCTGCGCACAAGGGGGGGTATATGTGGCAATGTGCTCCGCCCCTGTGTGCATTTCTGTGTTGTATGTTGCATGTGTTAATGTTGATGTATAGAGATTGGTACACGGGATATAAATGGGTCTGTGTTTCACGTGGTATTTAAATGGTATAATTGTATTTAGGCACGGGATTGTACATCACTGCACGTGCATTTAAAGTAAGTAATATGCGCGCACGAGGTTGCACATAATTAATTCATGTGCTGGGATTCAAGTGAATAATTAATTAGTAATTGAATCCCAGCACAACAGTATAAATAGATGCACATTTCATTCACTCAGGGTTGGGTGTTCAGTGAGTGGAGAACGGGATTGGAGATGGAGGTAATAATAATAATAATAGTTAAAAATAGAAGCGCACCGTGTTTTGTCTGTATAGTCCGTTTTGTTTGTCTGTTTATTTTGGCCTCAAGTGCCGTGTCCTGTTTTCTGTTTGTTCAACCTTTTTATTTATTGGTTATTAAACACTGAGTGCAGCCATTGCACTCAGTTTCACTCATCACCACCGTCTGTCTGTGTGTTTTCTTCCGGGTCTGACGTGTCACTACCAGCCAGCCTTGTGACAATGACACACAGCATCCCACCCATTTTGAGGCTACATTAGTCAATACCAACACAGTAGACCTTGGAAAGCATGACGTAAGGTAAGCTTTTTTTATCTTTTACAAAATTACACGTAGGCTTAGCCATCGTAGCCTCTTATGACAAGCCACCATTGATTGTGAGCACTATTTATTTCACTATTTATGTCTGGCTGGGTCTGCTCTGGGGATTGGTGAATAAGGTGATCAGAGGTGAGTTTATCTGGTAAACTTTGTCCCCAGTTTGTCAGTCATTGGTCTGCCTGTGCTTGCTCTTGTTTTTTGTTTTCTAGTGCAAAAGAAACTTCACTATAGAGGACTCAAGATTTCAGCCATCGGATGTTCTGTGAAAACCTTATTTCTTCCTGTTAAAATAAATTATCCGGACGAGCATAACTATAACTGACTCTGACTTTCATTTAGTAGTTGTTTTTATATTCCATACCTCTTTGAATTCATATTAAAGGTTCTATTCCTCTATAAACTATAGATGGTGTAGTCGAGGTTCTCTCTCTCTCTCTCTCTCTCTCTCTCTCTCTCTATATATATATATATATATATATATATATATACAGACGTGCTCAAATTTGTTGGTACCCTTACAGCTCATTGAAATAATGCTTCATTCCTCCTGAAAAGTGATGAAATTAAAAGCTATTTTATCATGTATACTTGCATGCCTTTGGTATGTCATAGAATAAAGCAAAGAAGCTGTGAAAAGAGATGAATTATTGCTTATTCTACAAAGATATTCTAAAATGGCCTGGACACATTTGTTGGTACCCCTTAGAAAAGATAATAAATAATTGGATTATAGTGATATTTCAAACTAATTAGTTTCTTTAATTAGTATCACACATGTCTCCAATCTTGTAATTAGTCATTCAGCCTATTTAAATGGAGAAAAGTAGTCACTGTGCTGTTTGGTATCATTGTGTGCACCACACTGAACATGGACCAGAGAAAGCAAAGGAGAGAGTTGTCTGAGGAGATCAGAAAGAAAATAATAGACAAGCATGGTAAAGGTAAAGGCTACAAGACCATCTCCAAGCAGCTTGATGTTCCTGTGACAACAGTTGCAAATATTATTAAGAAGTTTAAGGTCCATGGAACTGTAGCCAACCTCCCTGGGCACGGCCGCAAGAGGAAAATCGACCCCAGATTGAACAGAAGGATTGTGTGAATGGTACAAAAAGAACCAAGGATAACTGCCAAAGAGATACAAGCTGAACTCCAAGGTGAAGGTACGTCAGTTTCTGATCGCATCATCCGTCGCTTTTTGAGCGAAAGTGGGCTCCATGGAAGAAGACCCAGGAGGACTCCACTTTTGAAAAAAAACATAAAAAAGCCAGACTGGAATTTGCTCAAATGCATATTGACAAGCCACAATCCTTCTGGGAGAATGTCCTTTGGACAGATGAGTCAAAACTGGAGCTTTTTGGCAAGTCACATCAGCTTTATGTTCACAGACGAAAAAATGAAGCTTTCAAAGAAAAGAACACCATACCTACAGTGAAACATGGAGGAGGCTCGGTTATGTTTTGGGGCTGCTTTGCTGCGCCTGGCACAGGGTGCCTTGAATCTGTGCAGGGCACAATGAAATCTCAAGACTATCAAGGCATTCTGGAGCGAAACGTACTGCCCAGTGTCAGAAAGCTCTGTCTCAGTCGCAGGTCATGGGTCCTCCAACAGGATAATGACCCAAAACACACAGCTAAAAGCACCCAAGAATGGATAAGAACAAAACATTGGACTATTCTAAAGTGGCCTTCTATGAGTCCTGATCTGAATCCTATCGAACATCTATGGAAAGAGCTGAAACTTGCAGTCTGGAGAAGGCACCCATTAAACAGCTGGAGCAGTTTGCTCAGTAAGAGTGGGCCAAACTACCTGTTAACAGGTGCAGAAGTCTCACTGAGAGCTACAGAAAACGTTTGATTGCAGTGATTGCCTCTAAAGGTTGTGCAACAAAATATTATGTTAGCGGTCCCATCATTTTTGTCCATGCCATTTTCATTTGTTTTATTATTTACAATATTATGTTGAATAAAAAATCAAAAGCAAAGTCTGATTTCTATTAAATATGGAATAAACAATGGCGGATGCCAATTACTTTTGTCAGTTTCAAGTTATTTCAGAGAAAATTGTGCATTCTTCGTTTTTTGTGGAGGGGTACCAACAAATTTGAGCACGTCTGTATATTCTTGAAACTGATGACTGCTATATTTCTAAAAAAAATTGGTTAATAAAGTGAATCCTTACCTAATCCTTACCAATGGGACAATACACAGTGGCACTGCGTTTTATAGCTTTTGAATTTAAGGTATCATTTAAGGGGAAATGGCACTGGCTACTGAACGTCCTTTTCATATCTCCTGAATTAATTAAGTTGAGTCCAGCAAACCCATTTCAACTGGAATTGAGCACAGGCCTCCAGAGATCAGAGGCAAGAACATTTGCCAGCTGCCACATAGCCCCTACTGAAGTTGTGGTTCTATCAAAGTTCGCTATGAGGGAAAAGCATTAGGTTGGTGGCCCTAGTTTGCCAAAGACGCCATGTTTTAATTATCAAACTCTGTAGGGATCGTAAACAACATTCCAGTAAATTGTGAGGCAAGAATAAAATGATGTCAAATTAAGATTTCACCAATGCCATATCCTTTCTATTGGCCAATCATCTTTAACTATAAAAAAAAACAACAAAGAGGTTTATGACACAGTTCATTTCCTAACAGGGAAACTATGCACAGTATGACTGCATGCAAAGGAAACTCCAATGTCTTTGATTATTTAGGTTACAAGGTTACAGTGGTTTGGCCTGAGCCTCTGTCTGGATTTGAAAAGTCTATTTGTCACTGTAAAACCGGTTGCCATATTAAGGAAAACAAAAACTTACTTGGCTATTTGGAGGTCCTTTATTAACAGTTACTGTCAATAAATAATTGTTTGGTTATGTACATTTTTATTACATTAATTCAGGATATGTAAATTGACAATAATCTACACAAAACAGCTAGGTACTTTTACTGTAGGGTCTGATTGCAGCTACGCTATGGGAGTGAGTTTGAACTACTACATACCCATACTGAACTGAAACAACTAAAGTATGACATACATTAGGAGGTTGTATGGTACCGAAATACTGGAATACATTCAAAATATATGAATGTTTTACTGAACCCTTGGTTCTTCTAAATTGACATGTGACAGGATAGCCTAGACTGTCATGCAGCTTGGCAGATAATGACCTTTGGCTCACTAGATTCTCAAAGTTATTTACTCCAAAATTGACATTAGTGCAAATTTTGTTTTAAATGAAACAATTAAACTTATTACAATTCAAATAACTAATACAATCAATAAGTAACAGCTTAAGACTATTTTTAAGCCCTTAAATAAAATGGCTGTTTATTTCTGATTTAGTGCATTTTTTCCCCATAGAAAGATGCTAATAATGATTTGGCTATAGCTTTGTGAATCTAGCCCTTAATTGTCTGCCAACAAAAAATAAACAAACCGATCAGGCTATTTAAAGGGGAGACACAGCTTCACATTATACAAACACTTTTACAGGCTCAGAGAAACTCTCTAGATGCAGCGCTTGTCTTCAACACTGATAAGCACCTCCAGTAGCACTTCTGTCAGAGTAAATTAAACAACCCCCCTCAAATGCACAAGAATGTATTACTCAGATCCTGATGCATACGGCTGTTCTCAACATACTCAGGGAAGCTTGGCAGTAGCTGTGCCCCCAGTCCAATTTGCATACGTGCTGGTTAACTACTATAACTATCCCACCTCATACAAAATATATTGCCCACAGCACAGACTTGCTACTCACCGCCACTGCAGTACATGACAGGGTACTGTCTCATGGTAATTTAAAGATAATAGCTTACCACTCGCTTGTTGTGGTTGAGGTGTGACGAGGGACCATAGCCTACAGGCAAAACATGGTAAACAATCTAAATGAGAGCTTTTATCTTTTCGGACAGTGTAATTGAATACAACTTATAACACAAATTGAGATGTTATGAAACCACTGCTTAAGGTCCAGTTTCCAATTTCTCCGTATTCATCATCATTATGTGAAGCATCCATAAACTTTTAAGCAACAAAGTCAAGTAGACAGTGCAGCTGAAATGTGACTTAGTTTAAGTGTTACCTGAGAATTATATGAAGCATGTTGCAATATATTATGGACAGTCATTGAGATCAGTTGACCCCTGTGTGTATTTTTTAGAAATTAAACATTATTGGACTGCATTTTTACAGAATGGTAATAAAGAGAATTCAAAGAACTTTATAGATCTTTAGCGGATAGTATGGATTATTGGTTTTTGATCAAGGACTGACTGAAGGACATTTCCTTGAATCACGTTTAGCCTAAATTAAAATAGAAATACACTGTGGTTCAGATGTGACCTTTCCCCATTTTCTTTATTAATGTCACAGAACAACATAGTTATTTATTGCTACTTTTACACTATTTGAAACTTGCTCTGGAGCAATAAATCTGTGTTAAAGTGTAAGAACTTGTACTACACAAAACTCTCAATGGCATTTTTTGAAGTTCCGACATATGCAATATGAGATAAAAAAAATCTGTAACTGTCCCTATCTCTTCCAGTGAACCAGAGCCATATGGCCATCCTGTGTCAATTAAAGAAATTGCAGCTAACAAAATACTTCTGTAAATCTTACCCAGTTTGCACTTCCATTTTGTCAAGAAACACATATTAAAACACACATCTGGAACTGCACCAGATTAAAGGAAGCTTCACACTTTGCTTGCTTTGCCTTCCAGGAAATCTGTTAATACTTTACTTTCTTGTTCATTTAACCGCAGCAGTGTCTTCTGGGTTAAAGCATGCTACTGCTGCAAGCATGTCGGTCAGAAGGGAAAGCAGCTATATTGATAGGAAATAAGCCAGGGAAGGAGTGGGGACAATTTCACCTACAGTTTATTAAATTATATATTCTTGGATATTCTCTATTATATCTATGAAATATCTTTAAATATATATTAGAGATACACAGCCTTGATTTAACTCCATATATGAACACCTTAATGTATTTGGGTGCCGCTATGCTTCTTTATAATTGTAATATACCCTGTTTACACTAGCCATTTTTAAGCCAACACTGAGACGGCTTAGATTATTTTTTTTCAGTGTAAATGAGCCAGCCCAGATCCAGCCATCCTAAAAGTGACCTGCTCCAGAGGGGGTTCAGCGACGGCTTTGGTCTGTTTTTTACGGGGCCAGAACCAGTCTCGGTCTGTGCTTAATTGTACTGGTGGCTCAGATGATAAGAATCTTATAATCTGATCGAACCTAAGCCAGTTCAGGTCTGAGTTGTCAGAGTAAACACACAAATAGAAACTCTTTTCAGGACATATGTATGTGGGTGTCAGAAAGGGAAGTGGAGGATTAAAGTTCAAAAAAAGCTTTTTTAAACAATTCTCTACTCTGAAAAGTTGACTTCAAATATTTTTAAAGACAGGAAACCGGTGACAAGTCAATAAGACTTGTTCCTCTTTAGTTAAATATGACAAGTAATAGTTGCAGAGGTCATGTTGATTAGTGGATTGTGGAAGTCTTGCCTGTTAGCACAACAATATAGTCGTGTAATGGCACTTCATTAAAATAAACGTCTCCGTCTGCATTTCAGCTACAAATCTCAAAGAAGCCAACCTGGCCCTCATGGACCTGTAAAGAAGCCAAATCTTTGTTCCCAGCAGAGAGGCCAGAGAATAAAATGGGCAAAAGATCACAAACATATTAAGCACCAGAGTAATGAAAACAAGCTCAGTGTAATGAGTCAAGGCATATCTCCCTGGCACCCAGGGGATATGTTAGGCTGGTTAACCAAGTGAACAGAATGGAATCCTAACACACCCTTGTCCAGATATTTTAAACTATAGCAATGTAGAATCTATAGAATCTTAGAATAAGCGCAGAGGGCTGTTTTTATTAATTTTGTTTGGGTAGTTTAAGAACTGAAGTTTCATATTCCTAGTTAAAGCAGTGTCAACTCCTTTTATAATCTCAGCTGGTCAGAAACACTAAATGGCTCCAGTCCTATGAAAATAACCAATTTTTGAAGCACACCATATTTTGCAAAAAGAATCTTAAATAACAAAACCAAACGATGGGGTGATTGTGTTTTAAGAAGTTGAATTAAAAAAAAAAGTTGTTTATTTGGTTTCGGTGTTAAGGTTTTGTTTAGAAGTCATGGCTTATATAAAATGTTCATATAATGACATCTTCAGGTAATAAGATTGTTTATCTTTCATCCTGTTCATCCAGTATTATACCCTGTTGTACCCCCGTTTCTCCCCAATTTAGAATGTTCAGTTACGTTTCCTCACACTGCAGCAATCCCACACCAGCTCAGGAGACCTGCAGGTCAGTAGGTGTCCTCCAATCCCATGACTAAGCCAATCACCTCTTTACAACCAGAATCTCTATAGTGGATGTTGGCGAGCTGCTGATTCCTGGAGGACAAAAGCCAGCCCTGTAGGTGTCAACTTTGACCTCACTGAGTGTCAGCAGGGTCAGCTGAAGCACAGTAAAGTAATGAACATGTGAGAGTACCAGAGTTAATGATTTTCTCATTTTAGTGTTTGTTTTGCTTCTGTTTTTGTTTTTTTTGTTTGTTGTTTTTTGCATTTTCCCTGTCTTCTTTCTTTTGGTTGCCAAGAAGCATTTTATTATCATAGGTATTAAACACAAGGTAACATCAGCAAGCTATTTTTACCTCCATCTTGGCACATTTTAATATTGATCAATATCATTTTGTGCCAAAACTAATGGAACAGGTTGTTTCAATATAAGATTGCATCACAGATCCGTGCTCTTCAGAGCTGTACAACATGATAAGAACTAATGACCACATGCCAAGAATGAATTCAGTTACACCCATATCTACGTATGTCACACATTTTAGTATATATCTACAGAACTGCTCATCCACTTATAATCAAACTTGGTATTAACTTTATTTAGCATAAGTTTTCATTGCTAATTTTTTTTATATAATATTCTGTACATACAGCTGATATATGTCAAGACTATGAACTTCATCACACTGATAGCTCTAATTTGGAATTTAGAGCTGTGGAGAGGATGTTACTGAAATACTTGTTATATTATCAAACATGTATTTTAATTTAAAAAAAAAAACCTTGGACTATACTAGTAAATCTCTCCTTGCTTCTGATGCACTTTCATGGACATTGCCTTCTATCCTGTTATTAACCAACCAGCTGCTGACCCCAATGACTGACATGCTTTGCAGCCAGTACGATGCCTAACCCCGAAGAAACTGCTGCGTTTAACCTAGGAAGTGTAACAGATTTCCTGGAAGACAAAGCAAGCAAACTGAAAACTTTTTACCTTCTACCAGATGTATTGTTTTAAAATGAAAATGCTTGTGATATCATATTTTCCTTTGTAAAAGCACATTTGAGACCTTTTAATGAATGGAGATTTATGAAGAATTCTGAAAGTATTTTGTTTGCTACAGCCAGTTTAAGTACTAATTATAGTTTGCCCAAATAATACATATTACTGACTGTAAATGGAGGGCATGTTCAATCCGATGAGTCCTACCCGGTACACTAGAAAACATATCATTGAACCTTTCAATGAAATCTCCCTCTTGCCTCTGTTGTTAGTTGTTCCCTCATCTTAATGTGAACTGTGTCTAGAGGTACACATGTGGGACGAGGTCTACTTCAGCATTTTCTGAAGTAATAAAAAGGACCTCCTGTTCTATCCATGGCTTGAGATTAATACATTTGGTTAGGTCCAGCCTGTGTAGGATCTCATAATTGACCCTAATTACCTCAAATGGTCCCTGCCATTTATCCCAGTTTACTGTCAGATGAGGAAGCAGCACCTGCACTTGGTCTCCAGGCTGAGCCACTTTGAGATTCTCTTTAGCCAATTGACTGACTCATTCTATGCGATCTCTCAGTTGTAGTACATATTTTACTATATTTTTTTAAATTTAGAGGTTGCTCTTCTTTATAAGATCGAGAATGCTTTGGGGC
The DNA here is from genome assembly GCF_902713425.1 of Acipenser ruthenus. Lineage (NCBI taxonomy): Eukaryota > Metazoa > Chordata > Actinopteri > Acipenseriformes > Acipenseridae > Acipenser > Acipenser ruthenus. The sequence continues at coordinate 15,549,092 of NC_081216.1, read as the reverse complement.
TGTCGCTCATATAATAATTCAAAAGGAGAAAAACCTGTAGATGCCAAGGTCTCGAACCACAAATAGAAGGTAAGGTAGCATTTTTCCCAATTGTGAGAATCTCTGTAGAATGGCATCTCTACATGCTGATAGTCCTTGGCCTACTCCAGACTGTGCTTCATAAGCAGCTTGGGCCTTCCCCTGCTCAACAGTCCTGTGGCCACCCTGCTGTAGTAGTAATAATAATAATCTTTATTTTATATATCACCTTTCATGTGCACATCTCAAGGCGCTTCACGAGAATAAAAACAAAATTAAACAATTGGCATAATGCCACCATCTCCAAAGTAACTAGGAATGCCTCAGGGTCGTCCTCATGGCTCAAAGTTAAAGCTGGCTGTATACCGAGGACTTGACAAACTGCTGTGGCCGTGTGTGTGGGTGCAGCGAGTTTATCCACCAGTTGATTGAAGAACTGGGCCCTCAGATGGATGCTGCCATATACCTGTAATACTTTTTTTTTTAAACAATGACCAAACCAAGTTTCCTCACAAGTGAATAAGTGTTTCCCTAGATTTGTCCTTCAAAAAAATATTTTTCTTTATTTCACAGTAATGGGCAACAAAAAAAACCCAACCTCAGTAAACTTTAGACCTCGCTCCCTGACCACTATCTCTGAACTGAGAAAAAGACAACTTGCTCTGGACATTTGCCACTTGGATGTTTGTTCTTTCTGTCGGCAGGTCGTTGCCAACGTCAGCTACTTTACATCCTGTAACCAGCTATCAATAATGGCATCAGGCTATTTAAAGTCTGTTGCAGCTTGCAGACGCCTTTGTAACAACTCTTCACAGAGGCTGAGGGTGAGACATGTACAAACTACCCGTCTGTACATAAAACAAATTATGTAACTAGTAATTGTTATAGTTGGAGAAGTCGCTATATAAGTTGCTGGGTCAGGTAACAGCAGCATTGACTTTAACATAGTTGTAAATGTCTTAACGATGGGAAGATTGCTATGAATGGAATCTAGAGTAATGTGGGGTTTAAAAGTTTAATTATTGTTTTAATTCTTACATCTTGTTCTCACAAGTTTGTTTCTCTGTTGCCTATATGTTGATTTATTTTTCAAGTTGTGACTTGATTTGTCAAGTTCGCTTGTGTTATTCTTTCAAAAGATATAGTTGAAAAAGTTTGAACAAATAATAAATAGCCTAATCACCGGCTAATTCTTTTCCCAATGAAGGTCATAGTCAAAGTGCTGTGCAGATACTCAGACATTCTGAATAATTCCCTAAACATGTTTAAGTTGTTAGGTGCAAATTAAAATGGAATAAAAACAAAAAAACACAAAAAACAACAACTACAGAACAGAAACAAAGCTTTCCCTCATTTGCCCTTGTCTGCATAATTATAGTAATTATACTGTTGTACCCATCAATACCAACCTGACAGTGTGATTTAATATAGAACCTGTCATGATCAAACCAACTGAAATCGCTCATGTTTTATCCACGATTATGTGTCTTACCGTTCTTTTATCCATTTGATGTAAAATAATTTGGATTTCACTTCCTGATTTTTATTTTGCTTGTTTCCAAAGTAATGCGTTTATCTCCCAATGTGCACAACATCTCTTCAGTGCATTGTGGGCATTCCTCTGGAATTCAAAACCTGTAGGTAATTCAGTTAGAGTGACTAGCTCTTGAATTACTAGAAATGCATTGCCATTGATTGGTACTCAATTGTTTCTATGAGGGCAAATGAGGGAAAGGCAGATTTTCTTGTTGTGAAATGTTGGTTCATTGCCATGTAGTCCAAAAAAAATCAATAAAGGACAATGCATTTCTTTGCATACATACCATGCCATTAACCCTTTTGCGGTCCTATGTCAGACCTGGTTCGACATTGCAATTATTCCTATCCGGTCCAATGTCGGACCCTGTCCGACATCACCAAAAAGACGCAAAAAACGGGTTTCTAGTCGTTTTTTCTCCGTAAAAAGCCAAGGAAACCATTCAATGGCCGAGTGGGAGCGACAGGAGCCTAGACAAGCCGAAAAAAAAGGGCGTATCTCATAAATAGTCATACTTGCCGCTGGCATTATTGAGGTGTTTGGTGATAAAACAAGTGATCAGGAGATGATTGATTGGTAAGTACGACTATTATTATTTTTATTATTATTATTTATTTCTTAGCATATGTGAAAGCTATAGTGAACGAAAGGGTGGGGCGGGGCTGGAGATGCCTAGTGAGTGTTTTGTTGATATGCAGGGCCTTTTAAACCCGTTTAACTGTGGAAAAAAAATACTTTTAAACAGCGTGTCTAAAATTAACTGCGCGTATGAAAATAAATTGGGCCTGATGCACCTGACACACACTTAATAAATGGACTGCAAAGGGTTGAGGCTCCATTGCTAGTTACGTTGTACGATCATTGTGCTGCACAATTACCAGGTCTTTTCAGTAGTGTTCTTGAAACTCTGCTTCTTTTTCAGGAGTTAACCCAACTCTATCCAGATGCTACACCAGAGGGTTCTATTGATTTGAAAATCACCCAATCCCCAGCTCTTTTTTACAGTACACACAACAATCTGCTGTGGCATCACTTTAGTTCTCTTATTTTAAACTGTTATTCTTCATGTTACACCTCATAACAAATAGCGATTGCTTTTATTGTCCACTGTTTTGATCATCTTCAGCTCATATGATTTCTCGGTCTGTTGCATATTCACCTCCTCGAAATGTCGCCCAATTTACTTGTCTTTTCTATTGATTTTTGTTCTTTTTTAGCTACATAATTACATATTTACAATAACATTTTACAAACAATAACATTTTTTTCAGTATATTTGTGTAATTGTTCCAGTTCATTGATCTTACCCTGTCAGAACTCAAAGGCAGAACTGCAAGAAACCAAACCAATTACAGCACCATCCTGCCCCCCCCCCCCCCCCCACATTATGTGAGAGGGGCTGCTTATACGAATTATTAATGTTCCTCCCACTGCAAAAAATGAATTGCTTATATATTTTGGGAAATATGTGTCATATTTGACTTGGAAAGTATTCCAAACTCCATTGGGGAATGTATTGGGTGACCCTGACATTCTAAAGCTTTAAATGCTGGGAAAATTTCTGTAATTTCCCGAGGAAGCATGTTGAATTTTTGGGGGGGGATAAAGAGATCTAGGCTTCAAACGTGCCATGTCACACTCATTTTAGAAACTTTTGACCTTCATTTTTTAAGTCTCACTCCTAAAATAAGCAGTCTTTTGGTACATGTCATGTTACTGGGTAAAAGAATGGCAGTCAATAGGGAAGCAGCAGCTTGGTTATTGAAGGGGTGGTGACAATTTCACCCTACAGGTGAAATGACCAAGGAAGTGCAACACCCTCTGAGAGCATGGCTTTCAAACAGATATTCTTTTAACCTAGTTTAGTACCAGATACCATGTTTTAAAATAAAAAAATACATGCTTTCTATAACATGTATTTCTTTCACAACTGCACATTTCTAATCCATATACTGTATTCCTTTGAATTTAAGACTTTTAACACAAACAGCAACGTGACTGACTGGCAGTTGAAGGCTTCCCTAGTAGTTATCCTGCGGAGCAGATGCTCTCCTCCTCGATGCTCCGCGCCCGCCTGTGTAGCTATGCCCGTGGTGCAGCAGCCTTGGACTGGCGCTGCTGTGTTAAGCAGGTGTAGGCTCCCTGGGCACGCCCCCCCAGCCTCAGGACCCAATCAGCTCAGCTCCGAGCAAGCCTTCCTGTATACCACAGCAGGAGCATTTCGTTATTAGGCTCAGTTCTAATCAGACCCCGTATTTTTCTACTCGCCAAGCAATACCACAGTTCACAAAAAGGGAGAAAAAAATATGTATATATATGTGTCACGACTGGAAATGAGAAGCAGCACATAACTGTAAAGCTCTGTGTTACAGCAGACATCCGCAAACTGCCTCCATACATCATTTTCTTATATTAGTAGATGCATCTTTGTAAATGTATCTTTATTTGATTTTTTTTTTTGAAGTTGAGGGTGGGAAATTTGGGCTGCATCTTAAATTCGAACCAATTTCAAACTTAGGATAACTTAGCTCTGTGTGAATGCCTGAATGATACTAGAAATAAAAGCAATATTGCCTTCTAATATTTACAGTACTATACAGCATTGGCCAAGTCCCAAAGTTGATGTTTGTACATACAATTAATCTAAATTAATTGGAAAATAAAAGTATGTTCTTACAGTAAACAGGTTGTGTAACAAACAAACAAAAAAAGCAAAAAACATTTAGTCAATGAAGTTTTGAACTGGGGAGCTTGGATGTGTTTCAGCATACTTGAGTTCTACTTCGGAGGTCTGGTGGTCCAGTAGTTAAAGAAAAGGGCTTGCCACCAGGAGGTCCCCAGTTCAAATCCCGGCTCAGCCACTGACTCACTGTGTGTGATCCTGAGCAAATCACTTAACCTCATTGACCTCCGTCTTTTGGATGAGACGTAAAACCAATGTCTTATTGTAAGGGACTCTGCAGTAGCAGTTGTTGATGCATAGTTCACCCTCTCGTCTCTGTAAGTCACTTTGGTTTAAAACATCTGCTAAATGACTAATTAATAATAATAACTAATAATAATTCATGTTTATACAATCCCATCACCCTATGG